>NC_090923.1:911988110-912291141 GCF_040938575.1 Ambystoma mexicanum | reverse complement strand
AAGGTAGGTAGCAAGCAGCGGAGCGTGATAGGCTGCTAGGTAGGAAACCCCAAAGGACACAGGCGGGGGCTGGAAAACAGCAGAGCGTGATCAGCTGCAATGTAGAGAGCCCGGCAGGGCAAGGGCGGAGGCTGGAAGGCAGCAGAGCGTGATCAGCTGCAAATTAGAGAGCCCGGCAGGGTAAGGGCGGAGGCTGGAAGGCAGCAGAGCGTGATCAGCTGCAAAGTAGAGAGCCCGGCAGGGCACTGGATCCAAAACAGGGAAATGCAGCAACAGGAACAGCAAACAAAGTAGAGGGTCAAGGCAAACAGGAGCGGGGAGATCTCAAGATGCAAGACACTGTGCTCCTGCAGGCAGCTGCTTATATACAGCCCTGCCCTGTTCTGAGGCAGGCTAATTGACAGCACCTGGGGCAGCACACCTGAAGACAATCTGCCTCCTCCCTCTCTGGTCCTGAGCAGGTGGAAGCAGCACTGGCTGCTAGGGCTTCTGGGGATTGCGGTCCCAATAACGAGGAATGAGAATAGCCAGGAATTGAGGACTGTAGCCAGGTGCATTATGGGAAATGTAGTTAATTGAATAAAACAAGAAAGAACCAAAGTTGAGCAAATGGAAATAAAAGACCAAGGCGTGAATAGGAGTTGTTCAAAGAGGATTAGGAGGATAACTGAGTACCAAGTGGTCCATGATGGTTGCCAATGCGTGCGCCAGCGGCGCGGGCATGACAGTATGCCCCTCTCCATGCCCCTCTCCAAGCCCCCTGAAGACTGACCAACAAGAAGAGCACGTCCAAGGACTGTCACACCGCGAGAGAGTCTTATACCAAAAAGGCACATCATGAAGCACCAAAAAATGTTTAATGCTGCAAGGTGAGAGTCTTGAAGGGAGGAGACATTACCAATGTTTTGAACCTTTGAGGTAGAATTAAAAAAAGACAACTTCTTAGGGACCCAAAACCCAACAGTGCGTTCATGAATTGAGGAACTGTGGAGATGTGCTGCAGACTCCATGGCATATATTGCTTTGAAAGAAGTGGTCTTCCTTAGGACTGGCAATGGTACAGTGCTGAAAGGTGGAACCAGAGATTCAGCTGAATTGTTTGCTCTAGGACGGTCGTCCAAATAGTCAGAAGCAGCAATGGCAACATGAAGATTTGCGATAGAGACTTCAGGAGTAACAAATGTTGCAGGAACACCATGAGTTGCAGGAAGATCAGGAATCGCAGTAGGAAGTTCAGATGCTGTAACAGCTGGAAGTATAGGTGTCACAGGAGCACCAGCCAACAGGGACGCAACTGAGACTGATGGCGTCGTGACTGGTAGTTTAGGTGCTGCAGAGGCACCAACAGGATCTACCGGAGCTGTAGCCTTAATAGGAGAACTTTTAACTGGCTTTGCAACAGGTACTGTCCTTGCAGGCAGAGAGGAAAGGGGTGCTTCGACTTCAGTAGGAGTGATCTGAGATTATGCATCAGTAGCAGATTCAGGAGTACTAGTAGGGGGTGCAGCAGAGATTGGGCTAGCAGATCTTGTAACAAGTAGCACAGTGGATGTAGGACCAGGAAAGGGTAAGCCTTCCGAAGGCTGGCCTGCAAATTCTTGTGTGGCCAAGTTGATACATGGATCTGGGGTATTGACAGTAGGCAAAGTTGGATTCCAGACAGGTACTGGGTATGTTTCAGGATCTGACTCATGGTCAGGAGTGCCAATGTTCATAGAAGCAGAGTACATTTCAGATCTTATCACTTCAGTAGAGGCTGTAAGTGGGAGTAAAGGACTGACATCAAGGGCAAGAATGGAACAATCCTTTGACTCAGAGGAAGGTCCAGTCAGATGATTACACTTGATCTTTGGTGTAATGGCCGTGTGAGCGATCTGGCCCACTGGAGGAGTCCATTCTTCACTATCTGAACGACAGCCTGTGTTACTAGGCCTAGTAAGTGAATGAGCAGTGTCAAGCTTTAACTGGTATGTATATGCCAATTTCAGGTCTTCCAACTGCTCTGTATAAGTCTGTATCCTCTTCTGTGTTACCAGTACAGGCCTTAATCTGTTAAACTCTAAAGACAGAATGTCGGGTGTTGGACATAGTGTCAGATGGTCTGGTAAATTGTGTCCCTTAGCTAGATTCTTAGAATGCAGATAGACAAATTCATCATAGAGGTCTTCGGTTTGTCTTTTAAGGCTTAAGAGTTGATCTTGTAACAGGTATGTTCCATTAGCCAGTTCTACAACTTCGGAATCTGGTGTGGCAGAAAAGCCAGGTGTTACCATCTGAAGACTGACCTTAGAGTTATCGTGGTTAGTAGTTACAAGGGAAGCATTAGGAAAACCGATGGTCAGTATTGGTCTTTTGTACCCAGGACTTGCAGCTCTAACTTCAGGATACTGAATGTCTCGTCCTGTTAAATGAGTGGTATCGGTAGTCTGGGGAGGTTGTGTAGCTTGCCAAGCTGATTTTGAGGATGTCACTTTGGCAATAACGTACTCTGGTTGAGAGTTTGCCACAATGAGTGCAACATCTTTGGTTGAAGCAGTGTCAAAAGAAATGCCAGAAAGCGCATGAGTGTCTTCCACTGGTTGGGCTAACAAAATCTGCAAGAGTTCGTTTTCTAGCTGTAGTTCTTCTACAGATAGAGACTGTGGATCATAGTTGCAAATGTCATAGTAGTTATGCATAGAAGCGTCAGAGAGCCAGTGAGTGTAGTACTGTGCTTGTAAACCTTTGTTTACTAGGACGAGTCTGTCTTTTAAACTAGGGTTCTTGTTTGCTGTCCTTAGAAAAACTTTAGATCTTTGTAGAGGTTTCTTGAACCGAAATGAAGGCAACTTTGGTCTGTGTGTGCTTTTCCTGCCTATGGATCAGGAATCTTTTGGGTCTTGCATTCTGTCAGGAATGGCACTCTGTCAAGAGTGGCACAGGGCACCCCGGTAGGGTTTGGGTGGCTGTGCTGAAGTAAGGTAGCAGATAAGCACACACAGCAGGAAGCTCGACAAGAAAGAAGAGTAGGAAACTGTATCTGGGAGCCAAAAGGGGCAAAAGATACAAAGGTACAAACAAACTGGATTCCCTCTTGGGGTGTATGCTGAAATGGGAAAGAGTGTTCCACGACCCTTAGGAAACTCCAGCCTTCTGCACAGATTGCTATAACAGAGGCCCGCGCTGTATGCTCATGGCTGGGAACAACAGCAGTGGGTGTCTGTAACACTGAAAACGCGACAAGGGAAGGGGCAGAGGTTGCCTGCCGGAAACCAACGGGCAAGCTCTGTACAAAGGGATTACATAAGACACATAAGAAGACAAGAACAGAAATATCCAGCGAAAAGGAAGTCAATGAGCAATCTAGCAGAAGGAAATGAAGGAAAGGCAGTTAGACTGAAGTAGATAACCTAAGGTGGAGTACAGAGGACTCAAGGAAGAGAACAAGGGAGCAGCAGTCAGGAAAACAGAAGGGCTGAAAAGTAGGAAGCAGGTCTGCAGTCAAGAGTGGCACTAGGTACAGGCAAACTGTATTGGACTGCAGAGGATTGTAGTAGGCTGCAAGGCAGGGAGTCTAGAAGAACAGGACAGAGAGAGATTAGTAGTAGGCGACAGACAGAGAGCCCAAAAGAATAGGGCAGCGAGGTAGGGAGCCCAGAGGAGCAGGGCTGTAGACAGCTAAGTGTAAATTAGGCTGTAAGGCAGAGGAGTGTAGCAAGCCGCAAGGCAGGGAGCCCAGAGGACAAGGGCTGTAGGCAGCGGCGGGAGCAGGCTGCAAGGAAGGAGCCCAGAGGACAAGGGCTGTAGGCAGCGAAGAGGTGCAGGCTGCAGGGCAGGGAGCCCAGAGGACAAGGACTGTAAGGAACAGCAAAAAAAGCAGAGGGTCAAGGCAAACAGGAGCGGGGAGATCTGAAGATGCAAGACACTGTGCTCCTGCAGGCAGCTGCTTATATACAGCCCTGCCCTGTTCTGAGGCAGGCTAATTGACAGCACCTGGGGCAGCACACCTGAAGACAATCTGCCTCCTCCCTCTCTGGTCCTGAGCAGGTGGAAGCAGCACTGGCTGCTAGGGCTTCTGGGGATTGTGGTCCCAATAATGAGGAATGAGAATAGCCAGGAATTGAGGACTGTAGCCAGGTGCATTATGGGAAATGTAGTTAATTGAATAAAACAAGAAAGAACCAAAGTTGAGCAAATGGAAATAAAAGACCAAGGCGTGAATAGGAGTTGTTCAAAGAAGTTTAGGAGGATAACTGAGAACCAAGTGGTCCATGATGGTTGCCAATGCGTGCGCCAGCGGCGCGGGCATGACACTATCATTTAAATGCAAATGAAAGGGGGAGGGGGTTTTGCTCTGCTTCCCTGGGAAAGAGACAATAGGCTTCCTGGACTGAAAGGAAATGCCAGTTCGGGTGTCAACAGAAACTAACTGCCAGCAGGAAGAGGCCAGGAGTGTTTTTGGCCCAGCCAAACCTTGGAGGCAGGACCAGACAGATATGTGTATCTTAAACCACAAGGAAAAATCTTTTTGAAAAAGACTCATAGAGAACTGTGAAAAATGTGTAAAAATCTGTAAATTAGAGGTTGTTAATATGAAAATGATGCTCACCGTTGGAAACTACTCTGAACTCGATGTTCAGAGACAGGGCTACCGAAATGTTGATGTTGTAGCAATTGTGATAATGCTAGAAATATGAAACTTCACAGGATTAGGCCCAGATGTCATACGCGTGTATCTGACACTGGGTACCCAACCAAAAGCACGAAAAACTGTCAATTTTGAACCGAAACTCTCAAGAAGATGGGACTCGGACGGATACGTGCCCTACTAAATCTGTAATGTGAATATGGATTATTAGCAAGTTGGTGATATTGTAAATATGATTTATGTGAAAAATAGATTTACTGTACTGAAACAAAGGGGAGGTACTCCCTCGGTTGTAAAATGCAGCATCACTATGACACTAGATTTCCTTCTCAAATCAAGAGAGGGGAAAGACCATGACCAAAAGGATTCCGAGAGGGTGTGCTTAGCATCATGTAGTCTACCCACCCCTTTGGAAAATACATAAATAGGGACAGTTTAGGACCTAGAGACACACAGATTCACCCATCAACTGACTTACTGGCAAAGCACTCTGCAGGAGACCCCAGATCCAAGATGTTACGCTCACCTGGTATCCACAGGGACGCCACCCAGCCGTATGGACACTGGTATCCTTCTCTGCCTGTAATACAGGAAGGCTATGTTCAAGACTGGCCAACTGGGGTAATTAGCCTCCCACCACCCCGTATGCCTGCAGCCCCTCTGGGGCCTCTCACCTTATTGTTGATTCAGGTGTGCTCTCCGTCCTGCCTTCTTGACAGGGGCGTGTTGTCCTTTGTGGGCGGAAACGATCTAGTTATTTCACTGATGCCGGCCCGTTTGAAGTCTTTCAGGTAGGTCTTATTGCTGTTGTATATTGTTGTTATTCCTGCATGCCTTTCTTGGTTTAATAATGTCTCTTTCTTTTCCTTAGATGTGCGGAAGTGTGAGGCATTGGCTGAATTGGGTCTCACCGGTAAATGATGGCGTGTAATGAGCGCTATGATGCGGTAAGTAGGCGCTATGCGCAGCGCAGTGGTGCCTTGCCTTTGCTAACCTGTTTTCTTTTCTTTTCCCATAGATCGCAGTGTTCACCCAGGGTGTGGAATTCCGAGGCGATGCTGGTCGAGGGGCGACCTGCTATGTAAGCTTTCCGGCACAGTTTGTTATGTTGTAATGTCTCTAATACCTTGTTTCTTTCCTTTTTGCAGATCCATCGGTCCGGGAGACGTGCTGATCCTAGGAAGCTGTTCGCAGGAGCTGTGGGCAGCTAAAGATGAAAATTGCAGGTAAGATGCTGCTGCTAACAATGTTCCTTTTGTCTCCTTACAGGTGCTGTTTCTCCGAGGTTCGCGGGTATAGCTGGACACGGTGAACGTCACGTTGCAGGATTGCAAAGCAACGCGAAGCGTGTTATCCAAGTCGGTGTGGTTTAAATAGTTTCAAGAAAGTAGTGCAGGTAAAGTAGTTCCTAGGCTACCACACCCAAAACACTATACCGCATAACTTGGTTCCTAGGAGCCAAGCTATGTGGATGCCTCCATGTTGCTGGCAACTTCAAAATAAAGTAGTTCCCCCAACACATATCTTCACTGTGTATGAGCCTGGCGCCATTGGTCCTCTCGGGTTTGACCGTCCGTTTGGGGGTGATGACTGGTAGATAGCCAGACGTCAATCTGCGCCATTGCACAACACTTTCTCCAGAAGTTGGAGACGAACTGGCTACCTCGATCGGAGATCAGGACTGATGGGAAGCCATGTAGTTTAACAATACCTTCCAGGAATACTTTGGCTAAAGTGGATGCGTCTGGGAGGCCTTTGAGCGGAATAAAGTGTGCCATCTTTGAGAATAAGTCCACGACTACAAGAATGGTATTAAACCCTTGACTGGGAGTTAGGTAAGTGATGAAGTCGAGGGAAAGAGTGTGCCATGGAGTGGGAGGAATGTCTAAAGGTTGTAAAAGACCGGATGGTTTTTGTTTTTGCGACTTATTTTGTGCACAGACTCCGCAGGACAGAATATATTGGATGATGTCTTTACGCCAGGCAGGCCACCAGAAGTTCTGTTTCACCTTATCTAGAGTCTTGGTGATCTCAGGGTGCCCTTCGATCAGTGAATCGTGATAACCTGAAATGATATGTTGTTGTCACGTCCACCAGGGTTCACTCGCAACCCAACAGAACCTCAATCACTCACATGCCCACACACGACTCCACAGGCAAAGGCAACAGTTCCCTACCAGTACGCCTGGTACTTCAGGCGTTTATCAGCCCTCTCTCCTCTGGCAACTGAAATAGAGGTACCCTTTCCTCTGGCGCCGCCATCGGCGCAATCGTCACGGCAAGACGGACTAGTTGTCACGTGACCAGCAGCCAGTATCACGTGACTCTCCTGCACGTCGACCGTGGCTTCATGGACCTGTCATGTGACTGCTGTTTTGTATAAAGCCCGCTGAGAACTCGGAAACGGTGCTTCTCAGCTGCTTATTCAAGTACTGCGTGGCGCTTTGGATTCTACCGGTAATTTTGGAACTTACGACTACGGACCGCTTCTTTGGATTTGTTCTGGACTCTGCCCCTGAATTGTTACGTCGCCTTGGACCTTTCGATTGCTTTTCCCCTATTGATCCGGACTTTGCTTATGGTTTTCCCTACAGATTTTGCTTCAACGGATACCATGTGGATTGACTCCTGTTGATTCTGGTGTGTGTGTTTCCATGGTTCGCCACTCGATTGGGTCCTACCAGACTGCAACATAACCCGGCCCATTGGTTGTCATTTAAGACCCCTTTCACGTCTCCTATCTGGTGCCAAGTCCCCTTTACTCCTTCGTTGCCAGTTCATACACATCCTTAGGTAAGCAGTGTTTATATCACCTGTATATTCAGTTTGCCTATTTTGCACTGCTTGATTACTTGCCTATTGCCTTGCAGCGTTCAAGGGGTCTCTTCGGCAGTTCCCGGTTCCACCTCGACGACCTACCACTCACCTGTGGCCGCAAAGACTCCACAGGCAGTGATTACATTCTGCCTGTGGGGTACTTGGGGACGGAGGTATCACATAATCTGCACGACCATCAAGGTTACAGAACAGACTGAGAAGCCTCTTGGTCGTCCAGATTATGGATCCCTCTGCCGGGGACCCTGTGACCGCTCTAATGCAGGCGGTTGCGGCTCTTAGGACCGACATGGCCGCAGCCACAGCCGCGATTCATCATCGTCTGGACACTCTGCAAAGCGCACGCCACCCGTTACCCGCAGATGTGGAATTAGGTGACCCTGACCCCCAAGTCCTGCCACCACCCACGCCTCCGACAACACCTACCCCAGTATTCCTTTCGACCTCATTTCCACTTGCGGCTCCTGAACGATACCAGGGTGAACCCCGGAAATATCGCACTTTCATTAACCAGTGCAAGCTACACTTCTTATGTAAACCTCAGGCTTGCCCCGATTCAGTGACCAAGGCTGCCTTTCTTCTCTCCCATTTGTCTGGTGTGGCGGCGACCTGGGCAAACCCGTTCATGGAAAACAATCATCCTGCTTTGTATGATTTCGATCTCCTAGTCACAGAGATGGCAAAGGTGTTCGACACCAAGTATAAGGCCCAATCACGGGATCTAGAACTCCTGGACCTTACGCAAGGTAGACAATCACTGATTGAATACATTACCCATTTCAATCAACTTTCCGCAGAAACCTCATGGCCCGAAGAAAAAAAGGCGGTAGTGTTTTACAGAGGTCTTAGTAATGCAATGAAAGACGCATTGTCTGTGGTACTCTGTCTTTTCGGGCCTAGTTGATCTAACCCTTCAGGTGAACGCCCGTAAGACCGAGCGCAGGATCGAGGCTGGTCATTTCAATAATTCCTCTCTAAGCCTGACACCTGCAACCACTACTTCAGAACCCATGCAAATAGGCGGGATCCGGAGTCCCATGACTCAGGTCGAACGGGAACGCAGGAGGACGGGCAACGCCTGTTTTTACTGCAGAATAAATGGGCATTATGTGAAAGAGTGTCCCCGCCGACCTAAGAATAAAACTACGGGTTTTCAGAAGGCTCGCCCTTAAAATCGGGGGTACGGACGAGCACTTCAACAACACCCGTTGAACTGACTTTTGGTCCCATTAGACCCATAGTAGTTCAAGCAGTGTTAAAACCCACCAAGGAAATCACCCATCCTGTACATTTAGTGATTGACTCCGGAGCCTCTGGGTGCTTCATTGAAATCTCACTAGCACAACAGCTCAATCTACCATTGATTAAGAAGACACATCCAGAACCCGTGAAAGCGGTGGATGGGACCAATCTTGCTTCTGGTCCAATCATCCACCAAACTGCACCATTAGAAGTAATAATCCAAGATATCCACAAAGAAACCATGTCCTTTGACCTCATTACTACTCCACAGTTTGGTATAATATTGGGGATTACCTGGTTGAGGCAACACAACCCTTTAATCAATTGGGGAACAGGACAGGTGGTTTTCGAATCGGACATTTGCCAACATTTCTGTTTATCGGAACCCGACTCGACCACCTCTCCCGCCAGTCTCCTCGGCGCTATGGCCACTTCCCATATCATTGACAGTGCACCTGACGTCCACACAGCACACACCGTGGGGGCAGTGATAACCAGCATTCCCATCGAATATCACGAATAGTTAACGGTCTTCGATAAAGCCACATCCGAAGGTTTGCCACCACACAGACCTTATGATTGCCCCATAGATTTGGTACCGAATGCTATGATTCCAAAGGGTAGGGTTTATTCCTTGTCACAATCCGAGGAGAAGGTATTGAAGGAATACATCCAGCAAGCACTAAAGTTAGGTCATATCAGACCCTCTTGTTCCCCTGCTGCTAGCCCTATCTTCTTTGTACCTAAAAGAGAGGGGGATTTACGCCCTTGTGTCGATTATAGACGATTGAATAACATTACCATTAAGAACAGATATCCGATTCCACTCATCTCCACGCTGCTGGACGGGTTGTCACGGGCTACCAACTTCACCAAACTAGATCTGCGGGGGGCTTACAACCTGATCCGTATACGTCAGGGAGACGAGTGGAAGACGGCATTCTGTTCCCGACAGGGTTTATTCGAATACCTGGTAATGCCCTTCGGGCTTTGTAACGCCCCTGCGACGTTCCAGCGTTTTGTCAACTAAATATTCACAGATATCCTTGATGTCTATGTAGTGATCTATTTGGATGACATCCTGGTCTTTTCGTCATCTCTGGAGGAGCATATACTCCATGTCAAGGAAGTGTTGTCCCGCCTAAAAAGTAATCACCTGTTTGCCAAACCCGAAAAATGCATCTTTCATACCAATGAAGTGGATTTTCTGGGCTTCCACATAACACCTGGGGGCCTGTCCATGAACCGGTCTAAGGTCCGTGCGATCACTGAATGGCCCGTCCCATCTACCCTAAAACAACTTCAAACCTTTCTTGGTTTTGCCAACTTTTACCGGCGATTTATCGCCGGTTTTTCATCAATTGTATCCCCGCTTACAGCCTTGACTAGTCCTCTTGTTCCGTTTTCTTGGTCGCATGAACAACATGCCTTTGAAACACTTAAAGCCAGGTTCACCACGGACCCAGTCCTACAACACCCTAACCCGGACCTCCCGTTTATCTTAGAAGCTGATGCATCCTCCTTTGCCATGGGGGCCGTTCTGTCTCAGCCTTGCCCGACCACCGGTCGTCTGCATCCAGTGGCATACCATTCAAGAAAATGGACATCAGCAGAGTCCCATTACACGGTCACTGAGAAAGAATTACTAGCCATCAAGTACGCACTTCAAATATGGCGACACCATATTATGGGGGCTAAGCATCAGACCGTGGTCTACACCGACCACAAGAACCTACAGGATCTGGCCAGCCTAAAATGTTCAAACAGTAGACAGGTCCGTTGGCACTTGTTCTTTGCCGCCTATGATTTTGTGGTGAAGCACAGACCTGGCATCACCCATGGTAAAGCGGATGCTCTCTCTCGCTCGCCTGGGGGGGATTCCCTGTCACAGTTTCCTGATACCATACCAGACACGGGCCATGTCATTTGTGTTTGTACCCCGTCCCCTCCCATGATCTCCATCATTAAACAATGGGTTTCCAATCACCCGAATGCTTTGACAGAATGGGATGTAGTACTTCAGGCGGGTTTGCCTTTCATCCAAGGGAAACTGTTTCTTCCCTCTTGTGAGGTACGAAACCAGGCACTTGCATGGTCCCATGACACCGCCATCAATGGTCACCCGGGACAACATCGCACCCTAGAACTATTGCAACGTTGGTGTTGGTGGCCGTCAATGAGGCGTGACGTCGAACACTATGTAAACACATGTTCAGTATGTGCACAAAGTAAATCACGTAGGGGCCGTCCGTTAGGCTTACTCCACCCTTTGCCTATTCCTCCCAAGCCCTGGCATACAGTTACGATGGACCTCATCACAGACCTGCCCCGCAGACGAGGTTATGATACAATCTGGGTTGTAGTTGATTCCTTTACAAAAATGGCCCGTTTTATACCCTGTACCGGGATACCGTCGGCTCCAACCCTAGCCCGGTTGTTTTTTGAGTCTGTTTTTTGTCTGTTTGGCCTACCGCAGGTCATAATCTCAGACCGCGGTACACAATTCACGTTACGGTTTTGGCAGGCACTTACTAAACTCCTGGGTATTGATTCACACTACTCCTCAGCTTACCACCCAGAGAGTGATGGTCAGACCGAAAGAGTAAACCATGCCCTCGAACAATATTTACGATGCTTGACCCTCCAATATCAGGACTCCTGGCTTAGTTTACTCCATCTTGCAGAATTTGCCTACAACAATTCACAGCATTCGTCTACTGGCTTTTCCCCATTCTACTCATTGTACGGCCAACATCCGCGTACATTGCCTCTTCCCGATTTTGCCTCCGCAACCCCTGCTGCCAACGCCTGTGCCCGGGATCTAGTTACCATACATGCCCAGACCCTTGTCCATTTACGTGAGGCCCAGTCAGCAATGAAAACCAAGGCTGACGACAAACGGTCGGAAGCCCCTAATTACCGTGTGGGCGACCGTGTCTGGCTGTCGACATGTCATCTTCGTATTCCCGGCTGTCGCAAACTATTGCCTCGTTTTGTTGGCCCTTACCGGGTCGCCAAGGTTCTAAACCCCGTGGCTTATCGCCTCTCTATCCCTCCCTCCTGGCGCATCCACCCTGTTTTCCACACTTCCTTACTCAAGCCTTGCCCTGCTCCTACCCGTCTCCTTGTACCGCCTGCCCCTGTCTCTGTGTCTTCCCCGGATGTCTACGAGATCAGTGCTATTCTGGGTTCCCGTTTGCACAGGGGTAGGGTCATGTATCTAGTGGATTGGTTAGGTTACGGTCCTGAGGATCGCTCCTTGGTCCCTTCCTGTGATGTCTAAGCCCCTCTGCTGGTTTCCCGTTTCCATAGGGACAATCCCTCCAGCCCACGGGGTCATGGGCCTTTGAGGGGGGGCTCTTTCACGTCCACCAGGGTTCACACTGATGCAGGGAACAACCCGCAGTCACTCGCATCCCAACAGAACCTCAATCACTCACATGCCCACACACGACTCCACAGGCAAAGGCAACAGTTCCCTACCAGTACGCCTGGTACTTCAGGCGTTTATCGGCCCTCTCTCCTCTGGCAACTGAAATGGAGGTACCCTTTCCTCTGGGGCCGCCATCGGCGCAATCGTCACGGCAAGACGGACTAGTTGTCACGTGACCAGCAGCCAGTATCACGTGACTCTCCTGCACGTCGACCGTGGCTTCATGGACCTGTCATGTGACTGCTGTTTTGTATAAAGCCCGCTGAGAACTCGGAAACGGTGCTTCTCAGCTGCTTATTCAAGTACTGCGTGGCGCTTTGGATTCTACCGGTAATTTTGGAACTTACGACTACGGACCGCTTCTTTGGATTTGTTTCTGGACTCTGCCCCTGAATTGTTACGTCGCCTTGGACCTTTCGATTGCTTTTCCCCTATTGATCCGGACTTTGCTTATGGTTTTCCCTACGGATTTTGCTTCAACGGATACCACGTGGATTGACTCCTGTTGATTCTGGTGTGTGTGTTTCCATGGTTCGCCACTCGATTGGGTCCTACCAGACTGCAACATAACCCGGTCCATTGGTTGTCATTTAAGACCCCTTTCACGTCTCCTATCTGGTGCCAAGTCCCCTTTACTCTTTCGTTGCCAGTTCATACACATCCTTAGGTAAGCAGTGTTTATATCACCTGTATATTCAGTTTGCCTATTTTGCACTGCTTGATTACTTGCCTATTGCCTTGCAGCGTTCCAAGGGTCTCTTCGGCAGTTCCCGGTTCCACCTCGACGACCTACCACTCACCTGTGGCCGCAAAGACTCCACAGGCAGTGATTACATTCTGCGTGTGGGGAACTTGGAGACGGAGGTATCACATAGTCTGCACGACCATCAAGGTTACAGAACAGTTGTTGTAACTCCTTGGTTGGTACATACAGACGATCCTTAAAAAAGGGTAAATGGTCTTTGATGGAATATTGTTCCCCTTGCGCTTGCCATGCAAGGAAATCATCAGGATTCATGGTCCGTTGAATCTCGTTTCTCAGTTCTACTTGAGTTAAGGCTGTCATGAGGCCCAAGAGTTTGTCTTGAGGTATAATGGGTATTGGGTCTGGAGTCGTATATAATATGTCATCAATGCCCATACGAGATAGTGCATCAGCTTTTCCATTCTTGACCCCTGGTCGAAACGTGATGACATAATCATATTCGGCGAAGAAAAGGGCCCACCGCAATTTATGTGAGGACTGGGCTTTAGCTGTTTTAAGATATTGCAGGTTTCGGTGGTCCGTGATAACTGTAATGGTGTGTCTGGCCCCCAGAAGGTAGTGCCGCCAGGCCTTAAAGTCGTATTCGATAGCCAAGAGTTCTTTGTCAGTGATGGCGTAATTAATCTCCGGAGGGTGTAGCTGGCCGGTTTCTGGATCTCTCTGTGAGAGGACAGCTCCCATTGCCATACTGGAAGCATCAGTTTCCACAATATAAGGGAGATCTGGGCGGGGATGTCACAGGATTGGCGCGGAGGTGAACGGTCCAGGCAAATTTTTTATTGATTTTTCGTAACAATACGGTGATCGGGTGTACAACCTGAGAGAAGTCTGGTATGAACCGGCGATAGTTTGCAAAGCCCAACATGCTTTGCACCCCTTTCAATGACGTTGGTGATGGCCATTTCAAAATGGCGTCTACTTTATGCACGTCCATCCTGATGCCTCCTGGAGTTAGGATAAAACCAAGAAACTCAACTTCAGTGATGTGAAAAAAACACTCTTCAAGCTTTGCATATAAACGATGTTCACGGAGCTTGGTGAGGACTGAACAAATGTGCTTGATATGATCTTGTTTCGAGGTTGAATACACTAAGATATCATCTATGTACACTACGGCGCAGACATCAATTAATTCTCTCAAGACGCCATTCATGAAATATTAAAATGCTGCAGGAGTATTGCATAACCCAAAGGGCATGACTTGATATTCGTACAAACCGTATTTGGTACAGAAAGCAGTTTTCCATTCGTCTCCGCTTCTGACTCGGACCAGGTGGTACGCTCCTAGAAGGTCCAATTTGGTGTAAATCTGGGCATCTTTGACCTGGTCCAGCATTTCAGGGATAAGTTTCAGGGATAAGTGGCAAGGGGTAACGGTTCTTCACAGTTATCTGGTTTAATGCGCGGTAGTCAATACAGGTTCTTAAATCCCCTTCATTTTTCGGTACGAAAAACAAAGGACTGGCTGCAGGGGACTTCAATGGACGGATGAATCCGCTTGCAAGGTACTGGTCTAAATAAGACTTCAGATGAAGGTTTTCAGGTTCTGTAAGAGCATAGATTCTGCCGCAAGGGACTTTTGCACCTGGAACAAGGTCAATCTGACAGTCATAGGGCCTGTGCGGCGGCAGCGTATTTGCTTGGTCCTTCTGGAATACATCCTGGAAATCGTGGTATTCCTTAGGCAAGGTATTAGTTACTCCCAGGGTTGATGCCGTCGGTCTGGGAGTCGTAGAGATACTGAAGGCAGGTTTCTGTTCTTGATAATAACAGGCTGGGGAGCAGTCGCTGGAGAAGGTTAATTTCTGTGCCCGCCAGTCAATCAAAGGGTTGTGAGCAACTTACCATGGCATCCCTAGTATTAGCCGGAATTGAGGTGCCTTGATGAGATCAAACTAAATAAGTTCCCGATGTCTGTCCTGGCACAGCAAGATTACCTCAGCTGTGCATTGGGTTACGGGTCCGAAAGCGATTTCTGTCCCATCCACCGTGGTTACCTTGTCCGTAGTTGGCTTGGAACATAGGGGAAGCCCGATCTCTGCTGCCAGGACTTGATCTATATAATTCCCAACTGCTCTGCTGTGGATGTATACTTCAACGGCATGCATTCTTGACGACCGTTGGTTGTTAATTAAGATCACTGGTATTGCAAAGTGAGAGGGCAGTGACTCTTTCCTCTCACTCGTCAAACTGACTTCAACGTTTGCCTAGCTGGGTATTTTTACGATTTCGATTTCTTCTCTTCATCTTTTTCTGTGGCCCCAACGATCTTCCTTGGGGGTTTTACTGGGCAGTCCTTCAGGAAATGTCCTGGTTTTCCGCAATACAGACATAGTTGTTGTTGTCTTCTTTTATCTCGCTCTTGTTTTGTTAGTGGAGGTCGTACCCCTCCGATTTGCATGGGCTCCACAGTGTTTTCTTGCACTCGAGTTGCGTTGTCTCTTGGTCGAACATACACGGCCCGAGGGTCCATTTTGGAACGGTCTGCTTTTCGGTCTTGCAACCGGTGGTCTAGTTGCACGACCAAATTTATGAATTCAGAACAGTCTCTGGGAGGATCAACCACTTGGGCTAGAACGTCTTTTAATTCGCCTCGTAAGCCCCGATGAAACAACGTGGTTCTTTTGTTTTCAGGCCACCTAGCTTCAGCAACCAATCTGTTGAAAGTAGCAATGTACGTTAACAAGTCCTGATTCCCCTGTCGGAGGGAAAGGAGTTCTTGTCTACTGCTTGTTCTCGGGTATGGCGAGCAAAAAGCTTTTCCATTTCCCTCTGAAATCCCCCAAAGTCATGTAACAAAGGATCATCATGGGTCACCAATGGCACCGACTAATCTGCTGCGCTACCACTCAGGTATGATAAAACAAAGGCTACCCAAACTTGGTCATTTGGGAATGCTCCAGGCCTGCAAAGAAAGTGAAGGCGATACTGATTCATGAAAGTTGCGTACTTCCGTGGATCGCCTGCAAACCTCTCCGGTGGTGCCAGAGGAACTGTTCCCGGTAACATGATCTGTACCGGAGTGGAGGTAGTGGATGGTATGGTGGGGTTTTGCATTGTTGGATTGCTTCCAGGTAGAGGCGTCTGTCCTGCCTGTGATTGCAAGTATTGCCTGCTGATCTCTTCAGTGCGCTCTTTGGTCACTAATAGGTCTCTCTGGAGGGCAGTAGTCTCTTGTCGGGCAGAATGAACCTCGGCACGAAGTTCCCTTAACAATTGGGCCAATTGGTCTAATTCTGATGTCTCCATGGCGCCCAGGTGGCTTGTTTGGCAGGCTTCGCGTTCTGTTACGCTCACCTGGTATCCACGGGGACGCCACCCAGCCGTATGGACACTGGTATCCTTCTCTGCGGTTCCCTGATGTGGCCAGTGGGGAAGGTTCTGCCTGTAATACAGGAGGGCTATGTTCAAGACTGGCCAACTGCGGTAATTAGCCTCCCACCACCCCGTATGCCTTCAGCCCCTCCGGGGCCTCTCCTCACCTTATTGTTGATTCAGGTGTGCTCTCCGTCCTGCCTTCTTGGCAGGGGCGCGTTGTCCTTTGTGGGCGGATACGATCTAGTTACTTCACTGATGTAAGCCCCTTTGAAGTCTTTCAGGTAGGTCTTATTGCTGTTGTATATTGTTGTTATTCCTGCATGCCTTTCTTGGTTTAATAATGTCTCTTTCTCTTCCTTAGATGTGCGGAAGTCCAGTGTGATGCATTGGCTGAATTGGGTCTCGCCGGTAAATGATCGCGTGTAATGAGCGCTATGATGCGGTAAGTAGGCGCTATGCGCAGCGCAGTGGTGCCTTGCCTTTGCTAACCTGTTTTCTTTTCTTTTCCCATAAATCGCGGTGTTCACCCAGGGTGTGGAATTCCGAGGCGATGCTGGTCGAGGGGCGACCTCCTAGGTAAGCTTTTCGGCACAGTTCGTTATGTTGTAATGTCTCTAATACCTTGTTTCTTTCCTTTTTGCAGATCCGTCGGTCTGGGAGACGTGCTGATCCTAGGAAGCTGTTTGCAGGAGATGTGAGCAGCTAAAGATGAAAATTGCAGGTAAGATGCTGCTGCTAACAATGTTCCTTTTGTCTCCTTACAGGTGCTGTTTCTCTGAGGTTCGCGGGTATAGCTGGACACGGTGAACGTCACGTTGCAGGATTGCAAAGCAACGCGAAGCGTGTTATCCAATTCGGATGTGGTTTAATTAGTTTCAAGGAAGTAGTCCAGGTAAAGTAGTTCCTAGGCTACCACACCCAAAACACTATACCACATAGCTTGGTTCCTAGGAGCCAAGCTATGTGGATGCCGCCATGTTGGCTGGCAACTTCAAAATAAAGTAGTTCCCCAAACACATATCTTCACTGTGTATGAGCCTGGTGCCAGGACTGGCTCCAAGAGGGCCTAGGCAGTGGATGCCTAGGTTTATTGGAGACCCGAGCCAAGACCTCTCCTGGCCCATGGGCTTGCCAGAAGGGTTTTTGGATGTGGGTCATGACACAAGACTCCAGAACTCTGAAAGCAGAAGGCCCAATTCCAAAGCTGAACCCTTCTCAGCTGGCCTTTAAAACTTTGAAACCTGATTTTAACCCCAGACTTCCAAGGGGCACAACAAAAATTGAACAGCCTGGCTGTGCTGTTTCTGCTTTCTTGCCAAGAACTCTTGCTAGAACCCAGAGATCCAAACCAGTAGAGCAGAGCTGTAACCAGATAGCTGTAACCCAGAACCAACCCGTCAGATCCAGTCCAGAGGCCGTGCAGAGACCAGAGTGCCGTGCTGAGTGCGGAACCCGGTGCCTGAATCCTGTCCGGTGGACTAGCAGAATTCCAGTCCAAAACCTTTGACCACATCTTTGACGGGCCTATTCCAAACCATAGTTGTGAGTATCTAGCATAGAATTGTCCATAGCCAATCTCTTATCCTTAAGTAATCCAATCCAAAACCATTCTTTCATATCCAGAACTGCATTGTAGAATCTCTTTTGTCCTTTCCTGAATCTTTCCCTCGTCCATATAGTCCTAATTGTCAAATTGAAGCTAACATCCTCAGCTTTCAAACAAACCCAAAACTGCATTCCAACTCCTTATAGTTTTCCCGCAATCGTGTTTCTCGCACGCAGAAAAGTTTGCCGCAAATTCGCGCTTGACTCAATTTCAACACATGTAAAACAGCTATTCTTTGCATCCGACCTCAGAATTCAGTGTCCAATCTGTTAGTTATTCAGTCATCATTGTGAGTGTTTTCCTGAAACTATACAAAGCGGCTGCCCCTAGTTTTGAATCCAATTTAGAGAATGAAATCCGTTTTTCAGTATTTATTCCCATTCATTACAAGCCACATTCAAAAGCATTTGGCCTGTTTTGAAATCATTCCTGTTTCTCTCTATGCTTGCTGGGGGGAATTAGGATTGAAACTCTATTGGTTGAGATTGTATATTCCTGAACCCTGTTTTCTCTCCTTCCGTCTCTAATTGAATATTAGGGGGGATTGAGTAGGATCAGGGGGAAAGAGTGACATTGCAATTGATTGCACCCATATCAAGTATTATTTTATGCTGCATTGTTTTCCTATCCATATCAAGTATTATTCCATGCTGCATTATTTTTCTTATCCATACTCATTCTGATTAAAGAGATTGTTGATGGTTGTGATATCACCCATGCTGATCATTGTATAAATATTAATAGTGTGATATCTAGATATTGTTAAAAATTCATAAAAGTGTGATATATATCTTGTTCAATTTCTTAAAATAAATCTTTTAACTTTGCAAAACAAACTGCTTCTTGGTTCAGTGAGACCGGGGGGTGGGGGGGTGGGGATTCAAAGAGAGGGGCATGATATAAGGGTACATCATTCAGAAATAAAAGAACTTATAGACATAAAAATATATAATTAAGGGCTCCAACTGTGCATCACACGCTAGGCATTGACTTAGGTGGAGTGCCAGGTTGAAATCACTTACAGCTGCCTGTGCGAGTGTATGGTGAAAGGGTGCACACTTAAATGTATACATGGTTGACTGTGTGAGTGTATGGTGAAAGGGTGCACACTTTAATATATGGATGGCTGCCTGGATGTGTCTGTATGGTGAAAGGGTGAACACTTAAATGTACGGGTGGCTGCCTGGGTGTACCTGTATGGGGAAAGGGTGCACACTTAAATGTACACGTGGCTGACTGTGTGAGTGTATGGTGAAAGGGTGCACACTTAAATGTACGGGTGGCTGCCTGGGTGTGCCTGTATGGTGAAAGGGTGCACACTTTAATATACGGGTGGCTGCCTGGATGTGTCTGTATGGTGAAAGGGTGAACACTTAAATGTACGGGTGGCTGCCTGGGTGTACCTGTATGGGGAAAGGGTGCACACTTAAATGTATACGTGGCTGACTGTGTGAGTGTATGGTGAAAGGGTGCACACTTAAATGTACGGGTGGCTGCCTGGGTGTGCCTGTATGGTGAAAGGGTGCACACTTAAATGTATGGATGGCTGGGTGTGCATGTGTGTTTATGGTGAATGGTGTGTGTGCTTGTGTTCAGGGGCGCAACAAAACCTACATTTCGGGGGGGCTAACCCTGCAACTGTTGGGAGATGCGCTAACTTCATGGGTGGTGGGGGAGGGGCAAACTTATTTGTACTTATCTATGAGACAAAGAGCCTGATAAGTCAATTCTGGGCCCAGGAGCTGAATTTGGAGGTTGGGGTAGGGTTGGGTGGGAGAGTGGATGTGTGGGGGGGCAGGATTGTGCAACAAATCATAATGGCTGTCCATGTCCAAGCTAAGCAGGCATGGTATGTGGTATTAGTGGCTAGAGAGGCATGCAGGTGCAGGCAGTCTAGTCATTCCTCAGTTTAGTAAGACTTTTTTTTAACTGGGCATTTCTGATAAAGCAGTCCTACTAAGTGAATTACCTGGCTAGAATGCCTTTTGGGTGCTGCCAGTCTAGCCGTTTCTTACTGCAGCATTGTATATTTTTCTGGGCATCTCTGATCAAATTATATTATATAAGACTTTTATGACGCACGTGTACACAAGTGTTTCTAGGCGCGACAAGACATGGGAGGGAAGATAGAGGGAGGACAAGACAAGCAATCTTACTAGGCCTGTGTCAGTCAGATAGTGCAAGTGCGAGAACGAGAAGTGCAAGGGGAAAGAGAGGAGGGAAGTGCAAGGGAGAGGGGAGGTTAAAACAGGCAGCAATGCTCTGACTAAGTGCAGCCAGGGCAGCAGGGCTCTGGGTAGTGCAGAGAGAACAAGGGACTGTAGGGTTACAGTTGCAGCCCCTAATTACGTGGTAGGCCCAGAGTCAGTGCAAGGGTTACTGATCAAGAAAGAGTCTGGACTCAGTGAGACTCTGAGGGTAGCCAAGCATCCAGTCGGTACAGCAGACAGGTAGGTCAGGTAGGCCAGCAGGGGAGGGAGAGAGAGAAAGCAGAGGAGAAGGGGAAAGTTTTGAGCTGCTTCCGGACCTTCAGGTGGTCCGGCTCAAGTTTGAGAGGCGCAAGGATGCTATTCCAGAGGGAGGCACCTGCATAGGAGAGAGATCTACCTCCCACTCTGCGAAGGGCTCGAGAAGGAAGATATTTTGGAAGAGAGCGTTGGATGTAGTGCGGGACCCAGGCCCAGAAAGCCTTGTGGACAATGCAAAGGGTCTTGAACTTGATCCTTGCAGCAAGTGGGAGCCGGTGGAGAGATTTCAGGGCTGGAGAGATACGATCCCTGGGCTTGAGACCAAGGATAAGTCTTGCAGTCCTGTTCTGGATTGGTTGCAGAGGGTGGAGAGTAGAGGAAGGCAGATTGAGAAAGTGGCTGTTGCTGTAGTCCAGCCTAGAGAGAACCAGGGCTCTGGAGCTTCTGGGGGAAAGTGAGAAAGGGAAGAGTCCCTTTGAGGAGGAGCAGCTCGTAGTGGGACTTCTTGGTGACGTCCGAGATGTGAGGAGAGAAAGAGAGAGTGGAGTCAAAGATGACACCAGGGTTGTTTGCCTCACAGGAAGGCGAAGGAAGAGGGCCCACGGCGTGTGGCCAGAGTGAGAGAGGGAAAGCAGGTGCAGGAGTCCAAAGGAGAAGGATCTCCATCTTACTGACATTAAGGCAGAGATCGTTGGAGGCTTACCAGCCCTGAATCGGGGATAGACAGTCAGGAATGAGCAAGAGAGGAGAGGAGAGGAGTCTGAGGGGAGCCTGATGAAAAGCAGAGTCATCCGCATTACACTGAAAGTTAGAGGAGAAGGTAGAGATCAGGTGGGCCAAAGGGGCCAATTAGAGGTTGAAAAACCAGGGTGAGAGGATGGAGCGTAGAGAAAGGGACCAAGTTGGACCTGGGAGGGGCTGTCCAAGAGGAAGGAGGTCAGCCACTCCAGGGCCTGATCCGTGATGCCCAGATTCTCACATAGTGGATTGATCAGGATGGCGTGGTTGACCGTGTCGAAAGCAGAGGAAAGATCAAGGAGGATGAGGACAGAAGGAATGCTGGAATCAAAGTTAGAGAGCAGATCTTCACGGGTGTTCAGGAGAGAGGTTTTGGCGCCTCTGGCAGCTCTGAAGCCAGACTGATGGTCATGGAGACAACCGACAGATTCAGTGTGCAGAGTAAGGTGGGAGATGGCCAGTTTTTTCAACAGTTTGCCCAGGAAAGCGGTGATGGAGATTGGGCGATAGTTTGCCGGGCAGGCAGGATCGGCAGATGGCTTCTTGAGGAGTGGGTGCATGAGGAAGTGCTTAAAGGGGGAGGGGAAAGTTTCAGTGGCGACACAGAGATTGCAGAAATCGGCCAAGGCTGGAGCGAGGGTGTCAATATGGTCCATGGTGGTTCTGGAGGAGCAGGGAGCACCTGTTTGGATGACACTTTCATAGATTAGACTTGTCTAGAAACCTTATCAGGTGTTGTCAGAGAGAAAGAGGAGAAAGGAGGAAGAGAGGTAGAGATGGCTTAAGGGGGTCAGAGAGAGGAAGAGGGAGAGGAAGAGGAGATGCAAGACAGGAGTTTTAGCAGAGAAGTGAGATGACAGAGCCATACAGAGGGCCTGGGAGGGAACAGGAGAGGTAAAGATTGCAAGAGGATTGACCAGCTCCTTGCAGATTTTAAAGAGTTTGGTCGTGTTGTTAGAGGCCATGTGCTTGCATGTGTGTTCTCTTCTTGATGAGTGTAATTGCTTAGATTGGCATTCTGGTGCAACCAATCTAGGTATGTCTAAATGTGGCCTGG
Source organism: Ambystoma mexicanum (assembly GCF_040938575.1). Taxonomy (NCBI): domain Eukaryota; kingdom Metazoa; phylum Chordata; class Amphibia; order Caudata; family Ambystomatidae; genus Ambystoma; species Ambystoma mexicanum. The sequence continues at coordinate 912,269,051 of NC_090923.1, read as the reverse complement.
CATGCTTTACTGTAACGTTATTACATGTCTAACTTGTCTACATTGTGCAGCCAGTTAGACATGTTTCTATTGTGGCATGGCATTTTTAATAGCAAAGCATTAATGTTCCTGTGCACTGTTGGTGACTTGCATCTATTGGATTGGTGTTACCCTACAAAACAATTGCAAACACTCTGTGGCTTTTTAGCCAATTTTTCTCAGAAAGTGTGCTGTATATCGCATTAAAACACATATTTATATCTTTCTCCTAGTGCAGTGTGCGGCATATCCCTTCAGCAGCACTTTTGCACGTATTGCGCAAGTGTGATAATCTATGCCGGCCCAGAGTGAGGCACGACCAGTGATTTGTTGCTGAATTGGGGGGGCCCCCTCAGCATGGCTCGCAGGTGGGCCCCCACATTTTGTGTTACGCCACTGCTAATAGTGGCATATTTATCCAATCTTTGATGTCGCGCAACAAGGTTACAAGATATATAGTCGCCTTTCAAAATAGTGCTGCTATCAGAGCGTACCTCCTAATTTGGCATACCCCGAGCAGACCGTTTGTGCAGATTATGTGGTGAGGTTGTTTTAGAATCTGATGAACAAATCATGAGCCATTGTAACAGCTTAAACATCCTTAGAAGCAGCACATGAAAGCATATAGTAACATGAAATGGGGTGAAGATGCAAGTGTAAAATGGAATAGGCAGTTTGAGGGTAATGACACAAATCTGATTTTTTATATGACATTTTATGAAAAGTGCATGAAACCTTTAAGGAAGATATCCGATGGGATATTTTAATGTTTAAATGTGTAGAAGCTTTTTGTGTTTTCACAAGATAATTGTATTGTTTTATTGTATGTTTTATGGATGTTATATGCAAAGCTATTCCAGGCTGTATGCACATTATAAAATAAATAGATACATGCTTCTGTCATACCCTTAATAAATATCACATAGCTGTCAACGAACCCGCGAATCAGGAGTTTGGCACTTAATAAAGCACCAAACCCTCGAGGCCGCAAACCTTGTTTTGAAATCTGTGCGCAGGGCAGGCTCATCAGTCACTTTACTAAAGTGATGGCTCTTTTAGATGCAAAACGAGTCTTTCATCTGGGGTACAATGGCTTTAAAGTGGTCTGCTTCTGCCAAACAGTCAGAGCTTTCACCTTTTATAGTGAGCGGATTTCATAGCGATGCAGGGTACAGCCCTGCAGCCTTATTTAAAAAAAGAAACAAGCAATTTCAGGCATAAAAGCTATTGATGGGGCTGGGTTAAAAATAATGTGCAGGGGAGCCTGATATACAAGTGTTTGCAATTTGTTGCATTTTAAGTCCTGATCATTTTTTGTGCTCAATGTGGTGTTGCCCCTTTTAGGGTTCAGCACGCGGCAGAGTGACTTTGCACTCTGCCGCGTGCCTATAAATAAAAGGTGCCTTCCCGGCCACACAGAGCGACCGGGGAGCCCGAACAGTATGCACTGATCTCCGTGTGAGTCTGTGGCAGGAGGGGGCCCATGGCCACACGCATGGCCGCAACCAACTTGTAACAGTGGCAACAAGGTCGCATCCATACCCGGGCACAGCGGTGACAAGCCGGTGAGGAATTTTCCACGTCCAAGGTCAATTCTCACTGTTTTCGTGCTGCGGAGAGGGGAAGGACCACGCGGCTCGGCGGGCATTTTTTTTTTCCACTTTGTATTTATTAGAAATTTTTCAATAACAACAAAAACTTCCAAAAGGAACTGAACAACCGCAACCAAGCGGACAGACAAAAAACCACTCACCCCCCACCCAAACCTCCCACCACCCCCCCAACCGAAGAGCTACAGAGAAGTCAACAGGATAAAATAATTCAAAAGTGCACAAGAGGAAGAGCCACAGCATGATACCAGATGAGGCAGAACAACCACCCCTTTCTCTCGGTGAGATCCCCCGAAAACAGAGTCATGCAGTACATCCACAAATCGACCACCCCTCCCATCAATACACCCTGGGCAGAGCCCGACAAATATTAGAGCGTTAAGGCTTTACAGTCCTCACTTAATAGTGCAATTGTCCAATCCTGTAAAAAAGAGGACATATTATCATTGTCAATAGCAGTTAGTTTCTCATAGGTAAAAATAGTCAAGAGCTTATTTAACGATTCCGCTTTCGTAGGGGCCTGAGGGCTCTTCCATTTCTGAGCTAAGGCCATTCTCCCCGCCCTCAACATCGCCCCTGCCACCCTGGAAAAAGGTGAGCCATTACTCTCTGGTAAGAGGGTACCCAATAAGATCTCCAGCGGGTGAAGGGAAGGACACGTTCCCAGGATGTCCTTAATCCAGCTTAGTAACTCTGCCCAATAGACCTGAATGACCGGGCACTCCCACCACATGTGGTACCATGTTCCTCTCCCATCACAAGCCGTGGGACATACAGGGGAAACATTGGGAAACAGACAGTGTGACAGGAGACCGATGCCAAGAGTGGAGAATTTAAAAATTAGGTTCCATGGCTGCTGTATAGATCTTCCCCATGAAAATAGATCTAAAAGCAGAATCCCATGTAGACTCGTCAACAGACATACCCATTCTCTCCTCCCGGACATGTTTAAATGCTTGTCTGCCCTCCAAGTTAGCTGTGACCAGGACACCATACATTTTAGAGAGAGACCTTCTCCTAGATCCAGCTACCACAAAAACTGTTTCAAATGGAGTCAGTGTATGGGACAGGGGAACCACCCAGTCAGCCCTAGTAAGGATGCTCTCAAGCCGCAGATAGTCAAAAATGGAAGGAGGATTGTCCGTCAGCACTCCTGAAAGTTGGGCAAAATCAATGAAATTCCCCTGGGAGAACAATTGTGCAGCCCTCTAGACCCCCTGGTCCGACCTGATTGTGTTCCTCGAAAGCCTCTGGCCCCCAGGTTGATTGGAGGACCCCACAAGGAGGACAGGGGGAAAGGCCAAGACTCTTGTTTGTTGTTGTCCCTATCTGGTTTCCATAATGTCCAAAGAACCGATAGAATCGGGTGTGCCCTGACAGCTGCCGGTCGGGGGCGCGGGGGGGACCAAAGCAAGTCCCTGACCTTATAGGGGTGAACCTGCACGTCCTCTACATAGGTCCATTATGTCCTAAGGTCATCCCGTAAATGCTCTAACATCACCCGCAACTGAGCTGCCTTATAATATACCTTTAAGTCCGGAAGGCCGAACCCTCCAAGCACCTTTGGAAGGGTTAGAGTATCAAATTTAATTCTAACTCTCTTGCCACCCCACACAAAGCGGGTAATTCTCAATCGAAGAGATGCAAAGAAGGAGTCCGGGATGAGACAGGGGAACGAGGAGAAAAGATAGAGAAGTCTAGGGAGAACATTCATCTTTACCGAGACCATACGTCCAAACCATGAAAGAGTGAGGGGGGCCCATCTAGCCAAGCCATTAAAAAGCTTAGTCTGCAGGGGAAGAAAATTAAACTAAAATAGGTTGGGAGGTTAGTGCCCAAATACCTAGTACTGATTCTCTCAGTCCGCATGCCGAATACTTCCGTCCTCCCCTTAATATCCTGGTCCTGCTTGCCCATGGGCATAATGCAAGACTTGGAAATGTTAATTTTAAGCCCAGAGAACGCCCCAAAGCTACAAATCAATTCAAACAACCGTGGAAGGGAGACGAAGATTCTAGACAAATACACCAGAATGTCGTCCACAAAGAGGGACAATTTAAACTCATAGGGCCTCATTACGAGTCGGGCGTTAAGGGGTTAACGGCGCCGTAAACGGCGCCGACCCTTAACGCCTGATTACAAGGTCCCTTAGCGCCATGGTGATTTTAACGCCTGCTTTTTGCAGGCGTTAAAATCCATGGCGCTAAGGGACCAGGGTGCTAATTACGCCACCGTAATTTACGGTGGCGTAATTAGCGCCTTCCCCACTCCCATTATGCCCTATGGGGCAAAAATGGGAATGGGGAAGGGTAAAATGGGAAATGGGGATTTACCGCCCCACTCACCTTGGAATGGGGCGGTAAATCCACCATCCACCATGGTGTAAACATAGTTTACACCATGGTGGTAAGGGTACGACCCAGGCGGTAACTTACCGCCTGGGTCGTAATGAGGCACATAGTCCCCACACTGCACCCCAGTCACTCCCTCGTCAGCTCTAACTGCTATGGCAAATGGCTCCATAACCAGGGCATACAACAGGGGGGGAAGAGGACATCCCTGGTGTGTTCCTCTGGAAAGCAAAAAACTTGAGGACGTACACCCGCGCGGAGGGACCCCTATACAGGGCCGAAACCCATCCACAAAATGTATCACCAAAACCCATTTTACGGAGCACTTTCCCCATGTATAACCACTCAACGCGGTCAAAAGCTTTTTCGGAGTCCAGCGAGAGGAAGTAAGCCTCCGACTCTCGTATGGACCCTTTGTACATCAAGCCCAACATTTTCCTGATATTATCCGTTCCCTGGCGTCCAGGGACAAAACCTACCTGATCTCCATGAACCAGAGTGGGGAGAAACCTAGACAATCTATTCGCCAGAAGTTTAGCAAACATTTTCACATCAATATTTAAAAGGGAGATGGGTCTATAAGATTGACAGAACGAAGGGTCTTTCCCTTCCTTGGGAATGACCACGATGAGAGCAGACATCATGGCGGGGGGGAGGCAATCCGAATCCAGCGCATCATTATACACCCTATCTAGAAACAGAGCCAAAGTGGATCGATACATCTTAAAAAAACGGACAGTAAACCCATCATCCCCTGGAACGGTACCATTCTTCAAAGAAGCGATAGCATCAGTCATCTCCTGGGGGGAGATGGGAAGCTCAAGAGAGGCAGCGCCCCCTCTTGGAAGACCCGGAAGTGGGAGCGAATCACAAAACCGGTCCACATCAGAGCCATCACCCCTATACTCAGTAGCATAAAGCTTTTCATAGTACTCTTTAAACTGCTCTGCAATTTGGGCATCCCCCAACCATTTTTCCCCTAACTGATCAACAATGAGATTGACTTGCCTACTTTTGCGAAGTTCCCACAACCTCCAGGCTAGAATCTTGTCTGCCTTTTCCCCCTTCTCCATGTAGCGTTGTTTCAGAAACGCCAGCTTTTTCTCTGTCTGCCCAACAAGGAGTGAGGACAGTTTCGCTCTAAGTATTTGGAGGCGTTTGCGCTTAACAGGACTCATCTGCGATCTCAACCTACCCCCCGGTTGGATAGCAAGAATTTGTTCCCACAATTTGAGCTCCTCCCTAGACCGGCCTTCTTTCTCCTTGCCCCCATTTCTATTAGAACACCTCTGATAGTAGCCTTAAACGCGTCCCACACGCCTCTAATATCAACATCACCAGTATCATTTAAACGGAAATAGTCACTAATAGAGGCTAAAAGAGATTGACGCAGCTCTTTATCCAATAACAGAGTATCATTGCATATCCATCGTGATGCTCTACGGGCAGTCATCGGAACCCCCAAATTGACTTTAACAAGGTCATGGTCGGACTATGGGGTAGTCTCCACCCTGAAATCTGTAATGTAGTCCCGAACTGAGGAATCTACCAGCACATAGTCAATCCTAGAAAAGGACTGATGTACGGAAGAATAATAAGTGTAGAGAGGGTCTAGGTTACTACCAGCTGGATGAGCATCGACCAAGCCCAGTTCCTCATTCACCCGGCAGAAAGTGTCTGCTAACTTCTATTGAGATCTAAGATCTGGACAAGGGTTGGCCGATTTCCTGTCCCTATCTGGGGATAATACCATGTTAAAATCTCCCCCGACTATTATCGATCCCTCTGCAAATTCCCTAATCTTCTGCCCCAACCCCTGCCAAAAAACGTCTTGGGCCACATTGGGGGCATAGACTCCCACAAAAGTGAACAGACGACCTTTCACCTCCCCCTTAACCATAATAAAGCGCCCCTCAGGATCTGCCTTATGTGTCCTGGGAGAAAAATGTGCATCGGGAGAAACCAAAAGAATAACCCCTCGCTTCTTTGTGTCATATGATGCTCGGAACAGATACTGGATAGCTCTGGATTTAAGGACAGGTTCCTTCCCCTTAATCATGTGAGACTCTTGAACAAAGAAAAAATGCAGTTTGAGCCTGATAAACTCCCTCAGAGTCAATGACCACTTTGTTGGAGAGTTCAACCCTCGCCCGTTTAGGGACCCCACCGATAGAGGATGGATAGAATCACCCATGAGAGTAGCAAAGTGCTCTTATCACCTCCTGCTGGAGACCGACGTACATGCCTAGCTCGAAAACCTCTGTGCATAACATCTTAACAAAGATAAATATGTTGAACCCCACAACCTCAGTAGCTCGAACACCTCCCCCCTCCCTCCCAACCCACTACCCCTTCCCCCTCACCCCAACCTTTGAGCGCCTGAAAGGGCTGCGACATCTCCTTGTCGAGCCTTCAGGCCACCTTGGATCGCCTCCACCAGGACAAAAAACCTCAAAAAACAACTCATCTTATTCAGAGCCCCCCGGCTACGGAAAAATAAAAAAAATAAAAAAGGAATCCAATCCAAACATAAAGTCAAACCTGATTAACCAAATCAAATTCATGTTTCAAACCTGGACCCTCATTAAGAACCTCGTTTAAGGAATGGGTAAACACAAAAACCACAAGAACTCCCCATTCAGGTCCCCGATAGTCCTGGAGAAGGGGGCGTCATTTTCCTCTACTTCCTGTGTCCCCAGACACGCCACCGCCTCAGGAACCCCGAGGATTCTTTACGAGGACTCTTGCTGGGCCCCTCATTAACTGCATCACGCTCCATGCGAGGGTCGCTCAACAATTCACTCATCGCCTCCCGGATGTCAGCTTCTGATATATCAGCGTATTTTTCACCATTGAACTCAAAAGAAAGCGAGAATGGGTGCCCCCACCTATATCGCACTCCTTTAACCTGCAACCACTCCGTCAGGGGACCACAAAGTCTCCAACGCGCCAGCGTAAACGCCGACAGGTCTTGGTATATGGGTATCTTGGCAACTTTCCAGTCAATCGGACCTGCCCTTCGGGCCAGCTCAAGGATTTTAGACTTCTCAACAAAGTAGTGAAACTTCACAAGGATAGAACGAGGTTCCTGTAACGCTCACCTGATTCCCGCAGAGGCGCCGGTCTTGACTGGGTGAATGCCGTATCTTCAAAGGTGATGTGTAACACACGGTTGGCTCTTTGGGCTGGACCTCTGTGCACTGTATGTCTGACTCGAAGAGTAAGATGTCTGCAGATAGAAAATATGGGATTAATGAACTGGGGTTATTGGGTGCCTCTCTCCTCTTCCCTTTCTCTTCTCCTGTAGAACCCCAAAGGTTAACGCCCTCACCTTAGGTAAGTGAACGCCGAGCTCTCCATCTGCCTCGGGGCAGGGTGCCGTAACCAGTTTCTTCACTGGATAAGGGTGCAGGCCTCTTGACCTCAGAGGACTGCTGTCCGTCGTTAACTGCACGAACGGTAAGTTCTGGGCACTTCAAATGTCTTAAAAGTCTTTTGTAATGATATCTCTTGTTTTGCAGGGTTCCGGCGATGAAGGATGGCGGGCTGATGAGAGTTGAGGATCGAACCCACGTGAGGAATAGAAGCGCCTGGAAGCACGTAAGTAAGCGCTTGTAGCCTGCTTCACGATGCGCACTAACTGTCCCTTTTATCTTGCAGGTACAAGTTCGGAGCTTTAGAGAAGCTGAAGGGTGCTGGAATACCGACTGGATTCGGCGTGGGAAGGAGGAATGGCACGTGAGTAATAAAGTTGCCCAATGTCTTTAAACGCACCTTCTTTTGTCTTTCAGATGCGGGATGCAGCGCCGAAGGCCTCCGGAGCGTGCGAAGAGCTGGTAAGCTTTTGTCTTTCAGATGCCGGAATGCAGTGCGAAGACCTCCGGAGCATGCGAAGAGTAGGTAAGCCTTTGTCTTTCAGATGCCGGAATGCAGCGCGAGGCGTTGGTGACAGCCGATGGACCAGGTAAGAGATGTGCTGCCACTGAAGACCGTAGTGCTAACCTGTTCTTTCTTTGTCTTTACAGGTGCTGCTGAAGACTGGATCCCAGGATGGTAAGCCTTTGTTCCCTTAGGCCCAGGATCAGAAGCAGAAGACACAATGAGCGTTCTGCTGCAGAGAATGCAGAATAACACAAAGCAAGATTCATCCATCGGGTGTGGTTTAAATAGCCTCCTGTAGTGCTTAGGTGTCTCCTTCCACAGCCACGCCTAGGTAAGAAAAGAGTTCCTGCTTTCCAGAAGAGTTCCAGTGTTCTGAATCTAGGGAGTGGCTCCTGCCCCACCCAACAGGAAAAGTAGTCCCAAACAGAAGAGGATCAGGGGTTCAACTGGCAGGTAAGTAAGCAGCATGGTCTGCTGCAGGTAAGTCCACCCAAGCATTATGAGCCCGGCGCTTCCAGCGCTGGGACTGGGCATCTTTATGAGCCTAGTGCCACTGGCGCCAGGACAGGGTCCAAAAGCTCCCAATTGGGACTGGCTGGCACTCGGAACCGGGGTTATGGGTCTGCTTCCAAGGGAGTCGGGCAAGTCCTGATCTTTTGGAAGCAGAGATCATGACAGTTCCCCCCTGCGACCTCCGGCCCTGTGTGCTCTATCAATGGTAGGGACGTCAGTATTTTCACCCCCAAACAGAGAACTTATTATTTCCTTGACCTTTTGCCTAATGTCTGCCTGCGTCTCCCCCTCCTGTTCTGGAATCCCAAGAAATCTAAGATTGGAGCGCCGCTCCCGATTTTCTAAGTCATCCAGTTTGAGCATGATCTTTTCCTCCCTTCTCTCCAGATCTACTAGTCGCAGGTCAAATTGTGTCTCAAAGAGGTCGGCGGAGGATTGGTTAGCCTCTAAAGCTTGGACGCGGTCCTCCACATCATCCACTTTCTTATCAAGAGAATCCAACCTCTTGCTTATATCCGCGTGAAAGCCACAAATCTCCTCCAGCAAGGCCACCATATTACGACTCATATCCAAAGTTTCCATTGTCTCCGGCTGGTTTGCGTCCTGCATGGTGAGAGCCTTCATCTGAGGGGGCGATCTTCGGAATCTCTGCAACGCCTGCAGCCCAAGCATTCAATTCCAGGGAAGCCACCAAACTGATAGACGATAGCTCCTAGGGCTCTTAATGGATGCGACGCAGGGCTCAGTCACTCACCCTCTCCACTCCAGGCTGCACTGCGCAACTCCGGCCATTCGCCCTATAGAGCCCAACATGCAGTACCCTAGAGGGTCCCCCTCAGCTCGCTGCCACACGTTTGAGGACCCAGGCAAAGCAATTGGATGCAAATGATAAGAGGATCAAGGAGGAGAGCCGGATTCCTCCTCCCAATAGCAGGCTACAGGGAGCAGTCCAAATAGAGCACTCACAGCCAAGAAGGAGACCGACACAGCGAGACCATTCAAACCCCCCTAAGTAATAGCATTCAGTGAAGGGGGCGGCTTAGGGACAAGCACAGTTATAAGCACCGTTCCAGAGAGAATAGGCATCTCGTGGCACCCCTAAAACCGGGAAGGTAAGCTTCCAGTAATGAGTGACCCGGACCGCTCCTCACAGAGCAGAAACCAACAGTTAAATACTCGGGCACTCCATAGAATTCAGGGGGAAATCGCCACAAGGACAGGGTCCGGGCAGTGACCAGCTGAACTCGATCCTCTTGAGCAACATATCACGCCGGCTCCTGGGGCCGCACGTCTCCAGCTGCTGCTTCCCCTGCCGATCGTAGGCTTCCCCTCCGCAGGTGTTGGGTTCCAGGGCACTAAAGCACAGAGTCCGTCGGTGATAGCAACGAGGTCCTCTTGCTGATGCCTGCCTGCTTTATGCAACGCAGGGAGGGGGTCTTCCAGCAGGCTGTGAAAGATAGTGGCCTACGACGGGCCCCCGCCTCTCCCCCACCGCCAGGCAGACCGGATCCGTGCGGTCCTCACAACGGAGACACTCACCAGGCTCCGAGCGTCTCCCAACGTACAGCAGCAACCTTCAAAGTCCTGGGACCGAAGAAAGTAGACACTCTGGCTATCTCCTCACACTCCGCAGAACACAGAGGGGGGGCGCCACACAAACCGAGTCTGGGCAATGTCCAGCTGCACTCGAGCCTCTCGAGCGACCCTCCACAGCGGCCTCTGGTTCCGCCCGTCCCCAGCAGCTCCAACAACTCCACTCCCTCCTAGTCCAGGCCAAGCTCTCGCCGATGCCGGGGCCCAGGGAGCAAACCCGTAGGCCGGCGTCCCAAGCACAGACGTCCGCAGACACCGAATGACGGGCAATCCCCAGCCGTACAGTCCGCCTCCAGCAGCCTGGAGGTCCTCCTACAACTGCCCGTCACAGCGCCGGGTGGGGGCCTTCACCTAAGCCGCAGAAGAGCTCGGCCAACAGCAGGCCTCCGCCCCTCCCCCACCGCACGGCAGTGCAGGCCCGCGCGGCCCTCACAGCAGGGACGCTCAACAGGATGCGATCTTCGTGGTTCCAGCACCGATCGGCTCCGGATTTGCACTCCAGGGGGGGTAGGGCCAGGCTGCAAAAAGACTGGGGGGGACTCTTACCTCAAAATACAGCGCCCTGGGGAGCAGATCGGCTGAGAAGCGTCAGCACATCTCAGCGCCCCCTGGTGGCTCTCGGCGGCCATTTTGATGACTAGGCCTGGGATCATCGCGGCCCTGTAAAAGGGTGTCTGTGCGCAATCCAGCCTCAGTTTTTGGATAATTCAGCAGCGGGCATCTGTTTCTGCTTGCACTGCACGTCTGGAGTTGCTTTTTGGAGTTTGGAGTGCAGAATTTCGTCGAGTTGAGGTGAGGTACTGCGGTAGGCCTACTGTTTCTTTGTTGCTAGGCCTACGCAGCTCAATTTTTGTAGTCACTGTGGTGCCTCAGACATTTCCTGTTGGTTTTTCTGCTATATCCTGCCTGAGCTGTTGGACTGACATGCTGTACATGCCCCACAGGAATTATTTTTCTTGGTCTTGGTGGGGATGAAGCACAAAAGGATCCTGTTATTTCCATCTGGAAGAAGACTGCTGTCAGGAATGGCACTCTGTCAAGAGTGGCACAGGGTACCCAGGTAGGGTTTGGGTGGGTGTGCTGAGGTAAGGTAGCAGATAAGCACACACAGCAGGAAGTCAACAAGAAAGTACAGTATGAAACAGTAGCTGTGAGCCAAAAAGGGCAAAAGATACAAAGGTACAAACAAACTGGATTCCCTCTTGGGGTGTATGCTGAAATGGGAAAGAGTGTTCCACGAACCTTAGGAAACTCCAGCCTTCTGCACAGATTGCTATAACAGAGGCCCACGCTGTATGCTCATGGCTGGGAACAACAGCAGTGGGTGTCTGTAACACTGAAAACGCGACAAAGGAAGGGGCAGAGGTTGCCTGCCGGAAACCAACAGGCAAGCTCTGTACAAAGGGATTACATAAGACACATGAGAAGACAAGAACAGAAATATCCAGCGAAAAGGAAGTCAATGACCAATCTAGCAGAGGGAAATGAAGGAAAGGCAGTTAGACTGAAATAGATAACCTAAGGTGGAGTACAGAGGACTCAAGGAAGAGAACAAGGAGCAGCAGTCAGGAAAACAGAAGGCTGCAAAGTAGGAAGCAGGTCTGCAGTCAAGAGTGGCACTAGGTGCAGGCAAACTGTATTGGACTGCGGAGGACTGTAGTAGGCTGCAAGGCAGGGAGTCCAGAAGAACAGGACAGAGAGAGATTAGTAGTAGACGACAGACAGAGAGCCCAAAAGAATAGGGCCGCTAGGTAGGGAGCCCAGAGGAGCAGGGCTGTAGACAGCGGAGGGAGACAGGCTGCAAGGAAGGAGCCCAGAGGATACGGGCTGGAGGCAGCAGAGGGAGCAGGCTGCAAAGAAGGAGCCCAGAGGACAAGGACGGTAGGCAGCCAGAGTGAGGCAGGCTGCAGGGCAGGGAGCCCAGAGGACAAGGATTGTAGGCAGCCGGAGTGAGGCAGGCTGCAAGGCGGGCTGCAGAGGACTAGGACTGTAGGCAGCCGGAGTGAGCAGGCTGCAGGGCAGGGAGCCCAGAGGACAAGGACGGTAGGCAGCCGGAGTGAGGCAGGCTGCAGGGCAGGGAGCCCAGAGGACAAGGATTGTAGGCAGCCGGAGTGAGGCAGGCTGCAAGGCGGGCTGCAGAGGACTAGGACTGTAGGCAGCCGGAGTGAGGCAGGCTGCAGGGCAGGGAGCCCAGAGGACAAGGACTGTAGGCAGCCAGAGTGAGGCAGGCTGCAGGGCAAGGAGCCCAGAGGAGGAGGGCAGCAAGGAGTGAGCCCAGAGGAGCGGGGCCGCTGACTGTAGAGGGCTGTAATAGGCTGCAAGGCAGGAAGCCCAGAGGACAAGGGCTGTAGGTAGAAGGCAGCGGATCGTGATCGGCTGCAAGGCAGGGAGCCCGGAAAGGGCACTGGAACAAAACAGGATAATGCAGCAACAGGAACAGATAGATAACCTAAGGTGGAGTACAGAGGACTCAAGGAAGAGAACAAGGAGCAGCAGTCAGGAAAACAGAAGGCTGCAAAGTAGGAAGCAGGTCTGCAGTCAAGAGTGGCACTAGGTGCAGGCAAACTGTATTGGACTGCGGAGGACTGTAGTAGGCTGCAAGGCAGGGAGTCCAGAAGAACAGGACAGAGAGAGATTAGTAGTAGGCGACAGACAGAGAGCCCAAAAGAATAGGGCCTCTAGGTAGGGAGCCCAGAGGAGCAGGGCTGTAGGCAGCAGAGGGAGACAGGCTGCAAGGAAGGAGCCCAGAGGACACGGGCTGGAGGCAGCAGAGGGAGCAGGCTGCAAGGAAGGAGCCCAGAGGACAAGGACGGTAGGCAGCCAGAGTGAGGCAGGCTGCAGGGCAGGGAGCCCATAGGACAAGGATTGTAGGCAGCCGGAGTGAGGCAGGCTGCAGGGCGGGCTGCAGAGGACTAGGACTGTAGGCAGCTGGAGTGAGGCAGGCTGCAGGGCAGGGAGCCCAGAGGACAAGGACTGTAGGCAGCCGGAGTGAGGCAGGCTGCAGGGCAAGGAGCCCAGAGGAGCAGGGCAGCAAGGAGTGAGCCCAGAGGAGTGGGGCCGCTGACTGTAGAGGGCTGCAGAGGACTGTAATAGGCTGCAAGGCAGGAAGCCCAGAGGACAAGGGCTGTAGGTAGAAGGCAGTGGAGCGTGATCGGCTGCAAGGCAGGGAGCCCGGAAAGGGCACTGGAACAAAACAGGATAATGCAGCAACAGGAACAGCATACAAAGTAAAGGGTCAAGGCGAACAGGAGCGGGGAGAACTCAAGATGCAAGACACTGTGCTCCTGCAGGCAGCTGCTTATATACAGCCCTGCCCTGTTCTGAGGCAGGCTAATTGACCGCACCTGGAGCCGCACACCTGAAGACAATCTGCCTCCTCCCTCTGTGGTCCTGAGCAGGTGGAAGCAGCACTGGCCGCTAGGGCTTCTGGGGATTGTGGTCCCAATAACGATGAACGAGAATAGCCAGGAATTGAGGACTGTAGCCAGGTGCATTATGGTAGATGTAGTTACTTGAATAAAATAAGAAAGAACCAAAGTTGAGCAAATGGAAATAAAAGACCAAGGCGTGAAAAGGAGTTGTTCAAGGAGTATTAGGAGGATAAATGAGTACCAAGTAGTCCATGATGGTTGCCAATGCGTGCGCCAGCGGCGTGGGCATGACAACTGCCTGGGTGAGTGGCGGCCCCATCTGTAATTTGGGTGCAGTGCCTGTGCGCTCACAGCCATGAATGATCGGCCGACCATGCTGCGCCTGTGCCTCCGCCCCCAGTGCCCCAACTGCTGGCCCCGATGAGACCACGAGGGGCGCTACAACCAATTCCTGAGTTTGACATCTCAGGTGCCCCGTCCAGCCTGGGGCCCCGATGGAAAAGGTGGATAGATCGGCTAGACATGTATTTTCGAGCTACCATGGAAACAAATGATGACAGTAAGCTGGCAACCCTGTTGTGATGCGGTACATGAAGTTTTTCAATCCCTTCAGACTGCGGACAACTCATACGATGCAGCGAAGGCTGCTCTTCACAATTACTTCTTGCCCCTGGCGAATGTGGACTATGAGCGCTTCGTGATGAGCTCTACCCGCCAAAAGGACAATGAAACATTGGACAACTTCTATGATCGCCTCCGCCGGCTGTCAGTGTCATGCGCCCAGGACACCCTGACACGATGATCAGAGACCAGCTAATCCAGGGGTGTGCATCTGGCAAGCTACGCAGACAGGTACTGCGGGAGCCCGCCATCACCTTGCCCCGCATCCTTGAGCTGGGTCGGTGCCAGGAGGTCTATGAAGTGAGGTCATCCCGAATGGAAGCAGGGGTGTGTCCTGGCAAAGCAGAAGAGGTGTGCGCCGTAGGCCGTGGCACAGGTGGCAGGGGTGCCAGGAGGTCAGGGGAAAACTTCTGCGACCATGGTGGCAGGTCAGGGGACTCGTGCCTGAAGTGTGGGTATGACTTGCCCCACTCTGCGGAGTGCCCGGCGGCGGGAAAAGCGTGTGGCCGTTGTGGTCTGGCCGACCACTATACCTGCATGTGTAGGGCCCCTGTGTTGGTGGTTATGCCGAGAAGTCCAGTCCGGTCTGGTTATTTTCACCAACCACGCCGCCTAATGTGCTCAGGTGGACCAGGGAGAAGAGGCACCCAGCTCGAAGAGGACGAAGAGGAAGAGGAGGAGAACATTTTCTTTATGTCCAGTGTGGGTGTCCTGCGTTCTAAGAACAGGCGACAGCCGAGATGTCTGGTCACAGTGAATGAGTCATCTGTCCCTTTACTGGTAGACACTGGAGCCTCCGTAAAGGTCATGGCGAGAGAACATCATGAAGCCATGGAGTGTCCTCCCCAGTTGGCTGCCCCCAAGGTGCGAATCTTCACGTTTGGGGCGTCGCAGCCTATTCCACTTGATGGGGCCTTCGTGGCTGACGTGGGGCATGGAGACTCTCGGATAAGAGCTCGCTTCTACGTGACAACTGTGAGCAGCAACACCCTGCTGAGCTGTGCGGCTGCAGAGGCCCTGGGGATTGTCAGCTTTGCATACTCAGTGTATGTAGGAGGCATTCAAATGTTACTGGACAAGTACTCCCGGCTGTTTGAGGGGATTGGGTGAATTGCAGGGTACCCTGTAAGATTGCACATTGATGAATCGATTCAACCCCGCCCACCATCGATGATATCATCACAGAGCTGCCGTTTCTTTTCAAAATTGGACCTAAGAGCCGGGTACCATCAGGTGGTGTTACACCCTGACTCATGGTACAGTACCACGTTCACCACCCATCGTGGGTTTTGGGGTGTCCTCCGCAGCTGAGGTTTTTCAAAACATTATACGTGGATCCCTTGCGGACCTGGATGGTGTCCTCAACATAAGTGATGACATCTTTGTCAAGTCGGAAATGGAGCAACCTTCATAAATTGGCCAAGACGTTCGGGCGGTTCCAGTCACTTGGCCTGACCCTGCACAGCGGCAAGTGTGAGTTCCTTAAAACAACCATCAAATTATTTGGGTTTGTGTTTAAGGAGGGAGGCGTGTCACCTGACCCCCGCAAGGTCAAAGACATTATGGAGGCACGACCACCAGAGAATGTGTCGTAGGTAAAGAGTTTTCGCGGCATGGTCACTTACTGTGGCCCCTTCATCAAGAACTTGGCCTCTCGGTCGGAGCCCTTGTGAGCCCTCACAAAGAAGGATGTCACATGGCAGTGGGGGCCACTGGAGCCGACGGCATTTGAAGACATCAAAAGTGCCCTAAAAGCTGAAGATACCATGGCCTTCTTCGACCCAGCCCTGCAGTTGGAAATTGTGGTGGACGCCAGTCCATTTGGCCTGGGGACGGTGCTAACCCAAGTGGACCCCGATCTAAGCGTTCGGCCGGTGGGGTATGCTGTAAGGGCCCGCTCAGAGACTGAACAACGATACTCTCAGATTGAGCGGGAAGCCCTGGCGGTCCTGTGGGGCTGTAGGCACTTCAGGCTATATGTCCTGGGGCGGCCCGTAACGGTGGTCACTGACCATAAGTGTCGTGAATCGACCCTATTTAAAGTCACAAAGACTTGCGATTGCCCCTCCAATCACTTGGAAGATTCCTTGGCGTTTGGCTCAACGCCGAAAACACGGCGGTTCTGTGTGCACTGCAGCATCCAGCATTCCGTGTTAGTACTCGAGTCAGACGCTACGGTCCCGTGATACGCACGGGCCATCATTCGCGTCTGTATGCGAGTACTACTTATTCTTGCTGTGCACACGGAACGGTGCTCCTTAACTGAGTTCTACAGCCAGTTTTGTAGTATCCGCTTTCTGCAATTTTGTTTCTTGAACCTGTTCTGACTCCTTGGCCTGTTATTACGGATTGCCCATTTTGAACTGTCCCTGATTTCTGGTATTCGGCTCCTTCGGATTGATTCCTGTTACCCCTGACACGGCATACGTTACCTGGATTTCCACTGCCTACCGTTTTGTTACGTCGCGACCCCAGAACGCTGCAACTCAGCGTTATCGCTTCTGGAACCTGGTCAAGTACCTCCCGCTCCCACTTGGACCCGCTGCTTACCTGTATTTTCCTCTCTTTCATTTCCATTCCTTTACTCCTTCTACCCTTGTTTTGCCCCCTCCTCCATACCTCCACACATGGACTCATTTACCTGCACCCTGGGACGCTCTGCTGAACTACGAGGATTGTTTCATTTGGACACAAGAGTGACTGTTGTGGACTCTCTCCTGTTTTCTTCTTTGGTCACTCTTTTCACTAAAAACCGGGACGCTTGGCAGTACGACACAAACTATTGTCAATCCTTTTCTGTTGGGATTACGGGACTTCTCCTGGACCTTCGTTATCTGGTTCTTCATTCCATTTCCTCCGTTGTGGCCAAATAGGTTTCGGGTCTTGTTCTTCACGGAGCAGGTAAGAGTGGGAAATAGGGGATGGTGTCGGATACGGTTGGTACTTTTGATCAAAGTAGTAAACAGCTGTTATTGTTGTTTCCTCTAGCTCTGTTGCTGCTGCTCCTGCCTTTTCACTCAAGCCCCTAGTCTGTTGGGTGCTTTTTCATACTCCTACAGACTGTGCTCTTGTGAGGACAGTTTGGCTGCAAATTGGCTTCAGGCAAAGAGGGGGTTGTGATAAAGATTGTCTGGTTTTGACAATAAGCCCCTGCTGCCCATCTTGGCAGGCTCGTCCACAAAGCCGCCTGCGAGGATTGAGCAGTGGATGTTAGCATTACTGGAGTATGGGGTCTCACTTTTATACTGGCCTGGGAGCGACAATGCGGCCGATTATCTATCTCGCCATCCAAGGGGGGGCCCCGGAGGATTGGGCGGACACCTGTGCGGAGGAAGCAGATGCGCATGTTCAACTGGTGGTGGAGGTGGCGACTCCCAACTCAGTGCCGCTGGACGATCTAGAGCTGGCAGAGGGCCCAAAATGAATGCTTCCTTATCCTGAAGTCGGCGATTCAGCAAGGATCGTGGAAGGCTGTGCAGGACACTCTTGCACTACAGACACATGAGGCCAAAGTCATCCTGGAACAGCTGTAGAAGGTGAGAGATGAGCTGACGTTCTCTGAGGCCGGCCTTCTACTCAGGGGCGACCGGATCGTGGTCCCGCAGGTGAAAATACAGCAGGTCATTGAGCTGGACCACCGGGACACCAGGGCGCGGCCAAAACAAAGGCCCGGCTGCACTAGAAGGTCTGGTTTCCAGAGTTGGAGAGGAGAGTTTAAGAATTTGTCACGTCATGTGTTTGGGGTCAGGCGGCATCGCCAGCCCAAAGGGAGCGGCCCATAGAAACCATGCCGCGTGGCACAAGACCGTGGGAGGTGGTCCATGCGAACTTTGGCTCCACCACCCGAGGCACGCATTTCCTGGTCATGGTGGACGAGTGGTCCAGGTACCCTGAGGTGGAGTTCATCAAGTGTAACGCTCACCTGATTCCCGCAGAGGCGCCGGTCTTGACTGGCTGAATGCCGTATCTTCAAAGGTGATGTGTAACACACGGTTGGCTCTTTGGGCTGGACCTCTGTGCACTGTATGTCTGACTCGAAGAGTAAGATGTCTGCAGATAGAAAATATGGGATTAATGAACTGGGGTTATTGGGTGCCTCTCTCCTCTTCCCTTTCTCTTCTCCTGTAGAACCCCAAAGGTTAACGCCCTTACCTTAGGTAAGTGAAGCCGAGCTCTCCATCTGCCTCGGGGCAGGGTGCCGTAACCAGTTTCTTCACTGGATAAGGGTGCAGGCCTCTTGACCTCAGAGGACTGCTGTCCGTCGTTAACTGCACGAACGGTAAGTTCTGAGCACTTCAAATGTCTTAAAAGTCTTTTGTAATGATATCTCTTGTTTTGCAGGGTTCCGGCGATGGCGGATGGCGGGCTGATGAGAGTTGAGGATCGAACCCGCGTGAGGAATAGAAGCGCCTGGAAGCACGTAAGTAAGCGCTTGTAGCCTGCTTCACGATGCGCACTAACTGTCCCTTTTATCTTGCAGGTACAAGTTCGGAGCTTTAGAGAAGCTGAAGGGTGCTGGAATACCCACTGGATTCGGCGTGGGAAGGAGTAATGGCACGTGAGTAATAAAGTTGCCCAATGTCTTTAAACGCACCTTCTTTTGTCTTTCAGATGCGGGATGCAGCGCCGAAGGCCTCAGGAGCGTGCGAAGAGCTGGTAAGCTTTTGTCTTTCAGATGCCGGAATGCAGTGCGAAGACCTCCGGAGCATGCGAAGAGTAGGTAAGCCTTTGTCTTTCAGATGCCAGAATGCAGCGCGAGGCGTTGGTGACAGCCGATGGACCAGGTAAGAGATGCGCTGCCACTGAAGACCGTAGTGCTAACCTGTTCTTTCTTTGTCTTTACAGGTGCTGCTGAAGACTGGATTCCAGGATGGTAAGCCTTTGTTCCCTTAGGCCCAGGATCAGAAGCAGAAGACACGATGAGCGTTCTGCTGCAGAGAATGCAGAATACCACAAAGCAAGATTCATCCATCGGGTGTGGTTTAAATAGCCTCCTGTAGTGCTTAGGTGTCTCCTTCCACAGCCACGCCTAGGTAAGAAAAGAGTTCCTGCTTTCCAGAAGAGTTCCAGTGTTCTGAACCTAGGGAGTGGCTCCTGCCCCACCCAACAGGAAAAGTAGTCCCAAACAGAAGAGGATCAGGGGTTCAACTGGCAGGTAAGTAAGCAGCATGGTCTGCTGCAGGTAAGTCCACCCAAGCATTATGAGCCCGGCGCTTCCAGCGCTGGGACTGGGCATCTTTATGAGCCTGGTGCCACTGGCGCCAGGACAGGGTCCAAAAGGTCCCAATTGGGACTGGCTGGCACTCGGAACCGGGGTTATGGGTCTGCTTCCAAGGGAGTCGGGCAAGTCCTGATCTTTTGGAAGCAGAGATCATGACATCAAGTTGGTGGCCTTTGAAACGTGGTGGTGGCGGTAGAGAAGATCATTGCCATTCGTGGACTCCCCAGGGTACTGTGCTCGGACAACGGGGCACCCTTCCAAGGAGAGAGCTTTGCCAAGCTGATGGAGGACTACGGAATCCACCACAGGAAGGTCACTCTGTTATGGCTTGGGCGAACAGTGATGCAGAGAGAATGATGAGGACCCTCAACAAGGTGTTCTGCATCGCACAGGTTCAAGGCCAGTGTTTGCAGAGGGCGTTACATCAGTTTCTGCGAGAATACCGGGCCACCCCGCACAAATCTACGGGGTGGCACCGGCGGAAGCTCTATTCAAGCGGTGCCCAAGAGGACTGTTGCCCGAGATGGGAGAGAAGGAGCCGGTTGTGATCGATGACCAGCAAATGGAAAGGGACAGGAGGCAACAGACCGAGCAGGAGAACCAGCGGAGGGGACTTAGGCCTCAGCAGTTTTCTCCCGGGTATGAGGTGCTGGTAAGGAACCAGCACCCGCACGGGAAGTTGTCATTAACATATAAGCCAGGGCAGGTGGACGTGGTGGTGGTGAAGGGGTCAATGGTCACGGCCTCTGATGGAACTGCATCTGTCACTCATAACGCCAGCTTCTTTAAGAGACTGGGGGAACCTCTGGTGGAAGTGACCCAAAGCTGGGACATGATGGAGGTTCCAGATAAGGGCGGGGTGTGGTCCCTCCCCCGAGCTCACCGGTCAGAGAGAATACCGACGAGGGAGTCCCGATCCGGGAGGCTGACAGGAGGTGCCCCCTGAGGACAAGGCGAGGGAAACCTGTTCACCTCAGTGACTATGTACTGGAGTCTTGATTCCTGAACATCATCCCGGGATGCTACAGTTGGTGCTTGGGACCGGGTGGTTGTCATTAAGGGGGTCTTTTGTGGGGTTTGATTTGCAGTCAGTTGTGTGTATTAAGTAAAGTAATGTTACTATGTTTGTTGCCCTCGTGAAAAAGGAGGAGTGTGGTGCGCCCCTTTAAGGATTCAGCACGCGGCGGAGTGACGTTGCACTCCGCTGCGTGCCTATAAATAAAAGGGGCGTTCCCGGCCGTGCAGAGTGACCGGGGAGCCCGAACAGTACGCACTGATCTCCGTGTGAGTCTGTGGCAGGAGGGGGCTCACGGCAATACGCAAGGCCACGACCAACTTGTAACACTCCATCTACATATATTAATTGATGTTGCAATGTATCAAGAAAGTCACAGATAATAAACACACTCTCAGAATAATTTTGCCCAAGATCACAAGTCCCTCAAGGCAATATCACCACTTGTAAATGCCTGTTAATGGCTAACTCAAAAGTACAATGCAGTACACACTTACACTGAGTGATGAAAATAAGAATGAAGTGCGTGTCTGTCAAACTAATCACAAATCACAGTCAACTAAGGAACTGTTCTCTCTAGTGGGACAAATACACTTAACTACACTATCAAACACGTTTAGAACAAGTTAAATAAAGGTGTTCTGTGCTTGTTTCTAACTCCAATACAACATACATGCCAACATTCTGTGATCAAAAATCTGTAGGATTCTTTAAGTTCCAAAAATTGTAATTAGCATAATGATAACATCACAGGAAATTATGTCATGTGAACTTTGACTTTATGACATCACCAGAAATGGCCACACCTGACATATGACCCTGAAGAGATTACAGGAAAGGACTGCCTGGTGTGGTCTACACCAGACCCTGTGACCCATCATTATCAACACAATTACCAAATGTGTGACATGTGAGCACTGTGGCCAGCTTCTTCCTCCTTAACACAGCTATTCCTCTTATACCACACCAATAACAATGATCTGATTCTTCATTAACTTGGATTTTTAATGTTATCGCTGGAGAGGGAGATGCGCGTGTCAGTACTGTGATGAGGAAGAGTAGGAATAGGTGTAATACAGATTACCAGTAAGTAATCAGAGCATTACCTCCACATACCTCTTCCTCGTCACAGTAATTACTTATTTAAGTATACCAAAGATCCAAGATCAGACCGGCACATACTTGGACTGAAAAGGAATGATCTCCCCTTGCACAGCAGGAGCAGTAGCATCCCATGGAGAATCGCAAGCAACCCCCCCCCCCAAGGAAAATAAGGGGAGTGTTGAGGGCATCCTGCGCAGAGATCCACTGGGTAGGGGCCAAAAAGGCAAGTGCTCTAGATATGCCCAGATCCAGGCTTTTCAACAGGACAAACCAGACCAAGGGACTGCCACAGAATCACAGAAGTCACAGGAAAATCGGGGAGAGCAGGAGGATTATGGGACGTGTTTTGTGCTTTGAACCATGAGCTTTGAGGGGGTGGTGTTATAAAAAAACTTTAAAAGGGTTCTCAGGAAGCCAAGTGTACCACCTTGTTAGGCGATCCTCTGCACACCGATCCACTGCACACCAGAATACTGCTCACATTTCCCCAACACTTCCCTCCAGGGTTCGAGGCTCATGTGATTCGGTTTACCCAAAGGACCGAAAGCTCCGTACCAGGTATGATTTACAGGCTCGATTGCAACCCTTCCTGCACTGGCAGTTGCCATGGAGAACATACAGCAGAAGGGGCAGCGTTACATCTCCACGCCGATCACGTGATCCAGAGTGGCGTTCCTCACGTGACCTTGGTGGACGTCACATGACCCTGAAACGCACAGTATATAAGGCTTGAGAGACGGAACACTCATTGCTTCTCAGCTGTCTTCAGACCCTGTTTGGCGTTACGTTTTGGTTTGCTTTTCTGGTTCACCTTGATCTTGGAACTCTCTCTTGGGCTCCTTCGGATTACTCCTTTGTACCTTTGCTTGGAACTGTTTACCTGTTGCTGAATTTCGGACACAAACCTGACTTGCCTTCGGATCATCCCTTGGTACCTTGTTGAACTTCTACGCCATTTCCCTTTTTGGGATTCAAGTCACGCCTTCAGTCTTACAGGTGGTTTATCCTGCATCCACACTTGTCTGCGGTCCTCATGTTCTAGGGACCGCCTCATCTGAGTCTCGAACCTCCCTCCTAGGTTTCCTGGGTTTTCCAAACACCGGATAGGTAAGGCTATTCAGATTCTTTGGTTATCGTGATTATATCTGTAATTGCCTTGTACTTAACCTCGTTCTTTTTGACAGCAGCATTGGTGTTCCAGAGGTTCCGTGGATCCGGGAAGTAACATCTCCCACCTGTGGCCCCAAAGGTCGCACAGCGGGTTTCTTTTAGTTCCCCTGTGCGTCACTTGAGGACGGAGGTGTCAACGGTCTACACGACACTCAAGTCAGAACAGACTGAGAAGCCATATAGTCGTATTAGACAATGCAGGGGTCCACGGAAGAACCCATAGCTGCTTTAGTTCAGGCGATTACAGTATTAAGGGCAGATATGGCCGCCGCTAATACGGTGATTCACCAAAGGTTAGATTCCATACAGAGTGTTCAGCATTCTCTCCCTGCAGACCCTGAATTCGGGGATGCTAGCACTTCAACCACACCGCCTCCGTTGGCAAGTACCCCAACTCCAGCTCCGGTGGTCCTCCCAACCCCTTCCCCTTTGGCTGCTCCTGAACGTTATCAAGGTGATCCCAAGAAGTTCAGGACTTTCATCAATCAGTGCAAGTTACATTTCTTGTGCAGACCTCTGGCATTTCCTAATACCACCGCCAAAGCCGCTTTTGCCCTTTCCCATCTGGCCGGGACAGCTGCCGCTTGGGCTAACCCTTTATTGGAGAACAATAGCCCGGTTCTCTATGATTTTGATTTGTTAGTTCTAGAGATGTCTTGAGTATTTGATACCAGACACAAGGCACAGTCTAGGGATTTGGAGTTGTTACAACTAACACAGGGCAGAGGGACTTTGATAGATTACATCACCAGGTTCAACCAATTGGTCGCTGAGACATCATGGCCAGAAAGCAAGCGGTCGGTTATATTTTATAGGGGGTTGAATAACGCAATGAAAGATGCCTTAGCAGTGATTCCTTCCATGCCCACTCAGTATCAGGAACTAGTGGATCTTGCCCTGCAGGTGGATGCACGGCGATCAGAGCGCAGAGCTGAGTTGGGGGTTTCTTCCCACCCTACAGTTGTCAGTACCCCTGCTTCCAGTACTGAAGAACCTATGCAAGTAGGAGGTTTACGTAGCCCTATCACAACAGCTGAGAGAGAACGTAGAAGGGTGGATAATGCATGCTTTTATTGTGGCACCACGGGACATTATGTGAAGGAATGTCCTCGACGTCCCAAGAAGAGTCAGGTTTTTCGGACAGCTCGACCTTAGATCCGGAGACCAGGTCGAGTGTTCAGTCTTCATCTCCGGGCACCCCTCTTGCCTTTGCTCGTGCCCAGCCCATCTTTGTACAGGCCACTCTTTGTCCCTCTACAGGTATTTCTCATGCAGTCACGATCATCATTGACTCAGGCGCCAATGGGAACTACATAGACATTGCGTTAGCCCATTCCCTCAATCTACCTTTAGTGGTAAAAACTCGACCTGAACCTGTTCAGGCCGTAGATGGCACTGCACTAGTCTCTGGTCCCGTTAGACATCAAACTGCACCTCTATTATTGACCATACAAGACATTCACACAGAGACGTTAAGTTTTGACTTGATCACCACACCTCAATTCGGTATCATATTAGGAATACCATGGTTACGTGAACACAATCCTCTGATTAATTGGCAATCAGGCACGGTGCTCTTCGAGTCTGAGATTTGTCAGAACTATTGTCTCCCAACCCATCAAGCAACCGGTACTCCTTCTCGGGCCTTGGGAGCTATAGCTCAACTCACGCTGAATGATGATGGATCAGAGGTTGTGAATTCCCATACCGTTGGGGGGGTGGTGTCAGGGATTCCATCTGAGTATAAAGCATTTGAATCAGTTTTCAATCACAGTTCTTCTGAGGTACTTCCTCCACACAGACCATATGACTGCCCAATTGAATTAATCCCTAATTCCACCATTCCTTCGGGCAGGATTTATTCTTTGTCTCCCTCGGAAGAACAAGCATTGAAACAGTATGTACAGAACGCCCTACGACTAGGACATATCCGCCCCTCTACTTCACCAGCTGCAAGTCCCATATTTTTTGTACCTAAGAAAGAGGGGGACTTACGTCCTTGTGTGGATTATCGGCGTCTTAACGCTATCACGAAAAAGGATAGATATCCAATTCCGTTAATCACACCTCTTCTGGACCACTTATCCCATGCTTCTGTTTTCACCAAGCTGGATCTTCGCGGCGCATACAATCTAGTGCGCGTTCGCGAAGGCGATGAGTGGAAAACTGCCTTTTGCACCCGTTACGGCTTGTATGAATATCTAGTCATGCCCTTCGGTCTATGCAACGCCCCGGCAACATTCCAGCGTTTTATGAATGACATCTTCAGGGACATTCTGGACGTATACATGGTTGTTTATTTGTACGACATCTTGATCTTTTCACGGAATCTTGATGACCATGTAAAGCATGTCCGGGAAGTATTATCCCATCTGGGGGAACATTCCCTATTTGCCAAACCCGAGAAATGTCAGTTCCATAAAACATCTGTTGAGTTTCTGGGCTTCCACATTACCCCTGGGGCATTATCCATGAACGAATCCAAGGTTAAAGCAATCCTAGATTGGCCAGTTCCTCAAACACTCAAGTCCTTACAGGCCTTTTTGGGCTTTGCCAACTTTTATAGACGCTTTATTTCCTCCTTTTCCACAATTGTAGCCCCACTCACAGCCCTGACCAGCCCTCAGGTACCCTATCGATGGCAGAAGGAACATCAAGAATCTTTTGAGGCTTTGAAAACCGCTTTCACTACCGCACCGGTGCTCCAGCACCCCAATCCCGATCTTCCATTCATAGTTGAGGCGGATGCCTCTTCTTTTGCTCTTGGTGCGGTATTGTCTCAGACATGTCCTACAACAGGCAAGTTGCACCCGGTGGCGTACCACTCCCGTAAATTTTCCAATACTGAGACCCATTATACTGTAACGGAGAAGGAACTCCTGGCTGTCATGGACGCCTTTCGTGTCTGGCGCCATCATCTTCTGGGGGCTGAGCATCCAATCACTGTATACTCAGATCATCGAAATCTACAGGATCTGGCCTCCTTAAAGTGCATCAATAGCAGACAGGTCCGGTGGCATCTTTTCTTTTCCGCTTTTGATTTCCACATTATGCATCGTCCTGGAAACTCACATGGAAAAGCGGACGCCTTGTCACGTTCTCCGGGTGGGGTCGAATTGCCAACCTTCCCTGACACTGTTCTTGGAAAGGGTCATGTGATTTGTCTCTGCACTCCCTCTTTGTCATTGTTAGATTCTGTACGAGCTTGGACGAGCAATCATTCCGACCAACTGCGGGATTGGGACCCCAGTTTACTCTGATGGTTTGCCTTTCGTGCATGAACGTCTGTTTCTTCCCACGCCTGACTCTCATAACTTGGCCCTTGAGTGGTCTCATGATGCTCCCTTTAATGCCCATCCCGGTCAAGAGCGCACTTTGGATCTCCTAAGGCGCTGGTGCTGGTGGCCCTCTATGAAGCGCGATGTGGAATGCTATGTCAATTCATGCGCTGTTTGTGCTCAGGCTAAACATCGAAGAGGACGACCAGTTGGGCTGCAGCTTCCGCTTCCGGTACCTCCAAGACCTTGGCATACACTGACAATGGATTTCGTGACCGATCTCCCCAAGATACGAGGTTTTGACACCATCTGGGTGGTGGTGGACACGTTCACAAAAAATGGCTCGTTTTGTTCCTTGTAAGGGTATTCCTTCGGCCCCAATCTTGGCAGACTTGTTTTTTGAACATGTGTTTGTATTATTCGGACTCCCTTCGGTCATTGTATCCGATCGAGGGTCACAATTCACCTCTCGTTTTTGGAGATCATTGACTAAAGTACTTGGCATCGAGACCAGGTATTCTTCGGCCTATCATCCTGAAACTGATGGGCAGACCGAAAGGACAAATCAATCTATGGAGCAGTATCTTCTGTGTCTTATATTGCAGCAACAGGCCTCCTGGTTGAGCGCTTTACGGCTTGCTGAGTTCGCATATAATAACGCGGCTCATTCTGCTACAGGTTTTTCTCCTTTCTACGCCCTCTATGGCCAACACCCCAAGGTCTTGCCTGTCCCTGATGTTTCTGTCTCTTTGAATCCTGCGGCCACGGCTTGTTTTAGGGATCTGTCTGCTGTTCATGCTAGTACTGTGGTCCATCTTACTGAAGCAAAGGCTTCTATGAAGGCTCGTGTTGACGGCAAGCGCTTGGCTGCTCCTCCCCTGGTGGTAGGTTCTAGGGTGTGGTTGTCTTCACGTCACCTTCGCCTGGTGGGTTGCCGGAAACTTCTGCCTCGTTTCGTTGGCCTGTATGTTATCTCTCAGGTTGTGAATCCAGTGGCTTTTCGTCTGGTTCTCCCGAGTTCTTGGCGTATCCATCCTGTTTTTCATGTCTCTCTCCTCAAGCCTTGTCCTGATTCTTCCCGCCTCCGGGCCCCTGTAGCTCCGGTGTCCCTGGCCTCTCCTGATGTTTTTGAAGTGTCGGCCATTTTGGGTTCCCGTTGGTTTAGGGGTAGGCTCCAGTATTTAGTGGATTGGAAGGGTTATGGACTGGAGGAGCGTTCTTGGGTTTCCGCTTTGGATCTTGACACTCCTCAGTTGGTGGCTCGCTTCCATAGGGATCACCCGTCCTGCCCACAGGGTCGTGGGCCGTTGGGGGGGGGCTATGTTAGGCGATCCTCTGCACACCGATCCACTGCACACCAGAATACTGCTCACATTTCCCGAACACTTCCCTCCAGGGTTCGAGGCTCATGTGATTCGGTTTACCCAAAGGACCGAAAGCTCCGTACCAGGTATGATTTACGGGCTCGATTGCAACCCTTCCTGCACTGGCAGTTGCCATGGAGAACATACAGCAGAAGGGGTGGTGTTACATCTCCACGCCGATCACGTGATCCAGAGTGGCGTTCCTCACGTGACCTTGGTGGACGTCACATGACCCTGAAACGCACAGTATATAAGGCTTGAGAGACGGAACACTCATTGCTTCTCAGCTGTCTTCAGACCCTGTTTGGCGTTACGTTTTGGTTTGCTTTTCTGGTTCACCTTGATCTTGGAACTCTCTCTTGGACTCCTTCGGATTACCCCTTTGTACCTTTGCTTGGAACTGTTTACCTGTTGCTGAATTTCGGACATGAACATGACTTGCCTTAGGATCATCCCTTGGTACCTTGTTGAACTTCTACGCCATTTCCCTTTTTGGGATTCAAGTCACGCCTTCAGTCTTACAGGTGGTTTATCCTGCATCCACACTTGTCTGCGGTCCTCATGTTCTAGGGACCGCCTCATCTGAGTCTCGAACCTCCCTCCTAGGTTTCCTGGGTTTTCCAAACACCGGATAGGTAAGGCTATTCAGATTCTTTGGTTATCGTGATTATATACTGTAATTGCCTTGTACTTAACCTCGTTCTTTTTGACAGCAGCATTGGTGTTCCAGAGGTTCCGTGGATCCAGGAAGTAACATCTCCCACCTGTGGCCCCAAAGGTCGCACAGCGGGTTTCTTTTAGTTCCCCTGTGCGTCACTTGAGGACGGAGGTTTCAACGGTCTACACAACACTCAAGTCAGAACACACCTTCAATAAGTACTGTGACCAGGAAGAGGGACATGGAGATAATGAGATTTTATATACAGACACTGACTGCCAAGAAGCAGACATTTGTGCAGGACTCTGCAGAGAAAAGTCCTGTGTGTTCCCTGAGGGACACTGGACATTGCAGCCTCTTCAAGGGTTATTCATATTTCTCTGTTCACGTAGCATTTTTGCAACATAGTATAATCCTTTTCAAATGTATTTTGTTGGTTTTTAATCCCCCAGCATAGGTATTCTGACAAATCTATTTCACTTCTCACTCAACTCCAGTGCCACTTGAGCTTTCAGATACAACCAATCACACACTTGAGGGAAATATTTGTAAGTGGTCACACTTGAAACTTTTCTTTATAATGTATAATTTGGAGTACACACCTGTCTAACTTGGCAGGGTTTTAGTTTTCATGATTGCACAGAACCGACACAGACAGGGAATGTTCACTTTGCCACTAACCTCGACACGTTGATTTGTGAAATCAATTTATATCATCTATTTAATCAAATGTATTTGTTTACACAATGTAATCATCTGAATAACAAACAATCAGCTTGAAGATTTGTAGCTATAAGCAGCTGCCAGCAGACATGGGAAGCATTCCTGCGCCATGGATGAACTGGAGTAAATCATGTCTGCACAGACACATTGAGGGAACAGAACTCAGGTGTCACCTATGCTGATGCTCTGACACTGTCATGCCCCGCATTCCTGTTTCTGGACACTCGCGGGTATATACTTCCCGGTGGAAACTGCCCTGGAGACTGTTACCAGCTCACGGAATCCGCTGCACTACAAGGTCCAGAATTCCATCTGCTCACGGTCACGTGAAACGCCCGCAACGTGCCTCGCGTTCTGAAACTGATTCCAGTACTTAGTGTGGCGTGTCCCTGTAACGGGTGCTCCTAAAACTGACTATTCAGTTTGAGTACTCGATCTAACTGTTACTCTGATTCCTGTTTGATTCCTGACCCGGCTTTGTATCAAGGACTATTCTGAACGTCTTTTCCTTCAATTTCTGGCTCCTGGCTCCCTCGGTTGTTTCCCCTGGTTAACGAACACTTGGCTTCCATTTCGGATTTGTTCTCCGCCTGCTCCCGTATGTTATGGTATTCGGATTTATACAAGAATAAAAGACCCTCAGTGCTATTCTCTGTTAAAGACTTCCACGCACGTTTTCCTTCCCTCTGTTGTGCCATCACTATTGCACGAGTTTCCTGCTTCCCTTCCCTTTCAACTATTACACAGAAAATATACAAAGACAGATCCACGGCGCTGCCCGCCGCACAAGAAGACAACGCTCTACATACTGAAGTGACCAAACGGACGCTGTGCTGTTTCTGGTGGTCACTCCCTGGATTGGTTACACTTGGGGACGCTCTGCTGAATACACTTGGGGATTATTTTGGACACTTGCCGTTTCGGTTAGGTGGACCTTTGCACAGACTTTCTTCAACTGGAACTTCCATTTTCTATCATCACGTCAACTTCCTACTACACTCTCTCAGGTTACGGGACTTCCTATCTTACTAAGCAGGTAAGAGGGGGCAAGTACGGGGGAAGGAACAAGTGCTGTATTTTCGTACTTGGCTGCTATCTTGAACTATCCTTTTCTTTGTTCCCTTAGCTCTGTTGTCGCTGCTCCTGCCTTTCCACTTAAGCCCCTGGCCTGTTAGTTGGTATACTTTCTACAGGCTGCGCTCTTGGGGGGAAAGTCTTGTGCAAACCTCGCATTCAAGATATCCCAGAACCATCTTGGTGATAGTCCAGGACGTCCCAGAGTGAAGGGGTTCCAAAAGCGGATGCTGACCTTGTATCCTTTAACGATCTGTATCCTTTTCCAAAATTGCGTAAAAGTTGTGACAGATTTAGGAGCCTATTAATTTTGCCTATCGGTTATGGAAACTGGAGCGGATCCAATGGCTGCTTTAATGCAAGCCTTTGCGACCTTACGCACCGATATGGCATCTGCTAATGCGACTCTCCATCAACGTATGGATGTACTACAGAGTTTTGTGCAGCCCTTACCCCCCGATGAGGAGTTCGGTGATGCTGCTGCTGCAGCAGCCCCTCCTGTACCCCAGGCACAATCTTCCGCACCCGTTGTGCTTCCTGGACCGTTCCCTTTGGCCCCTCCAGAACGCTTCTATGGAGATCCTAAGACTTATCGGACCTTTGTAAACCAATGCCGTCTGCATTTTCTTTGTCGACCACTGGCATTTCCTGACGCTGTTACCAAAGCAGCGTTTCTCCTTTCGCATCTGGGAGGAACAGCAGCGGCTTGGGCTAACCCTTTACTCGAAGCCAATGATCCAGCCCTATATAATTTTGATGCCCTTATTCAGTCTATGAATAGCGTATTCGATATGCGTTACAAGGCACAAACCTCGGACCTCGAATTCCTTGCTATCAGTCAAGGCAAATCAGACCTTCTGTCTTACCTCGCTCGCTTTAATCAATTAGCAGCAGAAACCACCTGGCCCGAACAGAAGAAGGCAGCTGTCTTCTATAAGGGTCTTTCGGATGAGTTAAAAGACACTTTATCAGTGGTACCGGCGTTACCAACCGGCTTCCCGGAATTGTTGGACTTGGTCCTACAAGTCGACGCTCGGCTGCGGCAAAGACGTGGCGAACGGCGTAGTCCTGACCTTCGCCTCTCAGTCAAGTCAGAAACGACTCCGACTACTTCCTCAGGTGAAGCCGAGCCGATGCAAATAGGGGCCATCAGAGGTCCTTTAACCAAAGCCGAACGAGAACGGCGTATGGTTAACAACCTATGCTTCTATTGCGGTCAATCTGGCCATTTCATTCGTGCATGTCCTAAGAGACCTGTTAAGGTAGCGGGAAACGCCAAGACTCGTCCTTAAACCGAGCCCTAAGGATGAGTCGCCATATGGATGGCTCGGGCCAATGCCCTTCCTCCTCGCACATCTATCTTGCCATGTGTTTTGTCCTCCCTGGTGTTGAGCCCTTCACCAGTCCAGTTATGATCGATTCAGGGGCTAGCGGAAACTATATAGACATACAATTAGCTCAACACCATGGCATACCGGTGGTTCCAAAAGAAAGACCTGAGGAAGTACATGCAGTGGATGGTTCTCATCTGGTGTCCGGATGGATAACGGAACAGACTGTCCCACTTCGCATGTCTACCTCCGAAGACCACATTGAGCAAATAGTTTTCGACCTTATTTCAGCCCCTCAGTTTGGGATCATTCTTGGTCTTTCTTGGCTCCGGACTCATAACCCTATGATTGATTGGGTCAAACAAACGGTGCATTTCTCTTCTGCGTTCTGTACCCAACATTGCTCTCGAAGCCCCGGTGTGATGCCTTCGTCTCCTTGTTTGGCTTTGGTGTCTAATGTCTCCTCTGTTAATGCCACGCTGGGAGACTCAAATCCCGAACTACCAGCAGTATACAAAAACTTTTCCGATGTGTTCGATAAAGGGCTATCAGAAAAACTCCCTCCACATCGTTGTTATGATTGCCCAATTGATTTTGTACCTGGGGCAGTGGTACCTCATGGTCGTGTTTACTCCCTGACCCGGAACGAAGAAGAACACCTGAAAGAGTATGTGGAGAAGGCATTGCGTCTGGGACATATTCGACCTTCCCGGTCCCCTGCTGCCTCTCCCATCTTTTTCGTACCGAAAAAGGAGGGGGATCTGCGCCCTTGCGTGGATTACAGAGCCTTGAACAAAATAACAGTCAAGAACCAGTACCCGTTACCCCTCATAACGGAACTACTTGATAAGATGACTTCCTCCACTGTTTTTACCAAATTAGATCTCAGAGGGGCATATAATTTGGTGAGGATACGAAACGGGGACGAGTGGAAAACCGCTTTCAAAACAAAGTTTGGGCTATATGAGTATTGCGTCATGCCATTCGGACTTTGTAACGCTCCAGCCACGTTCCAACACTTTGTTAATGATATTTTTGGAGACATGCTAGATTGCTATGTGGTGATCTACTTGGATGATATCTTGATCTTCTCGGATTCACTCACGCAACATATCCAACACGTTCGCTCTGTTTTGCTGCGTTTACGTACACATTCTCTCTATGCCAAATTGGAAAAATGTGTATTTCATGCATCATCAGTTGAGTTCTTGGGGTTTCAGATATCTGCAAAAGGGGTGCTCATGTGTACTTCCAAGGTCAAAGCAGTAAGGGACTGGCCAGTCCCAGATTCTGTAAAGGCACTTCAATCTTTTCTGGGTTTCTCGAACTTTTATAGGCGCTTTATTGCCTCATTTTCTGAGATAGTAGCGCCCTTGACCCGTCTCACCAGCCCGAAGATTCCATTCCTTTGGGATTACGAAGCCCAGTCGGCCTTTGAGGCATTAAAAGAGGCCTTTACTACTGCTCCCGTTCTGCAGCACCCAAACCCTTCCCTTCCATTTATAGTGGAGGCTGACGCATCCGCTATCGCGGTGGGGGCCATATTGTCACAGAACTGCCCCACTACACAGCAACTGCATCCAGTGGCTTATTTTTCCCGTAAACTATCTCAAGCTGAACGCAATTACACTGTTATGGAGAGGGAACTCCTAGCCATTCGAGCAGCTTTTAAGGAGTGGAGACACCACCTTCTGGGTGCTCGACATCCAGTAACTGTGTACACCGACCATCGGAATTTACAGGCTCTTTCACACGCAAAATGCACCAATGCCCGACAAATACGTTGGCATTTGTTTTTTACGTTATTTGACTTCACGGTCACTTATCGTCCTGGACCTCTACACGGAAAGGCAGATGCCTTATCCCGTGTCGGTGCCGATTTCGACACCCGGGAATCGGTTACCTCTATGCTGCCTTCGGGTTCTGTCATTTGTGTCTGTTCGGTCTCCCCCTCACTTCTGGATCAAGTTCGACAGTGGGCCAAAGAACATGCCTCTTATCTTGATGCCTTGGGTGCCCAGATTGTCACGGGTCTTCCTTATGTTCATGGTCTTTTATACTTACCCGACAGCCACACCAGACGGAAGGCCTTGGAATGGGCCCATGATATCCCGTTAGCTGCACATCCAGGTCAGCTTAAAACATATGACCTGTTACATCGATGGTGCTGGTGGCCAGGAATGAAGAAGGACACCGCGTCATACGTATCCACGTGTGCGATATGTGTACAATGTAAAAGGCAACCAGGGAAACCCTTCGGTCTATTGATGAACATGCCGCTTCCTCCACATCCCTGGCATACGGTTACACTCGACTTTGTGGTAGAACTGCCCTTGGTTAAGGGAATGTCGACGGTGCTTGTGGTGGTGGATGTATTCACAAAATTGGCACGATTTATACCATGCTCAGGTATACCTACCGCCTCATCATTGGCTACTCTTTTTTTTGATCATGTGGTACGCTTCTTCGGACTACCCACAATCATGATTTCTGACCGGGGTACGCAATTTACTTCGCGGTTCTGGAAAGCCCTTACCCTTTCTTTGGGTATTGATGCACGGCTTTCGTCATCCTATCATCCTCAAACGGACGGACAAACCGAACGCACAAATGGCACCATGGAACAATACCTTCGTTGCCTGTGCTTGCAACATCAGACAAGTTGGTTATCCGTTCTGGGAACAGCGGAGTTCGCTTATAACAACTCTCGACATACTTCAACAGGATGTTCCCCGTTTTATGCCTTGTATGGATTACATCCAAGGATCCTTCCGCCTGTCTTGCCTTCCTTGGACCAAATCCCTGCTGCAAAAACCACGAGGGACACTCTGGTTGCTATACGGGATTCTGTTATGTTACATCTACAAGTTGCGCAGTCCCGGGCAAAGACGCAAGCGGACAAACATCGATCGCCTGCCCCCTCCTATGCACCGGGTGATCTTGCCTGGCTGGCGACTAAACATCTCAACATTCGGGGTAAACGAAAACTCATGCCTCGTTATGTAGGTCCCTACAAGATCCTTTCTTGTCTCAATCCTGTTGCTGTCCGTTTGAACATACCATCCCATTGGCGGATTCACCCAGTCTTCCACGTATCCCTGCTCCGTCCTTTTATACCTGGCACTCGGCTTCCTGTTACCCCTGCTCCGATTATTGTACAGGGTGAAGATGAATACGAAGTACGTGCTATATTGGACTCCCGTCTGCGTCGCGGAGTGCGTTTCTATCTGATTGATTGGAAGGGTTACGGTCCTGAAGATAGGACTTGGGAACCGGCTTCAAATCTGCATGCACCCCGACTCTTGCGGGCCTTTTGGTTGGAAAGACTGCGTGCCCACAGGGGTGGTCGTCCTTTGCGGGGGGGTACTGTCATGCCCCGCATTCCTGTTTCTGGACACTCGCGGGTATATACTTCCCGGTGGAAACTGCCCTGGAGACTGTTACCAGCTCACGGAATCCGCTGCACTACAAGGTCCAGAATTCCATCTGCTCACGGTCACGTGAAATGCCCGCAACGTGCCTCGCGTTCTGAAACTGATTCCAGTACTTAGTGTGGCGTGTCCCTGTAACGGGTGCTCCTAAAACTGACTATTCAGTTTGAGTACTCGATCTAACTGTTACTCTGATTCCTGTTTGATTCCTGACCCGGCTTTGTATCAAGGACTATTCTGAACGTCTTTTCCTTCAATTTCTGGCTCCTGGCTCCCTCGGTTGTTTCCCCTGGTTAACGAACACTTGGCTTCCATTTCGGATTTGTTCTCCGCCTGCTCCCGTATGTTATGGTATTCGGATTTATACAAGAATAAAAGACCCTCAGTGCTATTCTCTGTTAAAGACTTCCACGCACGTTTTCCTTCCCTCTGTTGTGCCATCACTATTGCACGAGTTTCCTGCTTCCCTTCCCTTTCAACTATTACACAGAAAATATACAAAGACAGATCCACGGCGCTGCCCGCCGCACAAGAAGACAACGCTCTACATACTGAAGTGACCAAACGGACGCTGTGCTGTTTCTGGTGGTCACTCCCTGGATTGGTTACACTTGGGGACGCTCTGCTGAATACACTTGGGGATTATTTTGGACACTTGCCGTTTCGGTTAGGTGGACCTTTGCACAGACTTTCTTCAACTGGAACTTCCATTTTCTATCATCACGTCAACTTCCTACTACACTCTCTCAGGTTACGGGACTTCCTATCTTACTAAGCAGGTAAGAGGGGGCAAGTACGGGGGAAGGAACAAGTGCTGTATTTTCGTACTTGGCTGCTATCTTGAACTATCCTTTTCTTTGTTCCCTTAGCTCTGTTGTCGCTGCTCCTGCCTTTCCACTTAAGCCCCTGGCCTGTTAGTTGGTATACTTTCTACAGGCTGCGCTCTTGGGGGGAAAGTCTTGTGCAAACCTCGCATTCAAGATATCCCAGAACCATCTTGGTGATAGTCCAGGACGTCCCAGAGTGAAGGGGTTCCAAAAGCGGATGCTGACCTTGTATCCTTTAACGATCTGTATCCTTTTCCAAAATTGCGTAAAAGTTGTGACAGACACTCGCCTGGACCTTGAAACAGGTGTCTGTCCCTGTCTCATATGAGGTCAGTTCTAGACTGAAAATACTGTCAGCATCGATCACATGTATGGGCCATTAACCCGCTTCCCTCCCCATCACACATGAATGGATGCCTCATTCAGACAGCCAGGCCTGGGAGAGTCATACATCGTAGGAGCTGTAAACAAAATCTGTAGGCGGTAGTACTGCATAA
This sequence comes from Ambystoma mexicanum, assembly GCF_040938575.1. Classification (NCBI taxonomy): domain Eukaryota; kingdom Metazoa; phylum Chordata; class Amphibia; order Caudata; family Ambystomatidae; genus Ambystoma; species Ambystoma mexicanum. The sequence continues at coordinate 912,233,399 of NC_090923.1, read as the reverse complement.
AAGCATTAGCCTATCGCCTCACATGAATGGATGCTGCTTGCTGGACTGATGGCTGTGCCTCATTCAGACAGCCAGGCCTGGGAGAGTCATAAATCGGGAGGAGCTGTAAACAAAATCTGTAGGGGTAGGACTGCATAAAAGCAGTAGCCTATCGCCTCACATGAATGGATGCTGCTCGCTGGACTGATGGCTGTGCCTCATTCAGACAGCCAGGCCTGGGAGAGTCATAAATCGGTAGGAGCTGTAAACAAAATCTGTAGGGGTAGGACTGCATAAAAAGCAGTAGCCTACCGCCTAAATCTGTAAGTTTGGCAAGTATGATACAATTGTCCTCAATGTGGTGGGTTCACAGCTCATTTTGTCCTAACAGCTCAATGCACAACAGTCTCCAGTGTTATTTGAGAGGGTTGTTGGGGGCTGCCCCGGTCCACCGGGCAGCCCCATACTCGGGTCGGGTGTCACCCGTCCAGGAGACACTGGTGCGGCCCTCACACCGCAGACTCAGGGGTGGGGGTTCATCCCACCCGCTCCAGGGACTCAAGAGCTCCTCACATGGCCGGGTGGCAACCGGCTTACCGCAGGCCCGGCTCTGGGGGCACCCAGGCCTGGGTCGCCACCCTGGCCCTGACTCACCGGGCCAGGGGAACACACAGGGACGGCGTTGCCCGGCAGGGGCACCGTCCGGACGGCGTTGCCCGGCAGGGACACCGTCCTGGAGCTGGGCCCCATCCTTGGACCCAGCACACGTGGTGAGGCACCCGCATGGTGCTAACACAAACACACACACACCACGGAGTCTCGTTGGTGTGACTGATGTGCCGGAAACGGCTCGCTCTCTTTATTAACCTGGTCACGTGGTTCCCCACGTGACCAAGACAACCACACTGGGCGATACCATGCCTCCCAACAGGGGAGACAGGCAACACTCCTCCTTTTTCATAACAATAACGACAAACCCCAAAAATCCCAACATAACCACCACTACTACTACTTGAGCCACTCTACTACTTTACACACCGTATATTAACCTGGGTGAGTGGCTCTCATGTGCACCACACTACATTGCCCACCAACTGGGCCATTTTGAGCAAATCCGTGTCTGCAGGCTCACAGTCTTCAGGGGAATGTCAATTATGATGTACATCTCCCACACACGTGGAGTCGCCGGAAACCAGCTTGCATCCTCACCAGAATTCATTTAGGACAGTCACAGCACAGTCACAAAAACCGGCAAAGCCGCACCTGGGGAGGCCCAGGGGCCACATCGGCCAAGTCCACAGTCTGAAAAGGGCACACCTCAGGGCAGGATGGTGATGGCAGCCAGACGATGACACTGTCTGGGTCTGGAATGATCACCCCTTGGAGGACCGGGAGCCACCTCTGCCTCCTTCAAGGATGGCATACCGCTCACTGTTGCACGGTATTGTTGGCAGTGCGGCAACCCACTCATATCACATCTCCTCCCCCCCAGGGCTGTCAAAGGGAACATTGGCAGCTGGTACCTAGGGCCACCCACCCTCATGTTGCTGTGGGGGGCCGGCGGCCAATCGGGGCCGGCGGCCAACCGTGGCCTTCGCTGCCAGTTGCTGCTTTCCTTTGTTGTGGCTGGGGGCCGCTGAGCATCTTGTTGCAGCCCCGGCCACCCACATTTCCCTCTTCTCGGTGGGGGGGGGGAAAGAGAGGTGCAGCGCCTCCTCACTACGGCCGACGCCGCGGGCACACTCCCTCCCCACAGGGAATAGGGGGGAAAACTGCCTCCTCCCTCCTGGTGGTGGCAGTGGGGCAGACCTTCCCTCTCATGCGGCCGACGCTGCACCCCTATCTCTCCCCTCCCCCGTAGCGGCACAGTCCGCATCCATGGTTGGGGAGGGGCATCCCGGCGTTCTTCACTGCGGCGCGGGCCGCACACCTCGCCCTCCTCATTTTCCTTTGCCGCGCCCATCGCTGCAGCCAATTCTTATGGGGGGGGGGGCAGGCTCTGTCATGCATGCAGTTGGGCGGCGTTTTTGAGACTTGTGGAGGCGCCATTAAAATGTTCCACCACGTCGGCGGCCGTCTGGAATCACCATTCTACTGTTTTTCCAAGATGGACGGCGCCTCCTATAGTGCCGGCTCAGTGCAGCGTTCTTCGCGTTGCACCTTTACTGCTCCGAAGGTAACGCTGTTTGTCTGCATTTCTCCCCGTTCTACCGCCTGTTTTTCTGTGTTCTTTATCCAGTCTGCTCTTAGTCCATTCTGTTTGTTTGGACTCTTCCTTGTTCCTTTAGCTTTTGCTCCGCTCCTTCTATTTTCACTCGCCCTCATAGACAGTCCTGTTCGCTCCCCTCTTTTTCTTCTACGTTCTTATTACTACTCCTTTTTCTTTAGTATTCCTTACTGTTGTTCCGGAGTAGCTGTTTCGCTGTTCCCTTGGCCTCCCTCATTGACTTCCTATTCTGCCTTTGATCTTGTATATTGGATCCAACTCTTCTGACCCAGTCTGTCCAGCTCACACTTACCTCTGCCTACTGCTGAGTCCTTTGGACACTGGAGGATTGACAAATCAGCCCGCCACTTGTCTGATACTATCTTGGATGCACACCCCAGCAGGGTTTTTTCTGCCGTTAAGGCTTTTTCCCTGCTCAGGAGCCGGCTCCCGGGAGTCCCCACTGTTCGGTTTTCCAATTATCCGACAGAGTGGCATCCCAGGGAGCTCGCCCCTACTTACACGAAAAGAAGAAGACCCCGAAGACCATTCGAAGTCGAACCCGAGAATGCAAAGGAAAGAAGTCAGAACATCGGAACAGCTCTACAGACGACTCAGGTGAGGAGGAAAGGAGGGAAACTGCCGCAAACCTTGACAGTGTGCAACGCCAAAAGATTCCAATGGCTTCTCTTGAACAATACCAAGAATTGGTGGCAGCCATCCAGGGCCTAACAGTAGAAGTACAATCCCTTCGATCCGAGAACCAGTCCTTGCGACAGCAGGTGGCAGCCCGTGATGAAGCCCGTGGGGACCTACCTCCTCTTCCTTTGCCATGTGGGAAGTACGATGGAAATCCCAAGACACTGAGTTTCTGGACGCTTGCAAGTTATATTTTACTTTCCGACCTCGCACTTATGAGTCAACCAAAGCCAAGGTGGGATTCCTAGTCTCCAATTTAGCAGGGAACGCTTTGGCTTGGGCCTCTCCCCTAGTCTTACAGTCTTACAGTCGGATCCATCTACCAATGATTATGACCAGTTTGTACAACTTTTGAAGTCTCGATTTGAACGCCCTGAAGTACAGTACACCTCATACGAAGCAATCCTTGACATAAGACAGGGCCCTCATGATGTACAATCGTATATAACGTCTTTCATGCAGTTAGCCACTGATGCCGGATGGCCAGATTCTGCCCAACAGACTTTGTTTCGTCGTGGCTTGCACAAAGACATAAAAGATGAATTGGCACGCATTGCAAGACCTCAGACTTTTCAGGAACTTGTTTCACTTTCACTACAGATTGAATTCAGGTTAGGAGAAAGAAGACAGGAGAGGAGACGACCTCGACCTTCTACCATACCTGTAGCTTCGCATTTCTCCAAAGAACTTTCTGCGCCCACTTCTGGAGAGGAACCAATACAGATTGGTACTGCAAGAGGACCCTTAACTGCTGATGAAAAGAAGAGAAGAAAGGAGCTGGGACTCTGTATGTACTGTGGTTCCAGTAAACACCTACTCCGCAATTGCCCAGAGGTTCCTCCACGTTGCCAGGGAAACGAATCTCCCCGAACCTAATCAGAGACAGGTCCGGGGAAGTTGGAGCAAATCCCTGTAATCATACTTTATCTCTTCTACCCATAGAAGACAACCGTTTGATGGTGTTTCAAATCAAGTTGTCCAGGGGACCCTCCGCCGCTTTGGAGGCATTAGCTATGTTGGACTGTGGCGCAGCAGGGAACTTCATCGATGTTTCGTGGGCTCAGGAAAATGGCGTTCTTATCATTCTTAAGAACCAGCCTATGGGGTGGCGCTGTTGAGCAGCCCAAGATGGCTGCTTAGCTCTTTGGCTCCGTGGAACGTCGGCTTCCATCCGTTTGCATCTGCGGATTTAGGAGATCCTGTCGCCCATAACTTGGTCCAGCTGCTGCTTGTCATCCCTGCCCTGCGCCCTGTGAGTTTGGGCCAGCTCCATACATCGGGTGGCTCTGTGCATCATGTGGCTGCCGGCCGCTGGGTCGGCCCGGCCCCCTGTGACTGCTGCCTGCGACGCGGTGGCGGCTGAGGACCGGCGATCCTCGCCTGAGGCCCTACGGTGGGCGCCGAGGGGTCCGGCGGACTTGTGTGTGTTGCCCCGTCGGTGCCGGCTGGGCTGCGGTGCTGAGGGACGGCGGCTGGTGCCTGCGTTGGAGCGGTCCCCCCCCCACCCCCACCTCCTCTACCACATTCAATCGAGCTCCCGCCTCCTCCGGGATCGCGAGGCTGTGGCCCGATCTGCGCCCAACTGTGGCCCGGCCATCTGAGGGTGGCGTCCCTTCGGCCCTGCGCGCCGGTGGAGGGTTCCCTACGGCGACATCGTCTGGGCCGCTGTGCCGAGGGACGGCGGCTCGCCCTGTGTTGGTGCGCCGGCCGTACCTCTCCCCCATTTCATCTACTAACTGCGACGGAGCTTCCGCTGCTGCTGTGTCCCGGCTACCTTCGAGGCGGTGTCTGACTGCTCCCCGCTGAGCCAGGTGAGGAGGTGGGGGCCGCGCTCTTTGCTCCTGGCGGCTGCGGCCGTGGCTGCATACTGGGGGGCCTGCCGGGCCTGCCGCGGGGCTGACACCATTGATGGTACCTACCTGCACTGTGCCCGCCTGGGGGTGATCCCGCTCCCATCATCCTACGATTAGCGCTCGGCACTACACTACTTGCTAACCACACATATGTCAATACGGGACATGAAGCGCTGGCATGGTCCATCTGGTTATTGCGGCCCCATCAGCACTACTTTGCACATCTGCCTAGCAGCGATCACTTGCCTCCACTGAACCCCCATCCAATATTGCCAATCTATGAGGCTATCTGCTCTGCCGGGGTTGCGACCATCCCTCCACTGCCTCCTCCAGCTGCATCCTGTCTGCCTGGCCTCCACGTAGCTGACTGCGGACCCTACCCGTATACAGGACGGGTGGTGTCCGGTCCAGTACCTGTGGCCCTTCCTGGGTCCCCTCATTGTGGATCATCACCCACAGACCTCCTGCATCATCAGCCTAAGCATATAATGTCGAGCAGAACCAAGGGGGGTAACAAGGGGGGAGCCATGGACAAGTTTGCTAAGTCTGTCCTGAGGGCTGAGACTGACCGGGTGTCGCCCGAACACGAAGAGCCTGAGGTCGCCCCTCACCCTGCTCCCCAGTTGCCAAACCTCACCACATTGATGGAATCAATGGCCAAAAACTTTGCCGCCTTTCATGAGAAGTTAGACGACATCAACGCCAACGTCGCCTCGCTCCGGGCACGAGTGGACCAGGCCGGAACTAGAATCACGGAGGCTGAAGCTAGGATATCGTCTAATGAGGATAACATACACGTACTACAGGATACGGTTGCATCTCTGACCCGTGACAGGAAAAATGTGAAAGCGAAGTGCGAGGATTTGGAGTCGCGCTCCCACAGGAACAACCTGCGCATTATCGGGGTCCCTGAAAATGCCCTTAAGGGACGCATGGAAGACGCAGTCGAATGTCTACTCAAAGATCTCCTGGGGAACCCCTCCTTGTCACCATATTTTACAGTTGAGCGAGCGCACCGGGCCTTGTCCCCGCGCCCCAGACCCGGCGATATTCCCAGACCCATCATTGCCAGGATCCTTAATTATCGAGACAGAGACCTTATCCTGCGCCTGGCGAGAGAGAAAGGTAACCTGCGTTGGGAAGCCCATACGATCAGAATCTTCCCGGATTTCTCTGTCGGTGTGCAGCAAGAGAGGAGGCAATTCTTAGGCGTCAAGAAACTGCTTAGAGAGCGCAATGTTCCCTATGCCATCCTGTTCCCCGCGAGACTCAAGATCATTCACAACGGAAAACTGTTTTTTTTCACTGTCCCTGACGAGGCAACGAGATTCATCGAGGCGCAGATCCCACTTCCCAATCCAGTAGGGGCTCGCCCCAATAATGCATAAGCATATCCCGATGTACCTGTCTACGCTGAACCCTATCTGGGGATCCTATCTACCCAACGTGACGATGGCAACCTCGCTCTTCAATCAGCAAATGTTGATCCCTGTTGCCAATGACCGGGCTGCTGGCCCTTGCCCCAGTGCCTTCAACACACACTGTCACTTGTCCTCGTGGCAATTGCTCGGCTGTCTGCCCTAACCACAACTGCTTCCATACTCTATTCACTTGGATTGGCCCACAGACTTCAGGGATCATGTACTGGATCCGACCACCGCAGAAACCCACCTTGGGCAGTATTCTGTCCACTTTCACAGTTCACGACGCCGACTACACGGCAACGGCGCACCTCTCTGCAGTTGCAATGTTATTTTTTGTTTTCACCTTGTTGCCACTGTTTTTGGGCCCCCGTTGGGCCACGGTGGGGACACACCCCCGTTGGGTGCTGCCCGCCGACTGCTGTCTGGATGCGGCCTCTGGCTCCGCTGGAGACGCCTGGACGAGGGGAACTGATGGCACTTGCGTTTGGGAAGGGAGGGTCTACACTGCAAATTGGGGGGGGGCAGTGAGGGAGGGGGGCACAAAAATAGGGGATTATGTTAATGAAAAAGGCATGGAAGAGGGGTGCATGATTGCAGCACTATGTGTGTTTGACGCAGTGGGCTCTGTTACCCTGCACATAGGAGCCTATCGCAGCTGGGATGTTCCATAACACCGCCCTATGTCTGTTAACATTATGACATGGAATGTTCGGGGGCTGAGCAACTTTACCAAGGCACGTAGAATTACTGCATATGCCCAGAGACATGGAATTAAGGTACTCCTTTTGCAGGAAACACATGCTTTAGGGCGGTTAGCTGCTTGTCTTGCCCCTAGCTGGGGTCCTGCCAGATACTATACAAAATACTCCACTCAGTCTAGAGGAGTACTCACTTTGGTTCATAAATCAGTCCAGTTCCTGCTGCGTACTAGTCACATTGACCCTGAAGGCAGGTATGTAATACTCCACTGCCTACTTGCAAATAGGGAATGCCTTTTGTTAAACACATATGCCCCTAACTTTGATGCGCCAGATTTTTTTGACGCAATCACCTCCGTTCTGTTGAAATATGCAGGGGTCCCTATCATATGGGGGGGGACATGAATCTGATACTAGACACCGTCCTGGACAGATCTGGGAATGCTCGTAGGGCTGTCACGCGCGCGGCCATTAGACTGCGCACACATATGGATGCACTAGGACTCAGAGATGCATGGAGAGTCCTCCACCCACAGTCGAGAGAGTATACCTTTTATTCATCGGTGCACGACAGTCTATCGAGGATAGACCTGTTCCTCATATCGAGTGAATTGGTAGGCAAGGCCGCAAATACACAGATACTCCCGCGCACACTCTCGGACCACTCCCCAGTAACGTTGCGAATCACACTGGAGCGTGACCAACCCTCCCGCTCAACGTGGCGATTCAAATCTGAGGCCCTCCAAGATATAGTCTTCAGAGCCGAAATTTTGGCCGACATCAGCACCTTTTTTGAATGTAATAACAGACACGACACTTCTGATGGAGTGCGCTGGGAGGCCTTTAAGGTCTTCATTAGGGGGATGTGTATTTCCAGGGAGGCGGGGGTCCTCAAAGCCATTAGAAACAGCTTGCATCGGTCGGAGGGGAAGCTTAAGGACCTCGAAAAGCAATATGCCTCCGCCCCTTCCCCGATCATACTGGCACAAATCAGGTCGGAACTTGAAACATTCGAGGCCCATGCCCGAAGGGAACTTCAGTACCACACCCGCCCGATGGCTGCCCGGAAGTATGGCGAGGGGGACAGACCCGGGAGGACACTTGCCAGACTGGCCCGTGCAGAGAGTGGCAGAACACGCATAGACTGTGTCCATGATGCTTCCGGAGCTCTGGGCTGGTCTGACCAACACATCCTAGAAACCTTCACCGCATTCTACACAGCCCTATACGGCCCCCGACAAGAACACAGTCTGCAGGACACTGACCTCCTTCTTGATCAAATCCCCATGATCCTCATCTCCCACGACACGAGGAATCAGCTAGAGGTCCCGTTCACTCTTGATGAGATAACCACTGCCATATCGAGCTGCCCCAAAGGCAAAGCACCTGGCCCTGACGGTCTCACCTCGGAGTTTTACCAGGAACACGTAGCCATCCTGGCACCCAGACTCCTTGAGGTCTGGAACGAATCGCTCGAACTAGGTACTCTGCCCCATTCTTTACGTGAGGCTGTTATAACCGTACTCCCCAAGCCGGGCAAGCCACTAGATGAATGCGGGTCTTATAGACCCCTTTCCTTAATAAACACAGACACCAAAATATTTGCCAAAATCATTGCGAGCAGGTTCCTCCCGATAATGACCTACCTGGTACACCCGGATCAGAGCGGATTTGTTCCCGGCAGATCCACGTCCCTTAACATTCGCCGACTGTTCAATGTCATGTCCAGAATCGACCCCGATGCCCATGCTGTGGCAGTTACTCTTGACGCCCAAAAGGCGTTCGATATGGTGTCATGGCAATACATGTAGGCAGTTCTCCACAAAATGGGAATTGGCCCGCGAATGATATCATACATTAAGCTGTTATACACAGACCCGGTGGCCAGAGTTCTTATCAACTCTAAAGTCTCCCCCCCCTTCGCGCTGTATAGAGGCACTCGCCAGGGTTGCCCGTTCTCCCCAATACTTTTCGCACTTGCTATCGAACCTATGGCCGACAGTGTCCGGGACAAACATGCTCGGAAAGGCATACGTATGCGAGACACCCCGGAGATCATCTCATTGTATGCAGATGATGTACTCCTATACATCAGAGACCCAGCTGCTCACTTAGACCCCATTCTCCGAGATATAATTAAAATAGGTACATTCTCAGGTTTCACAATCAACTACACTAAGTCCGACATCTTCCCACTCATGGCGGCGACCCCCCGACCGGATTGTGAGTTCCCCCTTCGTTGGTCGCCTGAGGGCATCGGGTACCTTGGAGTGCGGGTTTCCCTTGGTAAGCCGTCATTGATAGCTGACAATTATACGGCTACGGCGCACCTAATGGAGTCCCGGTTGTTGAAATGGCGTGGCCTGCCGCTGTCCCTGTCGGGCAGGCTTTCTCTGGTTAAAATGATTATTGTCCCCAAGTTGCTTTACATCTTCGCGAATGTGCCGATCTGGCCCGGAAGGCGATATTTCAGGAACCTCCACGCGGCCTTCGCCCGCTTTCTGTGGCATGCGGGAGCGGTGAGGAAAAAGTGGCAGCATATGACTCTCCCTTATGAGAAGGGGGGCTTCACCGCCCCGGACTTCACAAAGTACTGGATCGCCGCACAAGCACAACATGCCTCACACTGGTATACATTTACGGACCCTCCCCCACATGTGAAACTAGAGACACTGGCATGTGAGGAAATCAACCCCCTATCCCTCATTCTACACCACACATTCCGAGCTGATGCCCCTGCCGACCCCGTAGCGGCCACAGTCTTGGCTTGGAAGCGATTACTGCAGGCAAACACCGGCCACCACCCATACTACAAATGGCTGCCCATCTGGCAGTTCCCGAGTCTCAGCCCCACTCATGATAAACTCCTAATTGAACACTGGGACAGCCTCGGCTACCGAGCATTGACCGACCTTTTCCCTGATGGGAAGTTCATTACCCCGCAGACATGGAGACCCGGTCACTCCGGCTCGGCACTCGAAATGCTGCAGTACTTCAGGTTAAGAGCAGCAATTCGGGCTTGGTGGCCCTCCTATCCAGAGGAGCCCCCAGACTCCCCCGAAATCCAATATATAGCTAACTCGGCTGGGGCTAGAGGCATAACTTCATCGTTATATAAATTACAAATGGCTAGCATTGATGTGGCATTGCAACCAGCGCGTGACTTGTGGAGTGATGAGCTGGGCGTCCCCCTCTCAGATGTATTGTGGAACAAGATGTGTTTGCACACACGTAAAACCTCCCTCAACGCCAGATATAGATGTATGCAATATAAACTCCTAAACCGCCTATACTACACGCCGCACAGGGTGGGACGGTTCACACCTGGCCAGGCTCAGTTGTGCCCTGGATGCAAATCCACTGCTGCTGATCACATACATATGTTTTGGTCCTGTGTGGCCCTGGGCCCGTATTGGGAGGCCATTATTGCAGCGTTATCTGAAATAACAATGACCCAAATCTCTCCTGCACCACTTGCTGTCCTGTTCGGTGTGTGGGACGAACCTGAGGCTAGGAAGATGGCTACATTTCTGAATGTTGCTACCATGGTAGCTAAAAAATGTATTCTACAATGCTGGAAGCGCCGCTCTCCCCCATCATTCGAGATGTGGCTAAAGGCCCTTACCTGGACTCAAGTGTGCGAGGAGGACTACATTAATACCCTCCCATTGTCTTCCCGCCCAAAAAACGTATGGTCAGAGTTCTGTAGCTACCTGAACAACAAGAAGGACACTGAACATGCATCATCACCTCTACCTGATGAGTTAACCCCTGCTACCTATTGAATACTCTGTACTGTATGCATGAGAGCTCAGCTCCCTGTTTAATATTCGCAAGATGTGAAGTGTCATATATGAAACTGCATTACCAGCTGAGATACACACTGTGTTTGTAGTCTGTACTCTTTCTATGCCAATAAAGAAAAGTTTAAAAAAAAGAACCAGCCTATTCCTGTGGAAGGAGTGGATGGCCAACCTCTGTCCTCTGGACCCATCACGCAGGAGACTCTTCCCCTTCATGTTCAATTGTTTCATCATCGGGAAGAAATGGTGTTTGACATCATTAAGGCAGCACATTTCCCAGTGATTTTAGGGATACCGTGGTTGCGCAGACACAACCCACTCATTGACTGGTCTAACAATGTCATACAGTTCCAATCCTCCCTTTGTCGTAATGAATGCCTGAAACAAGGTCTTCCATCTGGTCCCTCGAACCAGAGTGACCCTGTGTTGGCTGCTTCTCTTCATTTGGTACCAAGACTCTATCACTAATTCCTAGAGGTCTTCACGGACAAGCAGCTTCATGCCCTTCCTCCTCACCGAAGAGAAGACTGCGCCATAGAGGTCCAACCTGATGAGCCTATCCCTTTTGGAAGGATGTTTCCGTTATCGCTACCCGAGCGTAGAGCCCTCAAAGAATACTTGGACTGTAATCTCCAAAATGGACTCATCCAAGAATCCAAGTCTCCAGCAGGGGCATCGTTATTCTTCATACCCAAGAAGGGGTCATCCGAACTCCGCCCTTGTTTTCATTACCGAGGCTTAAATCGTCTTACCATTAAGGACCGATATCCATGCCCCTTATCAAGGAGATTCTTACAGCTGTACAAGGTGCTTCCATCTTTACCAAGTTGGACCTCAGGGGAGCATATCACCTACTCCGTATCAACCAGGGGGATGAATGGAAAACTGCATTTAGGACACCACTAGGCCATTTTGAATATCGGGTTATGCCCTTTGGCCTGGTGAACGCACCTGCGGTTTTCCAACGCTTTATGGACAAGTTGTTTGCCGACCTCCTCTTCTCCTCAGTGGTGATATATTTAGACAACATTTGAATTTACTCCTCGTCACTTACTGAACATAGAAGGCACGTTCGCCAAGTACTGAAACGTTTACTTGAGAACAAGCTCTTAGTCAAGCCTGAAAAATGTGTCTTTGAGGCACCCTCGGTATCTGTCATGCCTGCGCCATGGGCGCATACATTGGCGATCAATATGGACTAATTGTTATTCATTTATCTGCGGAAAACTCTTGATCAACCGCTATTCACTTCTTGGACCTTATTTCTCATTTGCGAGACTTTGGTGCTTTTCTATTTTTCCCAACAAACTACACTTACCACAATGCACTTGGCTATAACTATCTATTCCTGGCTATTCCTATTGGTCATCCTTGGAACTACAATCCCCAGAAGCCCTAGGGATCAGCTCTGCTTCCACCAGCTCAGGAACAGAGAGGGAGGAGGCAGATTGTATGCAGGTGTGCTGATCCAGGTGCGACCAATTAGCCTGCCTCTGTGCTGGGCAGGGCGGTATAAAAGCTGCTGCCTGCAGGGGCTCAATCTCTTGCATTAAGAGTCCTTCCAGCACCTTATTAATTCGAGCTACGGATCTTTGTATGCGGTTCCTCCTTACTCCTGCTTTGGATCCAGTGCCTTCCAGGCTCCTGCCTTGCAGCCGATCACGCTCAGCTGCTACCTTCCGCCCTTGTCTTCCGGGCTCCGGCCTTGCAGCCGATCACGCTCTGCTGCTACCTTCCGTCCTTGCCTTCCAGGCTCCAGCCTTGCAGCCGATCACTCTCAGCTGCTACCTTCCGTCCTTGCCTTCCAGCCGATCACGCTCAGCTGCTACCTTCCGCCCTGGTCTTCCGGGCTCCGGCCTTGCAGTCGATCACGCTCTGCTGCTACCTTCCGTCCTTGCCTTCCAGGCTCCTGCCTTGCAGCCGATCACGCTCCGCTGCTACCTTCCGCCCTTGCCTTCCAGGCTCCTGCCTTGCAGCCGATCACGCTCCTCTGCTACCTTCTGCCCTTGCCTTCCAGGCTCCTGCCTTGCAGCCGATCACGCTCCGCTGCCTTCAACCTACAGTCTTCGTCCGCTGGGCTTCCAGTCTAGTAGCCTTCTACAGTCCTCTGCAGCCTTCTACAGTCAGCGGTCCTGCTCCTCTGGGCTCACTCCTTGCTGCCCGGCCCTTCTGGGCTCCTTGCCATGCAGCCTGCTTCACTCCGCTGCCCTAAGCCCTTTCCCTCTGGGCTCCCTTCCTTACAGCCCTACTCCTTTTGGCTTGCTCATTGCTTTCCTGCTCCTCTGAGCTTTCTACCTTGTACCCTACCGTCCTCTGCTATCCACAACAGTTCACCTACTTTATTTACTTTCAGTTATTGCATTCCCCCTGTTTCCTGACTGCTGCTCCCTTGCTTTCTTCCTTGTTTTCAACCCTCTGTTCTTATCCCTATCCAATCCTGTTATAAGGCTTTCCCCTCATTTCCTTCTGCTAGTTTGCTATCAACTTCCTCTTTCCTGGATTTGTCTGTTAGTGTCTTCACTTGTACTGTTTGTAGACCCCTTTGTACAGAGCTTGTCTGTTGGTTTCCGTCAGGCAACCTCTGCCCCTTCCTTTGTCTCGTTTCTGCGTTACAGACACCCATAGCTGTTGTTCCAAGCCATGAGCAAACAGCGTGGGCCTCTGTTATAGCAAACTGTGCAGAAGGCTAGAGTTTTTCCTAAGGTCCGTGGAATACTCTTTTCCTATATCTGCATACACCCGTAGAGGGAATCCATTCTGTTGTACCTTATTTCCTTGCTACACTTGCCTACTCATCGTTCTCTTTACTTTCAGCTGTGTGTGTACTTATCTGTCCACCTTACTTCGGCACAACCACCCAAACCCTTCCTGGGTGTCCTGTGCCACTCTTAACAGAGTGCCATCCGTGACAGAATGCAAGAGCAAAGAATGTCTTTTTCCATTGGCAGGAAAGGCACACACAGACCAAAGATGCTTTCCTTTCGGGTTAAGAAACCTTTACAAAAATCTATAGTTTCCTTAAAGACATCAAAACAAAAACATTAGTCTAAAAAACAGTCTTGCCTTAGTTAACAAAGATTTACAAGCACGGTACTACACTCACTGGCTAGCTGACCCTTCTTCCATGTATAATTATTATGACATTTGCGACTATGATCCGCAGTCCTTATCTGTTGAAAAGCTACAGCAAGATAATGAATTCTTACAGATCTCGTTAGCCCAAACAGTGAAAAACACTTCTGCGTCTTCTGACAATTCTTCTAACACTGCTACAGCCAAGGATATAGCACTCATTGTGGGAGACTTAAACCAGAGTACGCTGTTGCTAGAGTGATATGTTCAAGATCAGCTTGGCAAGCTCCCCAGACTGCTGGAAACCCTCATTTGACAGGACACGGCATTAAGTATCCCGAGGTTAGTCCACATGGTCCTGGGTACAAAAGACCAATACTGACCATCGGTTGTCTTAATAATTCCCCAGTATCTACTAACCATAATAACCTTAAGGTCAGTCTTCCTATTGCTACAACCAAATTTTCTGCTACACCAGATTCTGAAGCTTTAGATCGGGCTAATGGTACATAACTGCTTCAAGAACGACTTCTACGCCTTAAAAGACAGACCGAAGATCTCTATGATGACTTTGTTTATTTACATAGTAAACATTTAATGAAGGGACACAATATCCCAGACCTTCTGACACTACGTCCTACACCCGATATTCTGTCTTTAGGGATCGACATGATAAGGCCTGGAATTGCCATGCAGAAAAGGATACAGACTTATACCAAGCAGATGGAAGACCTAAATTTAGCATATGCATCCCTTCTAAAGTCTGACACAGCTCTTTCACCTTCCAGCCACAGTGACTCAGCTCGTTGTACAGACAGTAAAGGATTAACTCATTCGGTGGGCCAGATCACTCACACTGCCATTACACCACAAGACAAGTGTAATCTTCTTATTTGAGAACCTTCTGAGTCAAAGGATTGTTCCGCTCTTACCCCCGACTACTGTCCTTTACTCTCCTTTACAGCCTCTTCTGAAGTGATCAATTCAGAAATGTACTCTGCTTCTAAGGGTTTTTGTACACCAGACCACGATTCTAATTCTGAACAATACCCAGTACCTGTCTGGAATACAGCCTTTCCATCAGTCAATACCTCAAACCCACCTAGCAATCTGAGCACACCAGACTTTAAAGATCAGCCTTCAGAACGCCTACCCTATCCTGACCCCTCATCTGTTATACTACCTGTTACTGTATCTGCTAGCTCAATCTCTGCTGCTCCTCCTGCTAATACTTCTAAATCTGCTACTGTTGCAGCATCTCACATCACTCTTTTTGCAGTAGAAGCACTCCCTTCCTCTCTGCCTGCAAGGACAGAACCTGTTGCTAAGTCAGATAACACCTTTTCTTTTAGGACTACAGCTCTGATTGTTCCTGCTGGTGCCTCTGCAGCACTAGAACTACCAGACTCGACTGTCAGTCTCAGGTGCGTCACTGGCCGCTGGTTCTTCTATGGCACCCACACTCCCAGTTGCTACAGCATCGGAACTATCTACCGCCATTCATGATCACCCTGATGCGGTGGCTTCTGAACTTCCTACAAATCTTGGAGAACCCGCCACTGTGACTCCTGAATTTTCTGCGGCTAATCTTGACTTTGCCATTGCTGCGTCTGATGCCTTGGAAAACCTTCCTAGAGCAATCAACTCTGCTGTACCTCTGGCTCCACCTTTCAACACCTTACTGTTGCCTTTCAAAGCAAAATTTGCCATGGAACCTGCCGCAGACATTCACAGTTCCTCTATTCATGAACACACTGTTGGGTTTTGTGCTCCAAAGACTTTGTCTTTTCTGAATTCTACCTCAATGGTTCAGAACATTGTTACTGTCTCCGTCCTTCAAGACTCTCACCTTGCAACCTTAAACAGTTTTTGGTGCTTCATGATGTGCCTTTTTGGGATGAGACTCTTTCACAGTGTGACAGACATTCTTCTTGCTGGTCGGTCTTCTGGGAGCCTGGAGAGGGGCCTGGAGAGGGGAATACGGTCATGCCTGCGCCATGGGCGCATACATTGGCGATCAATATGGACTAATTGTTATTCATTTATCTGCGGAAAACCCTTGGATCAACCGCTATTCACTTCTTGGACCTCATTTCCCATTTGCGACACTTTGGTGCTTTTCTATTTTTCCCAACAAACTACACTTACCACAATGCACTTGGCTATAACTATCTATTCCTGGCTATTCCTATTGGTCATCCTCGGAACTACAATCCCCAGAAGCCCTAGGGATCAGCTCTGCTTCCACCAGCTCAGGAACAGAGAGGGAGGAGGCAGATTGTATGCAGGTGTGCTGATCCAGGTGCGACCAATTAGCTTGCCTCTGTGCTGGGCAGGGCGGTATAAAAGCTGCTGCCTGCAGGGGCTCAGTCTCTTGCCTTAAGAGTCCTTCCAGCACCTTATTGCTTCGAGCTACGGATCTTTGTATGGGGTTCCTCCTTACTCCTGCTTTGGATCCAGTGCCTTCCAGGCTCCTGCCTTACAGCCGATCACGCTCAGCTGCTACCTTCCGCCCTTGTCTTCCGGGCTCCGGCCTTGCAGCCGATCACGCTCTGCTGCTACCTTCCGTCCTTGCCTTCCAGGCTCCAGCCTTGCAGCCGATCACTCTCAGCTGCTACCTTCCGTCCTTGCCTTCCAGGCTCCTGCCTTGCAGCCGATCACGCTCAGCTGCTACCTTCCGCCCTTGTCTTCCGGGCTCCTGCCTTGCAGCCGATCACGCTCTGCTGCTACCTTCCGCCCTTGCCTTCCAGGCTCCTGCCTTGCAGCCGATCACGCTCCGCTGCTACCTTCCGCCCTTGCCTTCCAGGCTCCTGCCTTGCAGCCGATCACGCTCCGCTGCCTTCAACCTACAGTCTTCGTCCGCTGGGCTTCCAGTCTAGCAGCCTTCTACAGTCCTCTGCAGCCTTCTACAGCCTACAGTCAGCGGCTCTGCTCCTCTGGGCTCACTCCTTGCTGCCCGGCCCTTCTGGGCTCCTTGCCGTGCAGCCTGCTTCACTCCGCTGCCCTAAGCCCTTTCCCTCTGGGCTCCCGTCCTTACAGCCCTACTCCTTTGGGCTTGCTCATTGCTTCCCTGCTCCTCTGAGCTTTCTACCTTGTACCCTACCGCCCTCTGCTATCCACAACAGTTCACCTACTTTATTTACTTTCAGTTATTGCAGTCCCCCCCGTTTCCTGACTGCTGCTCCCTTGCTTTCTTCCTTGTTTTCAACCCTCTGTTCTTATCCCTATCCAATCCTGTTATACGGCTTTCCCTTCATTTCCTTCTGCTAGTTTGCTATCGACTTCCTCTTTCCTGGATTTGTCTGTTAGTGTCTTCTCTTGTACTGTTTGTAGACCCCTTTGTACAGAGCTTGTCTGTTGGTTTCCGTCAGGCAACCTCTGCCCCTTCCTTTGTCTCGTTTCTGCGTTACAGACACCCATAGCTGTTGTTCCAAGCCATGAGCAAACAGCGTGGGCCTCTGTTATAGCAAACTGTGCAGAAGGCTAGAGTTTTTCCTAAGGTCCGTGGAATACTCTTTTCCTATATCTGCATACACCCCTGGAGGGAATCCATTCTGTTGTACCTTATTTCCTTGCTACACTTGCCTACTCATCGTTCTCTTTACTTTCAGCTGTGTGTGTACTTATCTGTCCACCTTAGGTCGGCACAACCACCCAAACCCTTCCTGGGTGTCCTGTGCCACTCTTACCAGAGTGCCATCCGTGACAGTATCTTATTTGGGGTTCATTCTCTCACAAGAAGGCATCCGTATGGATCCCAGTAAGATCCAAGCTGTGCTCCACTGGCCTGCTCCTGGAAGCGTTAAAGAAGTACAACGCTTCCTAGGATTGGCAAACTTTTATCGCCAATTCATCCCTGGATTCTCTAATTTGGTCCTCCCTATCACCTCGTTACTAAAGAAGGGGGTGTTATTTTCTTGGACTCAAGAGGCGGATTCTGCTTTTCAAGCCCTCAAAAAGGCCTTCACCTCGGCGCCTATTCTTGTTCAACCGGATCAAACCTTACCCTTCATAGTAGAAACTGATGCTTCGGGAGGAGCTATTGGCGCAGCCCTCCTACAGAAGGGTAAAGATGAGCTCGAACATCCGGTGGTGTATTATTCTAGAACCTTATCCCCAAGTGAAAATAATTATTCCATCATCGAAAGGGAATTTTTGGCCATAAAACATGCCTATGAGGAGTGGCGACATCTCCTTCAAGGAGCTATGCACAAGTTTACAGTACGCATGGACCACAGTAATCTCCGCATTCTCCAACAGATGGAATGTCGTAATGCCAGACACGCCATTTGGGCGTATTTTTTTTCTCTGTTTAATTTCGAAATTACCTACCTACCTGGCAAACAGAACATCCTATCCGATGCCCTTTCCCGTTGTCAAGTTTCAGACACTGAGGTAGAAGGCAACCATGAATTACTGCTGGTGGCAAGGAGATTCGGACAGTGGCCAATACTTTCCTACGTGATGTCCAATTCAAACAACACAACATTCCTATGAGAACAGATGTAGGAGCAGAACTAGAAGAAAGAGAGGGGTTCCTTTTTAAGGGCCGAGCTTTATACCTACCTGACAAGATGCATCAAGACTTGGCCCTTTCGTGGTGTCATGATTCGCCCATGGCTGGGCATAAGGGAACACGTGCCACCAAGGACCTCTTGTCCAGGCTGTTCTGGTGGCCAGGAATGAGCCAAGATGTACAGTCTTATGTATCAGCCTGCCCCATTTACGCAGCCAACAAGTATCTTACCTCTAAACCTGTTGGCTTACTACAGCAGGAACCAGCACCCAAACAGCCATGGACCCACATCTCTACTGACTTTATTGTAGAATTACCAAGGTCCGAAGGGAATACTGCCATCATGGTGACAGTGGACTCCCTAACCAAATTAGCCCATTTTACGCTCTTGAAGGGGTTACCCACAGCCCCTGAGATGGCCAAGGTATTCTTGAGAGAAATTGTGCGACTTCATGGTCTTCCTGACATTGTAGTTTCTGATCGAGGTCCTCAATTTACTTCCAAATTCTGGGGGTCCCTTTGCAAACAGTTAGGAATTCAACAAACCTTTTCCTCTGGATTCCACCCTCAAAGTAATGGGCAGACTGAAAGACTTAATCACACACTCGAACAAGATATCCGCTGTTTCTGTAGCAGTAAACAAGAGGACTTGTGTGCTTACCTCCCCATGGTGGAGTTTGCATATAATAACACCAGACATACGGCCATCAATATGTCACCTTTCCTATGCACCTTTGGCTACCATCCGAAACATTTGCCTCTGGCCGAGTTACGTCCTTCAAGACTACCCGTAATAGTGAATGAGCTTAGAGACACCCATAAATTGGCCAGTGAGACCTTGAATGCCAGTCGACAGACGTATAAGGCATGGGCCGACAAGAAGAGGAAGGCAACACCCCCTTGGACTGAAGGAAGCAAGGTCTGGTTAGCCACAAAGTTCTTACCTCGCTGGACACACATGGGGAAGTTTGCTCCAAGGTAAATTGGACCCTTTCAGATCACTAAGAAAGTGAACCCTGTTGCATTTCGCCTTCAGTTGCCTTCCTCGCTAAAAAGAATGTTCATCCTGTGTTTCATTCCTCTCTGCTCAAGCCCTACCTGCCTGATCCTTATAAGAGAAGATCTAAAGGGTTAATTGGTACCTTTCCGGCAGACCCAGCAGAATATGAAGTATCTTATCTCGCAGATTCCGGTTACATCATGGAGTTCTACAATCCTTGGTTAATTGGAAGGGTTATCCCATTGAGGAACGCACCTGGGAGCCCATGAGCCACATTCACGCCCCCTGACTCATCAGAAAATTTCACAAATTGCACCCGGTCAAACCGGGAAGCCCCCCAAGTAGAAGGGGCCATACTGTCATGCATGCAGTTGGGCGGCGTTTTTGGGACTTGTGGAGGCGCCATTAAAATGTTCCACCACGTCGGCGGCCGTGTGGAATGACCGTTCTAGTGTTTTTCCAAGATGGCCGCCGCCTCCTATAGTGCCGGCTCAGTGCAGCGTTCTTCGCGTTGCACCTTCACTGCTCCGAAGGTAACGCTGTCTGTCCGCATTTCTCCCCGTTCTACCGCCTGTTTTTCTGTGTTCTTTATCCAGTCTGCTCTTCGTTTGGACTCTTTCTTGTTCCTTTAGCTTTTGCTCCGCTCCTTCTATTTTCACTCGCCCTCCTAGACAGTCCTGTTCGCTCCCCCCTTTTTCTTCTACGTTCTTACTACTCCTCCTTTTTCTTTAGTATTCCTTACTGTTGTTCCCGAGTAGCTGTTTCGCTGTTCCCTTGGCCTCCCTCACTGACTTCCTATTCTGCCTTTGATCTTGTATATTGGATCCAACTCTTCTGACCCAGTCTGTCCAGCTCACACTTACCTCTGCCTACTGCTGAGTCCTTTGGACACTGGAGGATTGACAAATCAGCCCGCCACTTGTCTAATACTATCTTGGATGCACACCCCAGCAGGGTTTTTTCCGCCGTTAAGGCTTTTTCCCTGCTCAGGAGCTGGCTCCCGGGAGTCCCCACTGTTCGGTTTCCCAATTATCCGACAGAGTGGCATCCCAGGGAGCTCGCCCCTGTCACGGCTCGCTCCCTTTGCTCCCGTTCCCGTCACTTGGGGGCATGTTTTGGTTTTTTTTCCCTACTGGACATTTCCTCCGAACCTTATGCTACAGTGCTTTGATGAATTGGGAGCGCTAAAACCTTATTTTCCAAGTTACTTCCCTTCCGGATCCATTCCTGGTTTTTGGCAGCCAGCATGCTACTTTAATCTAATGACTATGCTTCCCAGAATGCCTGGCTCACTGCCTCACCTCCTCCCTTTCAGGACAAGGTTGGGTGGAGGATAGGCAACACCTGTGGCTGCAGGTGCAGCAGGCGGCACACCTGAGGGGTGTGCTCGTTAAGCAGCTTTAAAAGCCTCAGTTTAGTTCAGTCCAGCGCTGGTCATTGTTGCAGTGTTCCTGTTGTGACTGGTCCCTTGTTCCTAGCTTTTGTGCCTAGTTCCTAGTTCCCGTTTCTTGTTCCTCTGCCCTGGATTTCGAATTTATGTGCTTAATTGATTTCTGCTTTCTGGATTTCCCTTTCTGTCTTCCTCTGTCTGCAGGCAGCCTTTCTCTGTGCTTTACCCTTTGATGCTGCCCAATTTGCCTGTGTTCTCTGTTTCTTTGAAGCTGTCCTTTGCTACTGAAAAACTTGATGCATTAGTCTTTCCCTTTATAGATTTAGCTTCCTGCCTTTTCTCCTTGGATGGGTGGAAAAGGTTTCCTTTTGTGATTTCATTTTCCCTGCTCCTGATCCTTACTTTCTATTGGGATCCATTCCATGTTTTCCATTGCACTTCTGCATTTATTTCCCATTGATTATTAGGTGTGGGGTGCTGTTGTAACTAGTCCCAGTGTGAATACCCTTTGTTTTCCTCACTATTCTATAATCACTATTCCTACTTGCCCCTTGACTAGGGTCTTATGTATTTAGTTTTCCTCCACCCATTGCTGTTATAGCCTTCAGGGTCCCTGTTTGATCATCTGGGTTCGTGGGTTTACTGACATTCAAGTGGTCTTTCTGGTCCTCGTGAGTACTGTTTCTAAGTTCCTTATTCAGTATCATCCAGAGTGTCAGCTCACAGATCCTGTCCTTGCTTGCCCTCTACGTGGGCTTAGCGCTGTCAGTATCTGTAATAGCATAGTGGGTAAGGAGTTTGCTGACTTTCCTTTCAGTCATAAGGAGGTTCTAAGTGCTTACCCCACATCCCTTTTCATATATTGGTATTATTGTTTCATTCTATTTGCACTCCTGGGTTTTAGTATACACGAGTCTTGGGTATTGTATGCACGTTGTTAGATTCAAAGTTGTTCACTGTGTGATTCCGTGCACATTTCCCTTGCCATATTCATTGCCTTCTTCCTTTCTTAACAGAATGACCAGCCGTTATTCCCGTTTGAATATGGCCAGTTTAAGAAAGAAAGGCAGCAAGGCCACTAACAAGTTTGTACAGAAAGCTTCCCTTAAGTTTACCTGTGACAATCAAATCACTGATCCTGACTTAAATGAACTCCTTGTTACAAATGGGTATTTACGTGCAAAGTATTTTTCCCACAGGATGGCCCATCGTACATTGCCTGATCCTAGTTCTGTCTTTAATTTTGATCCAGATTCTATGTCCGCACAAGCCTTAGCAGCGGAAAACAACACACTGCTAGATTTACTACACACGAGCACGTCTGTTGTTGAACCCCATGATTCCGGTTGTGCTTTACCTCAGAATGAACAGTTTCATGATTCAAACATAAAGAATGGAGGGGTTCCTTGCATATCTTCTGTTTTCAGCCCTCAGTCTACTGCTTACTCCTCTGCACAAGTACTTACTGTAGTCCCTAATGCCAAGAGGTCTGATGTCAGTAGTCTGCTTAAGGGAAACACAGACCAAGTTGGTAAGAGAGAGTATAGATCACAAAACCTGCAAGCAGCAAATGACAATGTACAATTAGTGCACATCCGGATGGCTAGGGCAGGATCCAGCCCTGATGCCACCATGCCTTCCCCTGTGCCTACTGATAGGGATGTACATTTAAGGCGGGGCATGCTAAAAGCTGAACTTGAGGAGTTAAAACAAGAATACATTACTTTGCTAGAGGAGAATAAAACCTTACAGTCTTTTCTGAATACACCTCAAACTTTATCCGTTGATGAAGTGAATACTGTTCAGTCCCTGAGTGCGGAGATTTCTGTAGGTCATGATACTTGTCAATATGTAAAATCTATTCAGAGTGAAAGTCTTTTTTCTAGCAGAGCACTTATTCAGGGCACAGGTTCTGACAATTGTTCTACCGTTTGTCAGGAATTGCTGTTAGCTGAAGATTTACAAGCCACTCCTTTACCTAAGATTTCCTGTGTAGCAGTTTGTCATAATTCTGAGCTTGAACACATACATGCTTCTGATTTCCAAACACAATCCACAATGGTTGCATACACAGAATCAGTCACTACTGTAGGCCTAGGTTCTGCCCTTGATCTAGCTGCTGAGACTGAAGTAGACATTCAAGCTGATGTGGAAAACGATGCTACCTCTGTGTTCGCTCCTCCTTCTGCCAATTTTTGTCACAACGAACAGTCAAAGACAGTACAGAGTTCATGTTTTGATGGACTCATTCCACAGTATACTGAACCAAAGACCTGGCAGGCAATTCCTGAACTGTAGATTGTTAATATGCCATTTTCAGAAGCTAAGACAGAGGAATGGACATTTGACGAAATCCTGATTAATAGAGACTTTACTATGGTGATTCCTCTGGTTGATTTTGACTTCTACAAAGGAAGAGACTCTGTGTCATCCACTAAGGAGAGGGACGGCAGGGGTACAGCTCAGTCTTTGGTTACTGGTGCCAAGGAGTCAACCGCCCTAAAGGTGCTTTCCATTCCTGAGCCACAAATGTGTCTGTCGACTTCTGGGACTTCAGTCTGTCCTCCTTCAACCATTGACTCTTCGATTATCCAGTCCACGGCTCTGCAGTCATCGTTGTCAAACTTGTCTTCAATCAATGAACAATTGCTATGTCTGCCAGTCACTCAAGAGCCTTCACCATGTACGTGGTCAGAGCCAAAGACCTTGACAAGTTTGTCTTCAGCTAACAAGACAGCTCCAGCTTGCATGCCCTCAGCCTCAGAATTTCCTCTGGCATGCCTGTTTTTGGCTACAGTGACTCATCCAGCGGATTATCCTTCAGCCATGGAGCCTCCGGTAGCACATCCTGAGTGCCTGTCTTCGGTCCCAGAGCCTACTGCTAGTATGGCTTCAGTTCATGAGAGACCTGTATCCTGCTCAGCCTCGCTGCCAATATCGGAGGTGCGCCGGTCTACTCTGTCTGATCATGTTGCATATTCTTCTACTTCAGAGTTACCTCCTGAATCGCAGCCATTTATTACGGTTGAACGTCCAGCCTGCCCTTCTTATGCTTCAGGAGGCTCACCAGAAGGCCTGCCTTTTACACAAGTTGATTCTCCCAACTGCTTGACTGTAGAATCAGCGCCTCCCGAATATGCAACATCTGAGTCTGAGACTTCTGCCAGCTCTCTCCTCAGAAACATCAAGCTGGATCACGACTCGGGAGGGCCTTACATGCAAGGCCGTTGGACTTGCCTGGAGTGTTACGAGAGGGAGACGGATACCATCCGCCATAGCCCAGTCACCGAACAAGTAGCCGACCAGGATAACGGGCTGGACGGTTCGCATTCGGGGGCCGGTTTGGATCAGCCGCTTGACAGCTTTTTTGTTGCCGGATCCCACATGAGCCTGAGGGAGGGAACGGGCACGGCCCCCCAGGTGCTGCACCATCTGGGTGCTAGTAGCCAAAGGAAGGGTATGACTGCTGCAGTTCAAGATGTGCCTGTTATTTCTCCTGCTGCAAGTGTGCCTGATGTACCAAGTACTGCGTCTATCACTCCTATCGATATGCCAAACGTCCCTGCGGTTGTATCCCACGTGCAACAAGGTGGCTACATGACTGACACCAGGAGTGCCAGCCTTGTACAACCCATTGGACTTCCAGGCCCCCAAGGTGTGGAACAGATGCAGTCGAACCTTGGTCACCCTCAACCACAGGCCTTTAACCAGATGGATGATGGGAGAAGATCCGAACCTCTACCTCGACCGCCACCTTCTTTTTCTGAACATGAACATTTCCTGAAACCTGCTATTTTCTCACCTCCTATGTGTCCGCTCTCAGCAAGGAGGCTACCAGAGCATCTACCATTGTCTAAAGCATGTTGCACCAGCCTGCCTTCCTCCTCAATGATGTATGAGTGTTCGCTCCCAGAGACTGAGCTTCCTGGACCTTCCAACTCTGCTTCGGGTCCTGCAAGTCCTTCATGCCTTTCTTCGACCCATGAGTCTCTTCCTCACCGAAAACCTGCCTATGGCTCTTCTAGACTGCGGCCTGATTCTATTCATTCCAGTCCCTCTGCTTTTGCCCGCGGGTCATCATTTCCGTCAGTGCCACCTCCGAAGACAAAGCGCTCCTGTCATGGAGGGAAGATGTTTTTTGCGGGTGACGGCCGCCTGGAGTCAGCCGTGGGAGGGGGTATAGTGTCACGGCTCGCTCCCTTCGCTCCCGTCACTTGGGGGCATGTTTTGGTTTTTTTTTCCCTACTGGACATTTCCTCCGAACCTTATGCTACAGTGCTGTGATGAATTGGGAGCGCTAAAACCTTATTTTCCAAGTTACTTCCCTTCCGGATCCATTCCTGGTTTTTGGCAGCCAGCATGCTACTTTAATCTAATAACTATGCTTCCCAGAATGCCTGGCTCACTGCCTCACCTCCTCCCTTGCAGGACAAGGTTGGGTGGAGGATAGGCAACACCTGTGGCTGCAGGTGCAGCAGGCGGCACACCTGAGGGGTGTGCTCGTTAAGCAGCTTTAAAAGCCTCAGTTTACTTCAGTCCAGCGCTGGTCATTGTTGCAGTGTTCCTGTTGTGACTGGTCCCTTGTTCCTGGTTCCTAGCTTTTGTGCCTAGTTGCTGTTTCTTGTTCCTCTGCCCTGGATTTCGAATTTATGTGCTTAATTGATTTCTGCTTTCTGGATTTCCCTTTCTGTCTTCCTCTATCTGCAGGCAGCCTTTCTCTGTGCTTTACCCTTTGATGCTGCCCAATTTGCCTGTGTTCTCTGTTTCTTTGAAGCTGTCCTTTGCTACTGAAAAACTTGATGCATTAGTCTTTCCCTTTATAGATTTAGCTTCCTGCCTTTTCTCCTTGGATGGGTGGGAAAGGTTTCCTTTTGTGATTTCATTTTCCCTGCTCCTGATCCTTACTTTCTATTGGGATCCATTCCATGTTTTCCATTGCACTTCTGCATTTATTTCCCATTGATTATTAGGTGTGGGGTGCTGTTGTAACTAGTCCCAGTGTGAATGCCCTTTGTTTTCCTCACTATTCTATAATCGCTATTCCTACTTGCCCCTTGACTAGGGTCTTATGTATTTAGTTTTCCTCCACCCATTGCTGTTATAGCCTTCAGGGTCCCTGTTTGATCATCTGGGTTCGTGGGTTTACTGACATTCAAGTGGTCTTTCCGGTCCTCGTGAGTACTGTTTCTAAGTTCCTTATTCAGTATCATCCAGAGTGTCAGCTCACAGATCCTGTCCTTGCTTGCCCTCTACGTGGGCTTAGCGCTGTCAGTATCTGTAATAGCATAGTGGGTAAGGAGTTTGCCGACTTTCCTTTCAGTCATAAGGAGGTTCTAAGTGCTTACCCCACATCCCTTTTCATATATTGGTATTATTGTTTCATTCTATTTGCGCTCCTGGGTTTTAGTATACACGAGTCTTGGGTATTGTATGCACGTTGTTAGATTCAAAGTTGTTCACTGTGTGATTCCGTGCACATTTCCCTTGCCATATTCATTGCCTTCTTCCTTTCTTAACAGCCCCTACTTACACGAAAAGAAGAAGACCCCGAAGACCATTCGAAGTCGAACCCGAGGACGCCAAGGAAAGAAGTCAGAACATCGGAACAGCTCTACAGATGACTCAGGTGAGGAGGAAAGGAGGGAAACCGCTGCAAACCTTGACAGGCTCACCTTGCTCCGCCGTGCCTCTCATTGCGGCCGACGCCGCCCTTTCCATTGTAGCGGCCACGGCCGCGTGCACCTCTCCCTCCGAGATGGGAGAGGGCAGCGGCTCACGCGCCGCTGATCCTCCCTTCTGATGTTGGTGGGGGGCAGGCATCTCCCCATATGCGGCTGACGCTGCTCACCTCATGGCGGCCGTCAACGTGGCTACCTCTCCCTCCTCTCCGATGCAGGGGAGAGGTCCACGATGGGGGAGGGGCGCAGCCGCCCACGCGGCCGATGCCGCGGACTTCTTCCGCCCTGCCCTCAGGGGACGGGCAGACAGCACACCCACAACTCATCTTGGCGGGCCCAGTTGGAGATGGGCCTGTCATAGCATTCCTTCTTCGGGGGACACGGGGCCTGTCTCCTTCGTCACCATTGTTGGGGGTTGCCCCGGTCCACCCGGTGTAACGTCGAATTCTGCTCATCGTCGAAAAATGCTTAGGCTGCTACTGCGCATGCGTGAATTTCAATGGCAAAGCAAAATCCGACGGTACTGTAACGTCGGATTTTGCTTACCCGTCAGAAAATGCTTTCTGGTCTACGGGGCAGCGGGGCAGGGGCAGGTGCAGCGGGGCAAGGGGCAGGGGCAGCTGTACATTAACCCTATTAACCCTATGTTTCCACAGGGCATATTATTTATTTTAACCCTATGTTGTGCAGGGCAGTGCATTAACCCGTCAGAAAATGCTTTCTGCCCTCAGAAAATGCTTTCTGGTCTACGGTGCAGGGGCAAGGGGCAGGGGCAGCTGTACATTAACCCTATTAACCCTATGTTTCCACAGGGCATATTATTTATTTTAACCCTATGTTGTGCAGGGCAGTGCATTAACCCGTCAGAAAATGCTTTCTGCCGTCAGAAAATGCTTTCTGGTCTACGGTGCAGGGGCAGCGGGGCAAGGGGCAGGGGCAGCTGTACATTAACCCCATTAACCCTATGTTTCCACAGGGCATATTATTTATTTTAACCCTATGTTGTGCAGGGCAGTGCATTAACCCGTCAGAAAATGCTTTCTGCTGTCAGAAAATGCTTTCTGGTCTACGGGGCAGCGGGGCAAGGGGCAGGGGCAGCTGTTCATTAATCCTATTAACCCTATGTTTCCACAGGGCATATTATTTATTTTAACCCTATGTTGTGCAGGGCAGTGCATTAACCCGTCAGAAAATGCTTTCTGCTATCAGAAAATGCTTTCTGGTCTACGGGGCAGGGGCAGCGGGGCAAGGGGCAGAGGCAACTGTACATTAACCCTTTTAACCCTATGTTTCCACAGGGCATATTATTTATTTTAACCCTATGTTGTGCAGGGCAGTGCATGAACCCGTCAGAAAATGCTTTCTGCTGTCAGAAAATGCTTTCTGGTCTACGGGGCAGGGGCAGCGGGGGCAGGGGCAGGGGCAGCTGTTCATTAACCCTATTAACCCTATGTTTCCACAGGGCATATTATTTATTTTAACCCTATATTGTGCAGGGCAGTGCATTAACCCGTCAGAAAATGCTTTCTGCTGTCAGAAAATGCTTTCTGGTCTACGGGGCAGGGGCAGCGGGGCAAGGGGCAGGGGCAGCTATACATTAACCCTATTAACCCTATGTTTCCACAGGGCATATTATTTATTTTAACCCTATGTTGTGCAGGGCAGTGCATTAACCCGTCAGAAAATGCTTTCTGCCGTCAGAAAATGCTTTCTGGTCTACGGAGCAGGGGCAGGGGCAGCGGGGACAGGGGCAAGGGGCAGCTGTACATTAACCCTATTAACCCTATGTTTCCACAGGGCATATTATTTATTTTAACCCTATGTTGTGCAGGGCAGTGCATTAACCCGTCAGAAAATGCTTTCTGCTGTCAGAAAATGCTTTCTGGTCTACGGGGCAGGGGCAGCGGGGCAAGAGGCAGGGGCAGCTGTACATTAACCCTATTAACCCTATGTTTCCACAGGGCATATTATTTATTTTAACCCTATGTTGTGCAGGGCAGTGCATTAACCATCAGAAAATGCTTTCTGCTTTCAGAAAATGCTTTCTGGACTACGGGGCAGGGGCAGCGGGGCAAGGGGCAGGGGCAGCTGTACATTAACCCTATTAACCCTATGTTTCCACAGGGCATACTATTTATTTTAACCCTATGTGTGCAGGGCAGTGCATTAACCCGTCAGAAAATGCTTTCTGCTGTCAGAAAATGCTTTCTGGTCTACGGGGCAGGGGCAGCGGGGCAAGGGGCAGGGGCAGCTGTACATTAACCCTATTAACCCTATGTTTCCACAGGGCATACTATTTATTTTAACCCTATGTTGTGCAGGGCAGTGCATTAACCTGTCAGAAAATGCTTTCTGCTGTCAGAAAATGCTTTCTGGTCTACGGGCCAGGGGCAGCGGGGCAAGGGGCAGGGGCAGCTGTACATCAACCCTATTAACCCTATGTTTCCACAGGGCATATTATTTATTTTAAACCCTATGTTGTGCAGGGCAGTGCATTAACCCGTCAGAAAATGCTTTCTGCCGTCAGAAAATGCTTTCTGGTCTACGGTGCAGGGGCAGCGGGGCAAGGGGCAGCTGTACATTAACCCTATTAACCCTATGTTTCCACAGGGCATATTATTTATTTTAACCCTATGTTGTGCAGGGCAGTGCATTAACCCGTCAGAAAATACTTTCTGCCGTCAGAAAATGCTTTCTGGTCTACGGTGCAGGGGCAGCGGGGCAAGGGGCAGGGGCAGCTGTACATTAACCCTATTAACCCTATGTTTCCACAGGGCATATTATTTATTTTAACCCTATGTTGTGCAGGGCAGTGCATTAACCCGTCAGAAAATGCTTTCTGCCGTCAGAAAATGCTTTCTGGTCTACGGTGCAGGGGCAGCGGGGCAAGGGGCAGGGGCAGCTGTACATTAACCCTATCAACCCTATGTTTCCACAGGGCATATTATTTATTTTAACCCTATGTTGTGCAGGGCAGTGCATTAACCCGTCAGAAAATGCTTTCTGCCGTCAGAAAATGCTTTCTGGTCTACGGTGCAGGGGCAGCGGGGCAAGGGGCAGGGGCAGCTGTACATTAACCCCATTAACCCTATGTTTCCACAGGGCATATTATTTATTTTAACCCTATGTTGTGCAGGGCAGTGCATTAACCCGTCAGAAAATGCTTTCTGCTGTCAGAAAATGCTTTCTGGTCTACGGGGCAGGGGCAGCGGGGCAAGGGGCAGGGGCAGCTGTTCATTAATCCTATTAACCCTATGTTTCCACAGGGCATATTATTTATTTTAACCCTATGTTGTGCAGGGCAGTGCATTAACCCGTCAGAAAATGCTTTCTGCTGTCAGAAAATGCTTTCTGGTCTACGGGGCAGGGGCAGCGGGGCAAGGGGCAGAGGCAGCTGTACATTAACCCTATTAACCCTATGTTTCCACAGGGCATATTATTTATTTTAACCCTATGTTGTGCAGGGCAGTGCATTAACCCGTCAGAAAATGCTTTCTGCTGTCAGAAAATGCTTTCTGATCTACGGGGCAGGGGCAGCGGGGCAAGGGGCAGAGGCAGCTGTACATTAACCCTATTAACCCTATGTTTCCACAGGGCATATTATTTATTTTAACCCTATGTTGTGCAGGGCAGTGCATTAACCCGTCAGAAAATGCTTTCTGCCGTCAGAAAATGCTTTCTGGTCTACGGGGCAGGGGCAGCGGGGACAGGGGCAGGGGCAGCTGTTCATTAACCCTATTAACCCTATGTTTCCACAGGGCAAGAAAATGCTTTCTGCCGTCAGAAAATGCTTTCTGGTCTACGGTGCAGGGGCAGCGGGGCAAGGGGCAGGGGCAGCTGTACATTAACCCCATTAACCCTATGTTTCCACAGGGCATATTATTTATTTTAACCCTATGTTGTGCAGGGCAGTGCATTAACCCGTCAGAAAATGCTTTCTGTCAGAAAATGCTTTCTGGTCTACGGGGCAGGGGCAGCGGGGCAAGGGGCAGGGGCAGCTGTTCATTAATCCTATTAACCCTATGTTTCCACAGGGCATATTATTTATTTTAACCCTATGTTGTGCAGGGCAGTGCATTAACCCGTCAGAAAATGCTTTCTGCTGTCAGAAAATGCTTTCTGGACTACGGGGCAGGGGCAGCGGGGCAAGGGGCAGACCAGCTGTACATTAACCCTATTAACCCTATGTTTCCACAGGGCATATTATTTATTTTAACCCTATGTTGTGCAGGGCAGTGCATTAACCCGTCAGAAAATGCTTTCTGCTGTCAGAAAATGCTTTCTGGTCTACGGGGCAGGGGCAGCGGGGCAAGGGGCAGTGGCAGCTGTACATTAACCCTATTAACCCTATGTTTCCACAGGGCATATTATTTATTTTAACCCTATGTTGTGCAGGGCAGTGCATTAACCCGTCAGAAAATGCTTTCTGCCGTCAGAAAATGCTTTCTGGTCTACGGGGCAGGGGCAGCGGGGACAGGGGCAGGGGCAGGGGCAGCTGTTCATTAACCCTATTAACCCTATGTTTCCACAGGGCATATTATTTATTTTAACC
This sequence comes from Ambystoma mexicanum, assembly GCF_040938575.1. Lineage (NCBI taxonomy): Eukaryota > Metazoa > Chordata > Amphibia > Caudata > Ambystomatidae > Ambystoma > Ambystoma mexicanum. Next base: position 912,202,529 of record NC_090923.1, on the reverse strand, counting down.
CTATATTGTGCAGGGCAGTGCATTAACCCGTCAGAAAATGCTTTCTGCTGTCAGAAAATGCTTTCTGGTCTACGGGGCAGGGGCAGCGGGGCAAGGGGCAGGGGCAGCTATACATTAACCCTATTAACCCTATGTTTCCACAGGGCATATTATTTATTTTAACCCTATGTTGTGCAGGGCAGTGCATTAACCCGTCAGAAAATGCTTTCTGCCGTCAGAAAATGCTTTCTGGTCTACGGAGCAGGGGCAGGGGCAGCGGGGACAGGGGCAAGGGGCAGCTGTACATTAACCCTATTAACCCTATGTTTCCACAGGGCATATTATTTATTTTAACCCTATGTTGTGCAGGGCAGTGCATTAACCCGTCAGAAAATGCTTTCTGCTGTCAGAAAATGCTTTCTGGTCTACGGGGCAGGGGCAGCGGGGCAAGAGGCAGGGGCAGCTGTACATTAACCCTATTAACCCTATGTTTCCACAGGGCATATTATTTATTTTAACCCTATGTTGTGCAGGGCAGTGCATTAACCCATCAGAAAATGCTTTCTGCTTTCAGAAAATGCTTTCTGGACTACGGGGCAGGGGCAGCGGGGCAAGGGGCAGGGGCAGCTGTACATTAACCCTATTAACCCTATGTTTCCACAGGGCATACTATTTATTTTAACCCTATGTGTGCAGGGCAGTGCATTAACCCGTCAGAAAATGCTTTCTGCTGTCAGAAAATGCTTTCTGGTCTACGGGGCAGGGGCAGCGGGGCAAGGGGCAGGGGCAGCTGTACATTAACCCTATTAACCCTATGTTTCCACAGGGCATACTATTTATTTTAACCCTATGTTGTGCAGGGCAGTGCATTAACCTGTCAGAAAATGCTTTCTGCTGTCAGAAAATGCTTTCTGGTCTACGGGCCAGGGGCAGCGGGGCAAGGGGCAGGGGCAGCTGTACATCAACCCTATTAACCCTATGTTTCCACAGGGCATATTATTTATTTTAAACCCTATGTTGTGCAGGGCAGTGCATTAACCCGTCAGAAAATGCTTTCTGCCGTCAGAAAATGCTTTCTGGTCTACGGTGCAGGGGCAGCGGGGCAAGGGGCAGCTGTACATTAACCCTATTAACCCTATGTTTCCACAGGGCATATTATTTATTTTAACCCTATGTTGTGCAGGGCAGTGCATTAACCCGTCAGAAAATACTTTCTGCCGTCAGAAAATGCTTTCTGGTCTACGGTGCAGGGGCAGCGGGGCAAGGGGCAGGGGCAGCTGTACATTAACCCTATTAACCCTATGTTTCCACAGGGCATATTATTTATTTTAACCCTATGTTGTGCAGGGCAGTGCATTAACCCGTCAGAAAATGCTTTCTGCCGTCAGAAAATGCTTTCTGGTCTACGGTGCAGGGGCAGCGGGGCAAGGGGCAGGGGCAGCTGTACATTAACCCTATTAACCCTATGTTTCCACAGGGCATATTATTTATTTTAACCCTATGTTGTGCAGGGCAGTGCATTAACCCGTCAGAAAATGCTTTCTGCCGTCAGAAAATGCTTTCTGGTCTACGGTGCAGGGGCAGCGGGGCAAGGGGCAGGGGCAGCTGTACATTAACCCCATTAACCCTATGTTTCCACAGGGCATATTATTTATTTTAACCCTATGTTGTGCAGGGCAGTGCATTAACCCGTCAGAAAATGCTTTCTGCTGTCAGAAAATGCTTTCTGGTCTACGGGGCAGGGGCAGCGGGGCAAGGGGCAGGGGCAGCTGTTCATTAATCCTATTAACCCTATGTTTCCACAGGGCATATTATTTATTTTAACCCTATGTTGTGCAGGGCAGTGCATTAACCCGTCCGAAAATGCTTTCTGCTGTCAGAAAATGCTTTCTGGTCTACGGGGCAGGGGCAGCGGGGCAAGGGGCAGAGGCAGCTGTACATTAACCCTATTAACCCTATGTTTCCACAGGGCATATTATTTATTTTAACCCTATGTTGTGCAGGGCAGTGCATTAAGCCGTCAGAAAATGCTTTCTGCTGTCAGAAAATGCTTTCTGATCTACGGGGCAGGGGCAGCGGGGCAAGGGGCAGAGGCAGCTGTACATTAACCCTATGTTTCCACAGGGCATATTATTTATTTTAACCCTATGTTGTGCAGGGCAGTGCATTAACCCGTCAGAAAATGCTTTCTGCCGTCAGAAAATGCTTTCTGGTCTACGGGGCAGGGGCAGCGGGGACAGGGGCAGGGGCAGCTGTTCATTAACCCTATTAACCCTATGTTTCCACAGGGCAAGAAAATGCTTTCTGCCGTCAGAAAATGCTTTCTGGTCTACGGTGCAGGGGCAAGGGGCAGGGGCAGCTGTACATTAACCCTATTAACCCTATGTTTCCACAGGGCATATTATTTATTTTAACCCTATGTTGTGCAGGGCAGTGCATTAACCCGTCAGAAAATGCTTTCTGCCGTCAGAAAATGCTTTCTGGTCTACGGTGCAGGGGCAGCGGGGCAAGGGGCAGGGGCAGCTGTACATTAACCCCATTAACCCTATGTTTCCACAGGGCATATTATTTATTTTAACCCTATGTTGTGCAGGGCAGTGCATTAACCCGTCAGAAAATGCTTTCTGCTGTCAGAAAATGCTTTCTGGTCTACGGGGCAGGGGCAGCGGGGCAAGGGGCACGGGCAGCTGTTCATTAATCCTATTAACCCTATGTTTCCACAGGGCATATTATTTATTTTAACCCTATGTTGTGCAGGGCAGTGCATTAACCCGTCAGAAAATGCTTTCTGCTGTCAGAAAATGCTTTCTGGTCTACGGGGCAGGGGCAGCGGGGCAAGGGGCAGTGGCAGCTGTACATTAACCCTATTAACCCTATGTTTCCACAGGGCATATTATTTATTTTAACCCTATGTTGTGCAGGGCAGTGCATTAACCCGTCAGAAAATGCTTTCTGCCGTCAGAAAATGCTTTCTGGTCTACGGGGCAGGGGCAGCGGGGACAGGGGCAGGGGCAGGGGCAGCTGTTCATTAACCCTATGTTTCCACAGGGCATATTATTTATTTTAACCCTATATTGTGCAGGGCAGTGCATTAACCCGTCAGAAAATGCTTTCTGCTGTCAGAAAATGCTTTCTGGTCTACGGGGCCGGGGCAGCGGGGCAAGGGGCAGGGGCAGCTATACATTAACCCTATTAACCCTATGTTTCCACAGGGCATATTATTTATTTTAACCCTATGTTGTGCAGGGCAGTGCATTAACCCGTCAGAAAATGCTTTCTGCCGTCAGAAAATGCTTTCTGGTCTACGGAGCAGGGGCAGGGGCAGCGGGGACAGGGGCAAGGGGCAGCTGTACATTAACCCTATTAACCCTATGTTTCCACAGGGCATATTATTTATTTTAACCCTATGTTGTGCAGGGCAGTGCATTAACCCGTCAGAAAATGCTTTCTGCTGTCAGAAAATGCTTTCTGGTCTACGGGGCAGGGGCAGCGGGGCAAGAGGCAGGGGCAGCTGTACATTAACCCTATTAACCCTATGTTTCCACAGGGCATATTATTTATTTTAACCCTATTTTGTGCAGGGCAGTGCATTAACCCATCAGAAAATGCTTTCTGCTTTCAGAAAATGCTTTCTGGACTACGGGGCAGGGGCAGCGGGGCAAGGGGCAGGGGCAGCTGTACATTAACCCTATTAACCCTATGTTTCCACAGGGCATACTATTTATTTTAACCCTATGTTGTGCAGGGCAGTGCATTAACCCGTCAGAAAATGCTTTCTGCTGTCAGAAAATGCTTTCTGGTCTACGGGGCAGGGGCAGCGGGGCAAGGGGCAGGGGCAGCTGTACATTAACCCTATTAACCCTATGTTTCCACAGGGCATACTATTTATTTTAACCCTATGTTGTGCAGGGCAGTGCATTAACCCGTCAGAAAATGCTTTCTGCTGTCAGAAAATGCTTTCTGGTCTACGGGGCAGGGGCAGCGGGGCAAGGGGCAGGGGCAGCTGTACATTAACCCTATTAACCCTATGTTTCCACAGGGCATATTATTTATTTTAAACCCTATGTTGTGCAGGGCAGTGCATTAACCCGTCAGAAAATGCTTTCTGCCGTCAGAAAATGCTTTCTGGTCTACGGTGCAGGGGCAGCGGGGCAAGGGGCAGCTGTACATTAACCCTATTAACCCTATGTTTCCACAGGGCATATTATTTATTTTAACCCTATGTTGTGCAGGGCAGTGCATTAACCCGTCAGAAAATGCTTTCTGCCGTCAGAAAATGCTTTCTGGTCTACGGTGCAGGGGCAGCGGGGCAAGGGGCAGGGGCAGCTGTACATTAACCCTATTAACCCTATGTTTCCACAGGGCATATTATTTATTTTAACCCTATGTTGTGCAGGGCAGTGCATTAACCCGTCAGAAAATGCTTTCTGCTGTCAGAAAATGCTTTCTGGTCTACGGGGCAGGGGCAGCGGGGCAAGGGGCAGGGGCAGCTGTTCATTAATCCTATTAACCCTATGTTTCCACAGGGCATATTATTTATTTTAACCCTATGTTGTGCAGGGCAGTGCATTAACCCGTCAGAAAATGCTTTCTGCTGTCAGAAAATGCTTTCTGGTCTACGGGGCAGGGGCAGCGGGGCAAGGGGCAGAGGCAGCTGTACATTAACCCTATCAACCCTATGTTTCCACAGGGCATATTATTTATTTTAACCCTATGTTGTGCAGGGCAGTGCATTAACCCGTCAGAAAATGCTTTCTGCCGTCAGAAAATGCTTTCTGGTCTACGGTGCAGGGGCAGCGGGGCAAGGGGCAGGGGCAGCTGTACATTAACCCCATTAACCCTATGTTTCCACAGGGCATATTATTTATTTTAACCCTATGTTGTGCAGGGCAGTGCATTAACCCATCAGAAAATGCTTTCTGCTGTCAGAAAATGCTTTCTGGTCTACGGGGCAGCGGGGCAAGGGGCAGGGGCAGCTGTTCATTAATCCTATTAACCCTATGTTTCCACAGGGCATATTATGTATTTTAACCCTATGTTGTGCAGGGCAGTGCATTAACCCGTCAGAAAATGCTTTCTGCCGTCAGAAAATGCTTTCTGGTCTACGGGGCAGGGGCAGCGGGGACAGGGGCAGGGGCAGGGGCAGCTGTTCATTAACCCTATTAACCCTATGTTTCCACAGGGCATATTATTTATTTTAACCCTATATTGTGCAGGGCAGTGCATTAACCCGTCAGAAAATGCTTTCTGCCGTCAGAAAATGCTTTCTGGTCTACGGGGCAGGGGCAGCGGGGCAAGGGGCAGAGGCAGCTGTACATTAACCCTATCAACCCTATGTTTCCACAGGGCATATTATTTATTTTAACCCTATGTTGTGCAGGGCAGTGCATTAACCCGTCAGAAAATGCTTTCTGCCGTCAGAAAATGCTTTCTGGTCTACGGTGCAGGGGCAGCGGGGCAAGGGGCAGGGGCAGCTGTACATTAACCCCATTAACCCTATGTTTCCACAGGGCATATTATTTATTTTAACCCTATGTTGTGCAGGGCAGTGCATTAACCCATCAGAAAATGCTTTCTGCTGTCAGAAAATGCTTTCTGGTCTACGGGGCAGCGGGGCAAGGGGCAGGGGCAGCTGTTCATTAATCCTATTAACCCTATGTTTCCACAGGGCATATTATGTATTTTAACCCTATGTTGTGCAGGGCAGTGCATTAACCCGTCAGAAAATGCTTTCTGCCGTCAGAAAATGCTTTCTGGTCTACGGGGCAGGGGCAGCGGGGACAGGGGCAGGGGCAGGGGCAGCTGTTCATTAACCCTATTAACCCTATGTTTCCACAGGGCATATTATTTATTTTAACCCTATATTGTGCAGGGCAGTGCATTAACCCGTCAGAAAATGCTTTCTGCCGTCAGAAAATGCTTTCTGGTCTACGGGGCAGGGCCAGCGGGGCAAGGGGCAGGGGCAGCTATACATTAACCCTATTAACCCTATGTTTCCACAGGGCATATTATTTATTTTAACCCTATGTTGTGCAGGGCAGTGCATTAACCCGTCAGAAAATGCTTTCTGCCGTCAGAAAATGCTTTCTGGTCTACGGAGCAGGGGCAGGGGCAGCGGGGACAGGGGCAAGGGGCAGCTGTACATTAACCCTATTAACCCTATGTTTCCACAGGGCATATTATTTATTTTAACCCTATGTTGTGCAGGGCAGTGCATTAACCCGTCAGAAAATGCTTTCTGCTGTCAGAAAATGCTTTCTGGTCTACGGGGCAGGGGCAGCGGGGCAAGAGGCAGGGGCAGCTGTACATTAACCCTATTAACCCTATGTTTCCACAGGGCATATTATTTATTTTAACCCTATGTTGTGCAGGGCAGTGCATTAACCCATCAGAAAATGCTTTCTGCTTTCAGAAAATGCTTTCTGGACTACGGGGCAGGGGCAGCGGGGCAAGGGGCAGGGGCAGCTGTACATTAACCCTATTAACCCTATGTTTCCACAGGGCATACTATTTATTTTAACCCTATGTTGTGCAGGGCAGTGCATTAACCCGTCAGAAAATGCTTTCTGCTGTCAGAAAATGCTTTCTGGTCTACGGGGCAGGGGCAGCGGGGCAAGGGGCAGGGGCAGCTGTACATTAACCCTATTAACCCTATGTTTCCACAGGGCATACTATTTATTTTAACCCTATGTTGTGCAGGGCAGTGCATTAACCCGTCAGAAAATGCTTTCTGCTGTCAGAAAATGCTTTCTGGTCTACGGGGCAGGGGCAGCGGGGCAAGGGGCAGGGGCAGCTGTACATTAACCCTATTAACCCTATGTTTCCACAGGGCATATTATTTATTTTAAACCCTATGTTGTGCAGGGCAGTGCATTAACCCGTCAGAAAATGCTTTCTGCCGTCAGAAAATGCTTTCTGGTCTACGGTGCAGGGGCAGCGGGGCAAGGGGCAGCTGTACATTAACCCTATTAACCCTATGTTTCCACAGGGCATATTATTTATTTTAACCCTATGTTGTGCAGGGCAGTGCATTAACCCATCAGAAAATGCTTTCTGCTGTCAGAAAATGCTTTCTGGTCTACGGGGCAGCGGGGCAAGGGGCAGGGGCAGCTGTTCATTAATCCCATTAACCCTATGTTTCCACAGGGCATATTATTTATTTTAACCCTATGTTGTGCAGGGCAGTGCATTAACCCGTCAGAAAATGCTTTCTGCTGTCAGAAAATGCTTTCTGGTCTACGGGGCAGGGGCAGCGGGGCAAGGGGCAGAGGCAGCTGTACATTAACCCTTTTAACCCTATGTTTCCACAGGGCATATTATTTATTTTAACCCTATGTTGTGCAGGGCAGTGCATTAACCCGTCAGAAAATGCTTTCTGCTGTCAGAAAATGCTTTCTGGTCTACGGGGCAGGGGCAGCGGGGCAAGGGGCAGTGGCAGCTGTACATTAACCCTATTAACCCTATGTTTCCACAGGGCATATTATTTATTTTAACCCTATGTTGTGCAGGGCAGTGCATTAACCCGTCAGAAAATGCTTTCTGCTGTCAGAAAATGCTTTCTGGTCTACGGGGCAGGGGCAGCGGGGCAAGAGGCAGGGGCAGCTGTACATTAACCCTATTAACCCTATGTTTCCACAGGGCATATTATTTATTTTAACCCTATTTTGTGCAGGGCAGTGCATTAACCCATCAGAAAATGCTTTCTGCTTTCAGAAAATGCTTTCTGGACTACGGGGCAGGGGCAGCGGGGCAAGGGGCAGGGGCAGCTGTACATTAACCCTATTAACCCTATGTTTCCACAGGGCATACTATTTATTTTAACCCTATGTTGTGCAGGGCAGTGCATTAACCCGTCAGAAAATGCTTTCTGCTGTCAGAAAATGCTTTCTGGTCTACGGGGCAGGGGCAGCGGGGCAAGGGGCAGGGGCAGCTGTACATTAACCCTATGTTTCCACAGGGCATACTATTTATTTTAACCCTATGTTGTGCAGGGCAGTGCATTAACCCGTCAGAAAATGCTTTCTGCTGTCAGAAAATGCTTTCTGGTCTACGGGGCAGGGGCAGCGGGGCAAGGGGCAGGGGCAGCTGTACATTAACCCTATTAACCCTATGTTTCCACAGGGCATATTATTTATTTTAAACCCTATGTTGTGCAGGGCAGTGCATTAACCCGTCAGAAAATGCTTTCTGCCGTCAGAAAATGCTTTCTGGTCTACGGTACAGGGGCAGCGGGGCAAGGGGCAGCTGTACATTAACCCTATCAACCCTATGTTTCCACAGGGCATATTATTTATTTTAACCCTATGTTGTGCAGGGCAGTGCATTAACCCGTCAGAAAATGCTTTCTGCCGTCAGAAAATGCTTTCTGGTCTACGGTGCAGGGGCAGCGGGGCAAGGGGCAGGGGCAGCTGTACATTAACCCTATTAACCCTATGTTTCCACAGGGCATATTATTTATTTTAACCCTATGTTGTGCAGGGCAGTGCATTAACCCGTCAGAAAATGCTTTCTGCCGTCAGAAAATGCTTTCTGGTCTACGGTGCAGGGGCAGCGGGGCAAGGGGCAGGGGCAGCTGTACATTAACCCTATTAACCCTATGTTTCCACAGGGCATATTATTTATTTTAACCCTATGTTGTGCAGGGCAGTGCATTAACCCGTCAGAAAATGCTTTCTGCCGTCAGAAAATGCTTTCTGGTCTACGGTGCAGGGGCAGCGGGGCAAGGGGCAGGGGCAGCTGTACATTAACCCCATTAACCCTATGTTTCCACAGGGCATATTATTTATTTTAACCCTATGTTGTGCAGGGCAGTGCATTAACCCGTCAGAAAATGCTTTCTGCTGTCAGAAAATGCTTTCTGGTCTTCGGGGCAGGGGCAGCGGGGCAAGGGGCAGGGGCAGCTGTTCATTAATCCTATTAACCCTATGTTTCCACAGGGCATATTATTTATTTTAACCCTATGTTGTGCAGGGCAGTGCATTAACCCGTCAGAAAATGCTTTCTGCTGTCAGAAAATGCTTTCTGGTCTACGGGGCAGGGGCAGCGGGGCAAGGGGCAGAGGCAGCTGTACATTAACCCTATTAACCCTATGTTTCCACAGGGCATATTATTTATTTTAACCCTATGTTGTGCAGGGCAGTGCATTAACCCGTCAGAAAATGCTTTCTGCTGTCAGAAAATGCTTTCTGGTCTACGGGGCAGGGGCAGCGGGGCAAGGGGCAGAGGCAGCTGTACATTAACCCTATTAACCCTATGTTTCCACAGGGCATATTATTTATTTTAACCCTATGTTGTGCAGGGCAGTGCATTAACCCGTCAGAAAATGCTTTCTGCCGTCAGAAAATGCTTTCTGGTCTACGGGGCAGGGGCAGCGGGGACAGGGGCAGGGGCAGGGGCAGCTGTTCATTAACCCTATTAACCCTATGTTTCCACAGGGCATATTATTTATTTTAACCCTATATTGTGCAGGGCAGTGCATTAACCCGTCAGAAAATGCTTTCTGCCGTCAGAAAATGCTTTCTGGTCTACGGGGCAGGGCCAGCGGGGCAAGGGGCAGGGGCAGCTATACATTAACCCTATTAACCCTATGTTTCCACAGGGCATATTATTTATTTTAACCCTATGTTGTGCAGGGCAGTGCATTAACCCGTCAGAAAATGCTTTCTGCCGTCAGAAAATGCTTTCTGGTCTACGGAGCAGGGGCAGGGGCAGCGGGGACAGGGGCAAGGGGCAGCTGTACATTAACCCTATTAACCCTATGTTTCCACAGGGCATATTATTTATTTTAACCCTATGTTGTGCAGGGCAGTGCATTAACCCGTCAGAAAATGCTTTCTGCTGTCAGAAAATGCTTTCTGGTCTACGGGGCAGGGGCAGCGGGGCAAGAGGCAGGGGCAGCTGTACATTAACCCTATTAACCCTATGTTTCCACAGGGCATATTATTTATTTTAACCCTATGTTGTGCAGGGCAGTGCATTAACCCATCAGAAAATGCTTTCTGCTTTCAGAAAATGCTTTCTGGACTACGGGGCAGGGGCAGCGGGGCAAGGGGCAGGGGCAGCTGTACATTAACCCTATTAACCCTATGTTTCCACAGGGCATACTATTTATTTTAACCCTATGTTGTGCAGGGCAGTGCATTAACCCGTCAGAAAATGCTTTCTGCTGTCAGAAAATGCTTTCTGGTCTACGGGGCAGGGGCAGCGGGGCAAGGGGCAGGGGCAGCTGTACATTAACCCTATTAACCCTATGTTTCCACAGGGCATACTATTTATTTTAACCCTATGTTGTGCAGGGCAGTGCATTAACCCGTCAGAAAATGCTTTCTGCTGTCAGAAAATGCTTTCTGGTCTACGGGGCAGGGGCAGCGGGGCAAGGGGCAGGGGCAGCTGTACATTAACCCTATTAACCCTATGTTTCCACAGGGCATATTATTTATTTTAAACCCTATGTTGTGCAGGGCAGTGCATTAACCCGTCAGAAAATGCTTTCTGCCGTCAGAAAATGCTTTCTGGTCTACGGTGCAGGGGCAGCGGGGCAAGGGGCAGCTGTACATTAACCCTATTAACCCTATGTTTCCACAGGGCATATTATTTATTTTAACCCTATGTTGTGCAGGGCAGTGCATTAACCCGTCAGAAAATGCTTTCTGCCGTCAGAAAATGCTTTCTGGTCTACGGTGCAGGGGCAGCGGGGCAAGGGGCAGGGGCAGCTGTACATTAACCCTATTAACCCTATGTTTCCACAGGGCATATTATTTATTTTAACCCTATGTTGTGCAGGGCAGTGCATTAACCCGTCAGAAAATGCTTTCTGCCGTCGGAAAATGCTTTCTGGTCTACGGTGCAGGGGCAGCGGGGCAAGGGGCAGGGGCAGCTGTACATTAACCCTATTAACCCTATGTTTCCACAGGGCATATTATTTATTTTAACCCTATGTTGTGCAGGGCAGTGCATTAACCCGTCAGAAAATGCTTTTTGCCGTCAGAAAATGCTTTCTGGTCTACGGTGCAGGGGCAGCGGGGCAAGGGGCAGGGGCAGCTGTACATTAACCCCATTAACCCTATGTTTCCACAGGGCATATTATTTATTTTAACCCTATGTTGTGCAGGGCAGTGCATTAACCCGTCAGAAAATGCTTTCTGCTGTCAGAAAATGCTTTCTGGTCTACGGGGCAGGGGCAGCGGGGCAAGGGGCAGGGGCAGCTGTTCATTAATCCTATTAACCCTATGTTTCCACAGGGCATATTATTTATTTTAACCCTATGTTGTGCAGGGCAGTGCATTAACCCGTCAGAAAATGCTTTCTGCTGTCAGAAAATGCTTTCTGGTCTACGGGGCAGGGGCAGCGGGGCAAGGGGCAGAGGCAGCTGTACATTAACCCTATTAACCCTATGTTTCCACAGGGCATATTATTTATTTTAACCCTATGTTGTGCAGGGCAGTGCATTAACCCGTCAGAAAATGCTTTCTGCTGTCAGAAAATGCTTTCTGATCTACGGGGCAGGGGCAGCGGGGCAAGGGGCAGAGGCAGCTGTACATTAACCCTATTAACCCTATGTTTCCACAGGGCATATTATTTATTTTAACCCTATGTTGTGCAGGGCAGTGCATTAACCCGTCAGAAAATGCTTTCTGCCGTCAGAAAATGCTTTCTGGTCTACGGGGCAGGGGCAGCGGGGACAGGGGCAGGGGCAGCTGTTCATTAACCCTATTAACCCTATGTTTCCACAGGGCAAGAAAATGCTTTCTGCCGTCAGAAAATGCTTTCTGGTCTACGGTGCAGGGGCAGCGGGGCAAGGGGCAGGGGCAGCTGTACATTAACCCTATTAACCCTATGTTTCCACAGGGCATATTATTTATTTTAACCCTATGTTGTGCAGGGCAGTGCATTAACCCGTCAGAAAATGCTTTCTGCCGTCAGAAAATGCTTTCTGGTCTACGGTGCAGGGGCAGCGGGGCAAGGGGCAGGGGCAGCTGTACATTAACCCCATTAACCCTATGTTTCCACAGGGCATATTATTTATTTTAACCCTATGTTGTGCAGGGCAGTGCATTAACCCGTCAGAAAATGCTTTCTGCCGTCAGAAAATGCTTTCTGGTCTACGGGGCATGGGCAGCGGGGGCAGGGGCAGGGGCAGCTGTTCATTAACCCAAATAACCCTATGTTTCCACAGGGCATATTATTTATTTTAACCCTATATTGTGCAGGGCAGTGCATTAACCCGTCAGAAAATGCTTTCTGCTGTCAGAAAATGCTTTCTGGTCTACGGGGCAGGGGCAGCGGGGCAAGGGGCAGGGGCAGCTATACATTAATCCTATTAACCCTATGTTTCCACAGGGCATATTATTTATTTTAACCCTATGTTGTGCAGGGCAGTGCATTAACCCGTCAGAAAATGCTTTCTGCCGTCAGAAAATGCTTTCTGGTCTACGGAGCAGGGGCAGCGGGGACAGGGGCAAGGGGCAGCTGTACATTAACCCTATTAACCCTATGTTTCCACAGGGCATATTATTTATTTTAACCCTATGTTGTGCAGGGCAGTGCATTAACCCGTCAGAAAATGCTTTCTGCTGTCAGAAAATGCTTTCTGATCTACGGGGCAGGGGCAGCGGGGCAAGGGGCAGAGGCAGCTGTACATTAACCCTATTAACCCTATGTTTCCACAGGGCATATTATTTATTTTAACCCTATGTTGTGCAGGGCAGTGCATTAACCCGTCAGAAAATGCTTTCTGCCGTCAGAAAATGCTTTCTGGTCTACGGGGCAGGGGCAGCGGGGACAGGGGCAGGGGCAGCTGTTCATTAACCCTATTAACCCTATGTTTCCACAGGGCAAGAAAATGCTTTCTGCCGTCAGAAAATGCTTTCTGGTCTACGGTGCAGGGGCAGCGGGGCAAGGGGCAGGGGCAGCTGTACATTAACCCTATTAACCCTATGTTTCCACAGGGCATATTATTTATTTTAACCCTATGTTGTGCAGGGCAGTGCATTAACCCGTCAGAAAATGCTTTCTGCCGTCAGAAAATGCTTTCTGGTCTACGGTGCAGGGGCAGCGGGGCAAGGGGCAGGGGCAGCTGTACATTAACCCCATTAACCCTATGTTTCCACAGGGCATATTATTTATTTTAACCCTATGTTGTGCAGGGCAGTGCATTAACCCGTCAGAAAATGCTTTCTGCCGTCAGAAAATGCTTTCTGGTCTACGGGGCATGGGCAGCGGGGGCAGGGGCAGGGGCAGCTGTTCATTAACCCAAATAACCCTATGTTTCCACAGGGCATATTATTTATTTTAACCCTATATTGTGCAGGGCAGTGCATTAACCCGTCAGAAAATGCTTTCTGCTGTCAGAAAATGCTTTCTGGTCTACGGGGCAGGGGCAGCGGGGCAAGGGGCAGGGGCAGCTATACATTAATCCTATTAACCCTATGTTTCCACAGGGCATATTATTTATTTTAACCCTATGTTGTGCAGGGCAGTGCATTAACCCGTCAGAAAATGCTTTCTGCCGTCAGAAAATGCTTTCTGGTCTACGGAGCAGGGGCAGCGGGGACAGGGGCAAGGGGCAGCTGTACATTAACCCTATTAACCCTATGTTTCCACAGGGCATATTATTTATTTTAACCCTATGTTGTGCAGGGCAGTGCATTAACCCGTCCGAAAATGCTTTCCGCTGTCAGAAAATGCTTTCTGGTCTACTGGGCAGGGGCAGCGGGGCAAGGGGCAGGGGCAGCTGTACATTAACCCTATTAACCCTATGTTTCCACAGGGCATATTATTTATTTTAACCCTATGTTGTGCAGGGCAGTGCATTAACCCATCAGAAAATGCTTTCTGGTCTACGGTGCAGGGGCAGCGGGGCAAGGGGCAGCTGTACATTAACCCTATTAACCCTATGTTTCCGCAGGACATATTATCTATTTTAACCCTATGTTGTGCAGGGCAGTACAGCATAGCATTAACCCGTCAGAAAATGTGTTCTGGTCTACGGGGCAGGGGCAGCAGGGGCAGGGGCAGTGCTACAGTAACCCTATGTTTCCACAGGGCATATTATCTATTTTAACCCTATTTTGTGCAGGGCAGTGCAGCATAGCATTAACCCGTCAGAAAATGCTTGCAATGGCATTTTTTGACAGTGTTTTTTGTAGCCAACCATATGTTGTACGCAGCAGTCAGCATTAACCCTATGTTAGCAATTTGTGTTATCATTTTTAAACCTGTGTTGTACAGGGCAGTGCAGCATTAACCCTATGGTGGCAATTTTGTACCCTATGTTACATCATTTATGGTGAGATTGCAAAATCAGACGGCAGCCTAAGCAAATTCTGACGGCACATAAAATGCAATTTTCTGCTGCCCTGCAAAGCCGCCTGTGAGGAATTGTGCCAATATAACCCTATGGTGGCTTGGCGCCGTCCTTCCCGGGCAACTGGAGCTGTGCCTCAGCATTTTTAACCCCATGTTGCATCATTTCGCCAGCCTAAGCAAATTCTGGTGGCGAATCCACTGTGGAATCGCGGGTATCGAGTCCTTTCATTTTTTCTTTTGTTCTTTTAGAGTATTAAGGCTGTTTTTGCTTAGAAGTTTACACATTTTATTGTTAATGTGATGATTGTTTTGCAAAGGTACATTTTAACCAAACACAATAAAAAAAGTTTTTTTTAAAAAATTGAGTCTTTTCCTTTCCCCAGCTGTACAACCTGCAGGCTTGTCTGGGCCCATTTTTAATTCCAAGGCCCCCCCCACCCCTTTTGGTGTTATCTATTGTGGCGGTTGCCCTCCCCAGGCTTTCATTTTGCCTTAAAGTTTAGCCTTCCTGGTGATTTTATCTGGTTCTGGGCCTCTCGGACCCCTCTAGCCTCATGGGGGGAAGGGGGGTGGAAACCCCTTTATGTAATGTCTTTGAGGCCCGGTCTTTTGGTGATGAGGTGCTGGTGGGTCCCCCTCCTTCTCAACTGGGCCTCCTTTTGTGGGACCTATTTTCTGCAGCTACTTGGGGATTCTCTCCTCGTGGAGGTAATGGGGCTATACCTGGCGGGTTGTCTCTCCTGGACCAGGTCTGCAGGGCCCCTAGTTCTTTACATCCCCCGCTTTTAGGGGGAAATGTCTCCCAGCGACCCCCCTGCCTGAGGTGTCCGCTTTGCCCCTCTTGGGTGCGGTGCCTTGGCCCTTCCTGGCCTCAATCTTCTCCTGGATGGTTGGTGTGGTGGAGGTTGTGAGGTAGTCCTCTTTGTATAGCTGACTGCTGTGTGGTCCGGAGCCTCCTCCCTCCCTTGCTATGTCCTACGGTATCTTCCTCTGTGTGTTTGCATTAATAGAGGTGCCTCACCTGTTGCACTCGTCGGGGTTGCACTTGTCGGGATCCTTATGAGGCTCCACGGGTGTTCCTGCTATCCCCCTGTTGCTCTCCTCTATGCTTGCCCCTTCAAGGCTCCTGCTGGCCCCTTTAAGGCTCCTGCTGTCCCCGTGTTGCTCTCTACGCTTGCCCATTCAAGGCTCCTGCTGTCCCCCTGTTCTCCTCTACGCTTGCCCCTTCAAGGCTCCTGCTGTCCCCCTGTTGCTCTTATCTACGCTTGCCCCTTCCAGGCTCCTGCTGTTCCCCTGTTGCTCTCCTCTACGCTTGCCCCTTCAAGGCTCCTGCTATCCCCCTACTGCTTTCCTCTATGCTTGTCCCTTCAAGGCTCAGGGCTGGCTCCGGCTGCTTTCCCACTCATAAGGCACTGGATGGACGGAGAGGCTATTTGCAACAAAACTAGCTGCTTGGGTGCTGTAGGCAGATGAAAGTGTCTGAATTGCCTGGGCCTCCCTTTCACAGCCCGACAGAGGAGATGAGTAGTGCCTTTGAAGGGTTAGTCTTGCCCAAACTATGTAATGGGATGCTAATGAACCTGCTAATAAAACAACTACCCTTTTGTGAGGGTCCAATAATTAATGATATTGAGCATTGATTTCTAATACTTTAAGGAATGAAGCAAGCACACTGTGTTGTGATATGCACTTAGTTAGCAGGCCACACCATTTTAAAAATGTTCGTAGGTAGGCCAACCCCATCAGGTATTAGACCATGGCCATCATGCAAGACACACCCCCAAATGAGCCCCCACCACCTTACTTTCTTACCCCACTTAACGCCCTGGGAGTACTTGAAGCATATATGGGTAACATATAAAACATTCTTGCAGAGGGCTGGTTGTGGGTTCTCCGGATTCGAAGCACCAAACTCAACGTGGGTCTTGGATAGTCTTTCACTGAAGGAAAATCGTAAAGTACATGTACCCATAGTAAGTCTGCATAGCACCATGGATGACACAGTGACTGTGTAGACCTCTAATGATCTACCATCGCCAAAGCCTGAGATACCCATAACCTTACCTGCCATTGCCCCTCAAGGTAGGGGTATATTCAATCTTGCCCCACAAGGGAGGAGTACACCCAATTTTGATCAATCCAAGCATTCGGCTCTCCTCCAAATGGCCCGACCTTATGGCCAACATTGCTAAAGAGTTACTACTTTCTAAGGACCCATTTGACCGTGGCTTTTTGTCGGGTGCATTAAACGATTGGGTAGCAGACCTATAGGTGCCTAAATTGAACTTTGCATCCCAGACACATGGGCATGCTCGCGCTGATGCTACAGGCAGCAAGGGTAAACACTGCCAGCCAAACTCTTTCACAAAGGGAAAGGACAGATCAAGCCACTCAAACTGACCTCTGTATTGAGGAATCCCTGAGTTCTATGGGGCCAATATTGGCATGCGATGAAAAGGCAAAAATCCCTAGCGTAGACTTATTACAGGAAACTGTTCCTTCCTTATCTCTGCATGAGCTGAGTGCTGGCCATAAAGAGGTTAAACATCCCACAGTCATGAATGCCAAATTGAAAAGCACTTCCCTATGAAATCTGCCAGTAAAAAAAAAAAAAAAAAAAATCACATATGCCTAAGATAATGGATTTAATGGACTCAAACACTCATGACTTTGTAATGGATCAAAGATATTTCATTATAACGAACATTCAGAAAACTAAAGAAAAAGAGCCCAAAGAAGCCCTGCGCAATAAGGTTCTCGCTTGGTTGTGCCACAGAACTGTCCCAGGAGTAGTCGGACTCAAGGACTTAAGGATCATTCGGAGGATAGATCTGAGTGACTGGTGTCTGCTACCCAATTGTGACTGCATTTTGGTGGGCTGTGGGGCCAGCACCTTGCCTGCTTTTCTCAGACGATGCAAATATCTACCCAAAGGGACCTCAAACTGTAACATTATTCTTAGAATTTAGATCTTCAGAGAGTTTCTTATGGTTCTTCCTCTTCCTGATTATTGTTAACATGCTTACTCTGATTTTCTCAATACTTGAACTGCAGTTACTAAGTGGATGGTGATTGTTATGTCTTGCCCATTTTGCTCTTATCTTGTTATCGACCCTTATGACAATGCATTACTTACCGTAAAAGCATTTCTGATGGTTGTAGCTGCTTAGATTCACATGCTGTGCATAGGTCCGACATCCAGTGGTCACTGCGGAGTATTGCATTTTGTTTTTCGTAGTCGAAAAAGGGACGTCGACAAGGCGTGTCTGAAACACTATCCCTATAGTGACGTGCGTTGTACCCACAATCCCTCACGCGTCGAGGTCCCTCTGTTTGTATTTTTTCTGCCCTGAGGGAGCCTTCTATACGTGAGTGAGTACAGAAAAGAGAGAGAGAGATATAAAGGAAGTCTATGTTCCTTCCATCCGAGCGGGGAGGAAGGGTGGGCGCATGTGAATCTAAGCAGATACAACCATCAGAAATGCTTTTACGGTAAGTAATGCATTGTCTTCTGATGTTTGTTAATCTGCTTAGAATCACATGCTGTGCATAGACTAGCGAGCAGTACCCGGAGTTGGCGGTTGGTTATGAGAAGGAACAGTAGAGAAAAGGTGTCGTAATACTGCCTGTCCCACCTGGGAGTCAGATCTAGAGTGTGCATCTAGACAGTAGTGTTTTGTAAAGGTGTGCACAGAACTCCAGGTAGCCGCTTTGCAGATGGACTCAAGGGGAACATTTGCAATGAATGCTATGGATGCCCCCGTGCCTCGAGTAGAGTGTGTTCTTGGCCTAAAGGGCAGTTCTCTCTTAGCAAGAGTATAGCAGAGAGTGATGCATTGAACAATCCATCTAGAAATAGTGGACTTTGAAATCGCATCTCCTTCTCTTCCTGCTGCCACCGAGACGAAGAACTGATTAGTCTTCCTCAGTGGTCTGGTTCTTTCCATGTAGAACATGACCGCTCTGCGTACATCTAGTGTGTGCAGAGTCCTTTCTCCCAAATTGGAAGGATTTTGAAAGAACTTTGGTAGTTCTATAGATTGGTTTACGTGGAATTTAGAAATAAATTTCGGGGCAAACCTAGGGTGCGTGCGTAGAACCACCTTATCTCTGTGAACTGTAACGAAGGGGTCTAGAATAGAAAGAGCCTGAAGTTCACTTACTCTCCTGATGGAGGTGATAGCTATTAAAAAAGCAGTCTTAAGAGTGAGGTGTTTAAGAGATGCTTTGTGCATGGGTTCGAATGGAGAGCCCATGAGTCTGGTAAGTACCACATTAAGGTCCCATCCGGGAGCTGGGTCAGCTATCGGGGGGTGTATTCTCTTTACTCCCTCCATGAAGGCTTTTATAACAGGGATCCTCCACCACAACACCTTGAGTTGGGAAGTGGTGTATGCAGAAAGTGCCGCTAGGTGGACTTTAATGGAGTTAACACTAGACCTGAATCCAGAAGGTGGGTCAGGTATAGGACAACATGTGTGGGAGAGCAGTCAATAGGGTTGATGCTTTTACTCCTGCACCAGATGACAAATCTTTTCCACTTGCTAGAATAGCAGTGGCGAGTGTTAGGTTTTCTGGCTTCCCTGAGGATGTCCATGCATCTTTGCGGGAGCTGTAGATGTCCGAACTCTATGATTTCAGGAGCCAAGCTGCTAAGTTCATGTTCTGGGGGCATGGATGCAGAGTCCTGCCCTTGTCCTGAGACAGCATGTTGTACGGGCAGGGGAGTCTCACTGGGGGAGATAGAGACATCTCCATCAAGTGAGCGAACCATGGTTGACGGGCCCACATTGGGGCCACTAGTATCATGGTTACTTGTTCCTGGTGCATCTTGTGCACCACCCTGTTGAGAAGGGGAGTCGGGGGGAAAAGCGTAAACAAATTTCCCTGACCATTGCATCGACAGACCGTTCCCCTTGGATTGGTTCTGGGGGTACCTGGAAGCATAACTTAGGCATTGTGAGTTTTCCAGGGTTGCGAACAGGTCTATTTCTGGGAATCCCCATTGTGTGAAGACGTCGAAGACGATGTCTTCGTGCAGGCGCCATTCGTACTCTTCGGGCAGGGGGAAATCTCTGCTGAGTCTGTCTGCCAGCAGATTGAGTTCCCCGGGTCCATGTAGTGATAGTAGGAACATGTCCTGTTTGAGAGCCCACTTCCATATATTCTGGGCCAGCTTGGACAGGCCTGGAGACTGGGTGCCCCCCTGCTTGTTGATGTAGTACATGGCTGTGGTGCTGTCTGTAAGGACCATTACTGTTTTGCCTTGTAGGTGTTCCTGGAAGGCTCTTAGCGCCTTGAATACAGCTAGTAGCTCCAGTAGATTTATGTGTTTGGATGCTACGTTCGGAGTCCACACTCCGTGAGCAGTCTGATGGGATAGGTGCGCCCCCCATCCTGTGAGGGATGCGTCTGTGGTTAGAGTGGCTTCCGCCGCGGGTGTGGCAAAGGGTTTCCCTTTTTCCATGTTTTCCTTTGTCCACCACCGTAGCGAGAGAACCAAGGCTTGCGAGACCACAACTAGATCCTCCCATAGTCCGCTGGCCTGACACCGCTGGCTGTTGAGCCACTCGTGCATTGGGCGCATGCGCAGGCGCGCGTGAGGTACCAAATAAATACACGACGCCATCATTCCTAGCAAGCGCATTGCTTTGCGTACCGTCACCTCTCGACCGGTTACATATTGAGGGATCTGAAACAGCATGTTTTGGACCCTCTCTTTGGAGGGGAAGACGAGGCCGTCCTTTGTTTGAATTAGAGCCCCTAGGAATTGCTTGATTTGACTGGGGTCTAAACTGGACTTCTTTTCGTTGATGGAGAAGCCCAACTGGAACAAAAGGTCTACCGTCTTTTGGGTATTGGAGAAGCATGTTTTGTAAGAATCCCCTGTTATGAGTCAGTCGTCGAGGCAAGGGTAAACTGGGATGGACAACCTGCGCAGGTGTGCCGCTGCCACTGCCAGCACCTTCGTGAATACCCTTGGTGCTGATGCTATGCCGAAGGGTAGCACTTTGAACTGGTAGTGTTTGCCCTCTATCATGAACCTGAGGTATTTTCTGTGCGCTGGCAACATTAAAATATGAAAGTATGCATCTTTCATGTCCAATGTTGTCATGTAATCTCCCTGAGAAAGCAATGGGATCACTTCCTGTAAGGTTACCATACGAAACTTTTGGGGTTTGATAAACTTGTTCGCTGGGCGCAGATCTAATACAGGGCGCATGGTTAGATCCTTTTTGGGTACAAGGAAGTACACTGAATAAATACCTTCCGTTACCTGAGATAGAGGCACGACCTCTATGGCTCCTTTTTCCAGCAGTTGTTGTACTTCTTGGAGAAGGATGGCAAGATGTTCCGGTGTCATGCGACGTCCCCTCGGGGGTCTGTAGGATGGGGGAACTGTTGAATTCGATACAGTATCCGTGGGCTACGGTGGAAAGTACCCAACGGTCTGACGTTATCTCCTCCCATGCAGGAAGAAAGGATGTTATCCGGCCCCCGACCGGTGTTGCATGGGAGGGGACGCGAATCTTCGCGTCACTTGGAGTTGTTGGGGGCTTGGGAGCCTCTGGGGGTGGATCCCCGACCTCTCCCTTTACCCCGGCGTTGGCCTCTTTGGCTGTACTGCCCACTATTGGTCTGGTAATTGGTGGCAGGGTATTGTTGATGCTGACTTTGTTGTTGTTGTTGTTGGCGTTGGCCACGAAAAAAGCGTTTGTTGCCATAGCCGCGTCTGGTAGTGGGCTTAGAGATTTGGTCAAGAGTCTTGATAGTATCGAACTCTTTTTTAGCCATCTCTAGAGCTTCATCCACCGCTTTCCCGAAGAGGTTAGAGTCTTCCACAGGTTTATTTATTAAAGACGCCTGTGTCTCCGGTTTAAACCCTGAGTTACGCAGCCATACATGGCGTTTTAGGAGTATTCCCTGCACCAGGAAACGTCCCGCTGTTTCTGCCGCGTCCAGAGAGTTTTTTACAATGCTCTGGTTCACCTGGGTTCCTTCGCCAATAGTTGAAAGTAGGCGTGTACGTAAAGGCTCCGGTGCTTCCTCGGCGTCCTTGCGCAGTTTGGCCCACTGCGCGTCTGCATAGCTAGCAAGCAAAGAATTGTTGTTCGCAATTCTTGCTGAGAAGGCAGCCGAGGAAGTTACTCTTTTTGCAAGGGCATATAGCCTTTTGCCCTCCTTGTCATGGGGTGCCTCACTGGTGGAAAGTGGTACCCCTGCCCTCTTTCTAGTATTAGATACTACTAGGGAATCCGGAATGGAATGTCCCCTAATGTAGAGCGGGTCTGAGGGAGAAGGAGTGAAAAGTTTTTCAATTCTCGGATTTACCCCTCTGATCAATGCGGGAGTGGCCAGCGAAGGGATGATTCTTCTTTTCACTGAAGCTAGGAGGGGAATGGTCTGGCTGACCGGGGGTTTCTCTTTAATTACTCTTTTCACAAAGTCTAATTCTGGAGAGAGCTCCCCAGTGTCCAGTTCGAAATGTGCTGCTGCACTGCGCAACAGTGCATTGAAAGTGGGCTGATCGTCAATTGGAGACGTGTTCCTAAACAGTGAATTGTCAGGAGGATTTAGGTTTAGGACATCAGTGTCGGAATATACTGATGGGGATTGCCAGGGGTGCGAAGGTCCTTCTGTGTTTTCTCCGAAGCCTTCTTCTATAATGTCTGGCCTGTCTTCTAGACATTCCTCCTGGTTCTGTCCTTCTTCATCGTCCATGAAATCATCCTCCTCCTCCAAGTATTGTTCCTCCCCAGTGAGGTCGTATACATTATGGTAGTCTGAGGCTGTGTCCACCTGGGGATCGACTAGCCTCGGATTTTTTGCCCTGGGGTCCTCCTGAGGCCCTTCTCTAGTCCTCTTGGGAGTTTCAGAGGACTGGGTATTCATAAACCTTTCCATCCTCTCCATACAGAGGTGGAGTCTTTCCATTGTTTCATGGGGTACCCCAGAGCGGTCTGGCGGGGGAAAAATAGAGTCATCTAGCTGGAAACGGCTCGACCTCTCCCAAAGCGTCGAGGAAAGTGTCCCGTCGCCCTCCGAAAAGCCTTCAGGTGTGCTGGGTGACCCCCCGACTGAAGGGGTAGTCCCTGCCTTCCTTCGGGCTTTTTCGGCGTGTCTTTCGACTTGTGCGTAGCGCTCGACGTGACTTTCGGCGTACGCTTCTGGGCGTCGGCTACAGCGATCCTCGCCAAGCTCTCGGCGACTTGTTTGTCGGCGACTCGTTTGTCGGCGGAAGCTTGCGTTTTTGACGCTACGGGTGTCGATCGCTCTACGGCGGTATGCGCCTTTTGTTGATGCGCGCCCGCCGATGGTTTGGGGGCGGCGCCCTTATTTGCCGAAAGCCCAGTCGCTGGTCGCGGCTGCGAGAGGGGCTTCGAACCCGAACGGTCCGAGGAGGCCGCCGGTGGAACCTGCGTCTCCTTGGGCGCCGAAGCTCTCTTCGTCTTAGACGAAGAAGAGCCGTGGGTTGTGTGCTTAAGTGTGTTTTTGTGTGCGTCAATGTCGCCGGGGTGTTCATCCCCATAAGCAGGGCGTGAGCCGAGCCCGTCGGGGCCGGGGACAGACGACGAAGCGCACGAGCGCTCCTTAGAGGGGTTTTCGACTTCCGTAGCGGAGGTCGTGTTATCGCGTTCCTCGTCACTGTCGGTGGTAGCAGCGGCGGGTGAACCTTCGGCCTTCGACATCGCGTAGGCCGCCCACCTCTTAACCCTACGGTCTTTTAGAGTTTTAGGCTTAAGAAGCTGACAAGCCGCGCAACCCTCCTCCTTGTGATCGAGGGGCAAGCAGCGGTTACACCGTGAATGCTTGTCCTTCCAAGTAAATTTGCCTTTGCAAAGCGGGCAAAATCTAAAGGGAGTCCTCTCCGTAGCCGAGGTAATAAATCGTGATAACCACCCCAAGGGAAAGGAAGGGGAAAGGGAAAGGCATTCTCAGAAAAGAACCAGAGATGTCCCACGACCCCACTCTCCCTACTGTATATGGCCTGCGAGGCCAGGCCACGTGTTCGGCAACGCCGAAGGATCTCCTCCGCTCGACCCTCCGTCGAAGATCTTGCTCGGCGGACAACAGCTTCACAACTGCGTCGAGGGAGGGAGTATGTGTTTAATATTAATGAGAAAACGACCAAAGGTCGAGGAGATGAAATTTGCAATGTCTCTCGAGGAGCTCCGCGTAAAGGCGACCAGTAGCTGGGCGGAAAAAAACAATCTGAGGGACCTCGACGCGTGAGGGATTGTGGGTACAACGCACGTCACTATAGGGATAGTGTTTCAGACACGCCTTGTCGACGTCCCTTTTTCGACTATGAAAAACAAAATGCAATACTCCGCAGTGACCACTGGATGTCGGACCTATGCACAGCATGTGATTCTAAGCAGATTAACAAACATCAGAAATGTATTTATGTTGTTTGTCTTGTCTGCGCCCTTAAGCTTCCGGGTTCTCAGGTGCGCAATTCAAATTCAATAAAGTAAATTAAAAGTGCTCAAACACCGCCTGGGGACTGTATGGGAACCTGACGCATAAAGTGTTGCTAAGTATCACACACCAGGTGAAAAGTGCGGATTCTCTCTCGTGCAATTATCACACCATTGACGAGAAGTCCTGTCCAGCCTCCCCTCACTGAAACAATTACACTCATTCTGAAAACAACGCTACAACTGACTGCACACTACACATCCCATCTCGAAAAACCGCAGCTATCTGGACAATTGGAGACACTCACTGCCATCCTTGCATCCTTCAAGGACACATCATATGTGCCTGGCTGCTTCTGTACTCGAAACTCTTTAAACTGAAGCACTCCTCCTTTACCTGACAATCATTAACTGCTCACAGCAGGACACAACTGTATTAGTTCCGGAGGCAAGTGGCCTTCATAGAATCATAGTTGGCTAGCCCAACCCTCCGATTGGGTTTATAGCTCTTTGGTGACTATTAGCCAATTAGGAGGGCCGTTGGTTTGGGATATGAGGCACACTGTGGCAAATCAACTTCCGGTGCACCAGTGGTGCAGAGATGAATATCGGTTTCTAAACCATCAAACAACCCCACAACCTCTAGTATACCATAAGGGATCTGAATAGATTGGAAACATAAGCAAATTATAAACCTTGTTCAATTTTGGTAACATGGACGGAGCGGCATGCTTATCTGTGAATAGTCGTGGATCGTTGGTTAGTTGCAACACAGCGATAATACAATTATTACCCAATGTCTTTGCTTTCGGTAATAATCGCTTCGTGAAAGCGAGGCGAGTGGAAAGCATCTAAAAGTTCCTCCGAGCCTGTTTTTGCCATTTAATTGTATTAATCTGTGCTCCGTGCCTCAGTGAATCCCTCTCCCTGCCTTCCCCACCAGCTTCCTCTTCCTGATCCCCGCCCACCTCCCCGATTGGTCAGATCACTAGTCTTAACGGATATGAGTTTCTTGACCTACTATCTGCCAGTTGTCGCTGGTACCCCCGCCCTTATTTCCCTCGTCATCACTGTGTGCCCACAACCCCTTAGGTCCCAACGTTTCACTGTGTGCCCAGACCCCCTGGTTCACATCTCGTCACTGCCCCTCCAACAACCTCCGGTTCAGTGTGATGCTGCCAGCTTCTCGCCTGGTCCCCTAAGATATCGCCATCTACCCCATGCCCCTCTCGTGTCCCATGTTGTCGCTGTGTTCCCCCAGCCCCCTCTGGTCCCCCTTGATGTCGCTGTATACCCCCAGCCCCTCTGGTACTGTGATTTCTCTCTGTACCCTCTGGTCCCCTGCATGCTGTTGTGGTTTGCCCCCACCCCCGGTCCCCTGCGATGCCCCTGTGTACCCAACCCCTCCGGTCCTCGTTTACAGTTCCCAGGCATGCCCTCCTGTCTGTGCCCTAGCACCTGCACTGTCGAGGTGTCTCTAGACCGAGTGCAGTAGCTAGTCTTCACATTTGTGCTGTTCATGCCCTGTGGGAGGGTCTTTGCTTTCTCCCTCTTTCCCTCCCTTGTCATTGAATGCCTTTGAAGCGCATTGCGCTTAATCGCCGTGTGGATGGAACATCATATCATATCACTATGCTTACTCTCTACTCTACACATTACACAATTAGAGTGCACCTATACCCCTCAATCAATTCGGCCAAGCTGCTCACATATGACCACTACCCCACAAACACGTCATCACTCTAATAAAAAGCAGCTATATCCCATTACAAACCGGCCTTGCTGCACATATAAGCGTCCTACAGGCCCAACGCAGCCAGAACCCAGTCTGGGTGTACACCCACCAGACTGCACACATATCATCAACACCTCATACACCCCAGTCAAAAATGTCATAAAACGGATGCAAATTATATATACTGTATAGCTTATGAATTATATGTTCTTTAGCACTACCAAGGAGTTCTCCAGGATGAAGTTTCAAGGCACAGCCAAATAGTTCCTACTGGATAGTATGTGATGTTCCATCCCACTCTGTTGCTCCTGTCAGCAAGCATAGATGTATAAGCCCCCATTTGCTTTATTGGCCCACATTCTGTATAGTTGAAGGCCATTTGAAGTTACGCTGATTTGATCAATGTTAACACAAAGAAGCAAAGTAGTAGAGAAGCAATCAAGTTTTATGCTGATCATTTTATTCTTTACAATGAAGTATGTATTAACAGAAAATAAATTGCAAAAACCAGCAAGAACATTTATTTTTGGACAACTTCGAAACAATGGCACTCAGGAGGTTGGTGCGAAATTCAGGTCATCCACACAAGCCAACGCGGAATGCTCCAATGAGGATGACTTCTCTATAAGTGTAAAGAGATAAAAAATTAAGGCTGAAAGATTGGGATGCATACAATAGCCACCAAAATGTAACGTATGACAGCATGAACATATTAATCAATAATTTATTGGGTATTTATAATGCCCCTATACAGCAAATGGTGCATCAAGGTACATATATTTATAATAGTAATGTGAAATTAAAAATTACAATGTACATGTCATCAGAGTGAACTGGACCTTCCAGCCCTCTAAGATGAGATAGCAATACCCTTGAGATAGATGGGGATGCAGAATTGTATTCAAACAGCAATAATCGAAACAACTCAGGTAGGTAGTTGGCAAAAGGATAAGTGTTTTAATATCAATTATCTAAAACAGGAATGATAACGGACATCAGCAGATGTCTCTCATCACTATCTCAAAGCGTTTCATTAAAAAAATGACACCTTTATAGTTAATATTCGTCATTGATGACGTTAACCTGTGTATCACTCATGTCATCCTACGTGGGAAAACTTAAATACCTACGGGTGAATGCGATAGGGTCTAAACGAATCATCTAGGTATACTATCCATACTCGTTTGGGCAGTGAAATAAAGTGATAGGCTTCTTAACATCAGGTGGGGCAACTAAGCCCTTCCCTAAAATGTCACTATAAATGTCACTAAATATACGACGTCTAATTGGCTTCACAACTATAGGACCCTTGATCATGCGGTCCTTTATCATCGGTAACTTTCCAACCTCTGTCAGTACCCTCCCAACCTATGTTAGCAGCTCTCAGGCTGAGTGTCCAGGTGCAGATAAGCTAGTCTTAACCACAGCTTCCCAACAATTAACATGATCATCCATCATCACCTCAGTGGTCTGCTGTAAATTAGGGCGTTGAACTCGTCCTTGGAAATGTTCCTTGCTACTGAAGAATTCAGGGGAGTGAAGGCACACTCTGCCTTTGTGCGTAGGTGTGACCATCATGCTCTTCCGACTTCTTCTCCCCACGTGACTAAAGACCACAGAATTGAGCTTTCAGAATTCAGATTTTCCGGACTAATGTCCAGGAAAGTCATAATTGTATAAAAAAATTTATATTTTATGCGGCTAGTAGTTTTGACCATTGTTCCTGAATACATATTCCTAAATTTCACAATTTGCATAACATTGTATCAAAAAACTCCCACTTGTGTACAATTCAACCAGTATGTTACAAAAGGAATGAATTGCCATTTTCAACTGTGGGTCACTTTTTCATTGGTGCCTGAGACAATTTTATGCACCAGGCCAACCTGGTGGCCAACCATGCTTGGATAGTGTCATACATTCTGTTGATGTAGCTGTAGTCTTGGTCATAAATCCCTGAGAGGGGAATGAGGATTTGGGTATCATCGGCATAGTTGGTATGAGCCTTGAGGGACCCCGCAGGGAACTTGAGTTGGATGGGCAGCAGTGCTTCCAGCATAGACACTGTGTGCCTGCAAGAAATTAGGCAATCCATTTGGTGGACTTGGTTGAAATGTTGGCAGCTAAAGTGAGGTGGTGGCAGAGTGTTTGGTGATTGACCAGGTCAAACGCTGCCGATGGATCGAGAAGGAGGAGGGCTAGGTTGCCAGTGTCGTGGATATCGTCGAGTTGGTTTTTCAGGTCAAGGAGGAAGTATTCTGTGCCATGGACAGGTCTGAAGCCTGACTGGTGAGGGCTGAGGATGTTGTGTTGTTTCAGGTAGGCTTGTATTTTAATGTATGATATGGAATTTATAACGTGCCTATACACAAGTGTTTCTAGGCCAGAGAAGACAAGGATGGGGAAACAGAGGGAGGACGAAACAACGATCTTACTAGGCCTTGTCATTTAGATCACGCAAGTGCAGGGAAGGGGATGTAATCAAAGGTGCAGCCAGCGGGTGGCTCAGTGCAGGTAATCAAAAGTGCAGCCAACGGGTGGCCCATAAGTGCAGAGCGAAGGGGATGTAGGGTTACAGATACAGACCCCAAGTGCTGGGGCAGCCAAAAGGCAGTGCAAGGTGCAACTGGACAGGCAGGGACCTGGGCCCAACTTCAGAGGGTGACCAGTGCGTGGACCAGACGGGTCATCAGCAGGGGAGAGGAAGAGAGAAAGCAGAAGCAAAGAGGAAGGTCTTGAGTTGCTTCTGGGACCAGAGGTAGTTCCTGCTCAAGTTTGAGAGAGGCAGGGAGGCTGTTCCAGAGGGAGGCCCCAGCCGAAGAAAGAGATCTGCCCCCAACTTTCTGCTTTGAAAAGCGACTGACCCTCAGAGAGTTGGAGGTGGATGAGCGGAGAGCTCGAGAAGGGACATGTTTAGGAAGAGAGAGTTGTAAGTAGTGCGGTCCCAGTCCCCAGAAAGACTTGTGGACAATGCAGAGGGTCTTGAACTTGATCCTTGCCACCATTGTGGGCAATGTAGGCAGCAATGGTAGATGAGTGTTCAAAATGGCTGCGCATCGACGCCATGTTATCCTGGCTCAAATTTTACACACTAGCATTACAAAGCCGTGTCTCCAGGTGTCACAGGTCCTCTGTCTGTTACGCAGGGGCAGCACAAACTTGTGCATCCCCATAGGGTTATGGCACCTGCACTATAGTAGTACACAGGACACAGTAACCCCTCAGGGATAGAGGGTTAGGGTCTGTTGGATTGGATAGGCACAGGGAGGTAGGGTAACCGGAAAGAGAGTTAGGTAGAGGGTGTGGAAAGCAAGGGGGAAGTAGGGTAAGGAACAAGTTACTTACCTGTAACTGTTGTTCTCTAGCATGGGTCTGGCACGGAATCACATGCTCATGAATATTCCCTGTCGTCGGGCTGGGAATCCTCGGTATAAGAAAAAAAAGTTTCACTTTTGTTTATAAACTGTCTTTCTCCTATAAACCAATGTCTGAGCTATGGGTCAGATTCAAAAAATGGGCTCCTGGTTATGGACCTATTCTACCCAGGAGGGTTACTTTAAGACAAAAATTACAATTGAATAGGTACAAAGAAGAGTGCTCTAATGAAAACACACTGTTTCACCCCTTATTACCCTCTGCATTAAAGGAGAAAAAGAAAGAAACTCACTTTTTTTGTTGTTTGGAGAAAATGATAGTTTGTTTATCTATGCAGTTGTAAAAATCAACATAGAGTGAACAGTTCTCCAAACAACATAACATCACACGGTTTAATGAAACCAACCGTACAGGCTTATAGGATATATTTACAAACACATGGGGTCACATAGTTTGACACAACAGTCGTGTAAGTAATACAAACTCAATCAAAATACATAGTTTGTTATGGTGATTCATATACTTCAGTATAAAACAACACAATTAGACAAAGTAAGCAACAACAGACAAAAAAAGGGGTTTGTGAATTGACAATTGGTAGTGGACAGTGACAATGCACTGTTGTTCGGGGTGCGTCTACACCAAGGTGTTTCGGCCGTTTAGGTGGACCAATTATGTCCCAACATATGTACGGCCTTCATCAGGACGAAGTGCTGCACGGGGTGGAATAGGTGCTGCAGGGGAAAGGGAAAAACTCGTCAGGGGAGTGTGTTCGAGCGTGTATCATTTAAACAAAGGAATAAATCCAATACTGTGAGGCCACAGCTTACCTGTGGATAATTATTTCCACTGGCACGAATTTCTAGTATTACGCCAGGCGTGGGAAGGATCTTAGTGTAATCCTATTAAAAAGCAAAGAAGGGCACTCAATAGTGATCTGGTGTCTTACTATTCAATTGTAATTTTTGAGCTATGGGTCATACTGCCACCAGCCAATGACTGCCCTCTCCCTAAGCCCCTCCTCTGGCAGCCATCCTCAGATTTGGTAGCACGTAAAGTGGCAGTATGACCAAGAAGAGCCCCAGAGGGGCAGGAGGGTTCACATGTGATTCCATGCCAGACCCATGCTGGAGAACCACAGTTACAGGTAAGTAACTCGTTCCTTCTCCAGCATGGGGTCTAGCATGCATTCACATGCACATGAATAAAGAATACATAGCCCGGGAGGATAGCTCAGCGGCAACGTGCGCGCCTTGGAAGCAAGACGACACGAAGCAACACAGGTTCGATTCCCGGGTCCGCGCTTAGAAACCTCTGGGTGTTTAAGCGCGTTATAAATACGCAACTAAGACAAAAAAGAAAAACAATTATGCAACCAAAAAAAAAACAATTCCTGTAACAGCGCCTCGATGCCCGTGGCCTGTGTGAGCGCTTTAAAAATGGAAATAAATAAAATAGCAGTACATACATACACGCCCATGGGAGGTGGCAAGGCTCAACAGAAGGAATTACTCTTACCTCCTCACCTTCAAGCAACCAGGTTGCGTAGCACTGCTTGGCCGACTCTGTACTCCTCTCTGAAATCCCTGTCAATGCAGTAGAATTTCGTGAAGGTGTGGGTAGACCTCCACGTAGCAGCCCTGCAGAGGTCTAGCAGGGGCACAACAGACAGGAACGCAGTCGTCGCAGCGATCGCTCTGGTGGAGTGGGCTCTCGGACGGCCAGCCAGCGGTTGGTTTGCCAACTAGTGACAATGGGAGATGGAAGCCTTGGACAAGGCCTTCCCATTGTTCACAGGACCAAAGTTAACAAAAAGCCGAGAAGCCTTCCGGAAACTCTTTGTGCGGGCCACATAAAGCTTCAGCCCTCGAGCCACATCCAGTGAATGCAAAGTCTTTTAAGCCGGCGACGAAGGAGTCAGAAAAAACACAGGCAACACCAAGGGTTCGTTCACATGAAATTTGGATGGAAACTTGGCCATGAAGTAGGGGTGCGTCCGCAGCACCACCCTCGTCTCGTGGAAAGTGAAATAAGGCTGCTTGCAGGACAGGGCATGGATCTCACCTACTCTCCTGGCAGAGGTAATGGCCACGAGGAAACCTGTCTTCCAAGAAGGAACTTGAGCAGAGCTTTATGCATAGGCTAGAAAGGGGCCCCGTGAGCCTAGTCTGCACCACGTTGTGTTCCCACACCGGGGCAGCGCCTTCACCGGCGGGAGCGATCGGAACAGTTCCCTAATGATCTCCATGACTAGATGGTGCGACCAAAGCAAAGACTGTCCTGGAGCCCTGGTGTAGCGGGAGATAGCCGCCAGATGCACCAGGATGGCGACGTGCGCCAGCCCTGACATAGCCAACGACAAGTTGGAAGGACTTGTGGGCCGTGACCCTCAGAGGGTTAATCTTCTGCGATCGGCACCAGGTCGCGAAACGCTTCCATTTGTGTCTGTAACACTTCAGAGTCCACGACTCCCTGGCCTTGGCGAGGACCTCCCTGCAGTCCGCAGGCAGCTCCTAACCACCGAACTCGAATGCTGCAGAAGCCAGGGCTTCAGGTTCAGCGATCTTGGGTCGTGGTGCAGTATTGCGCCTCCTACCCTGGCGAGAAGATCCACGACCACTGGTAGCTTGACTGGAGGGGACACGGACATGCTGAGAAGGTCCAGGTACCAGATTTGCTTCGGCCCCACTGGTGCGACGAGGATCATCCTGAACCAGCACTGTTTGAGTTGACCGATGACTTGTAGTAGCAGCAGCAACGGAGGGAACGCATACAGGAACAGGCCTTCCCAAAGGGAAGGTGAATGCCTTCCCCATGCTCCCCGGCTGGGGGAAGCTGATGGTGAACCTCCGGCACTCGGTGTTCATCGCCGTCGATAACAGATTGATGTGAGGACTGCCCCACCTGAGGAAGAAGTTGTCCACTTCACTCTGCAGAAGCTCCCACTCGTGGCAAGAGCGCAGCTCCCTGCTGAGGGAGTCGTCAATGTTTTTGACTCCCGCCAGGTGAAAAGGAAGGAACAAGTTACTTACCTGTAACTGTTGTTCTCCAGCATGGGTCTGGCATGGATTCACATGCTCATGAATATTCCCTGTCGTCAGGCTGGGAATCCTCGGTAAAGAAAAAACCAGTATCAGTTTTGTTTCTGATCTGTCTTTCGTAGTAATAACCAATCACTGATCTCTGTGTCATACTGACCACAGCCAATGACTGCCCTCTCCCTAAGCCCCGCCTCTGGCAGCCATCCTCAGATTTGGTAGCACGTAAAGTGGCAGTATGACCAAGTGAAGAGCCGCAGAGGGGAAGGCGGGAGGGTTCGCATGTGAATCCATGCCAGACCCATGCTGGAGAACAACAGTTACAGGTAAGTAACTTGTTCCTTCTCCAGCATGGGGTCTGGCATGGATTCACATGCTCATGAATAAAGAATACATAGCAGTACACATGCACAACCACGGGAGGTGGCAAAAAAAGCAATACAACAACTCAACATTAAGCATCTCTTACCTCCTCACAAGGCTCACCTCAGGCGAACAGGTTGCGCAGCACTGCTTGGCCGACCCTGGACTCCTCCCTGGAATCCCGATCGACGCAGTAGAATCTTGTGAAGGTGTGCGTCGACCTCCACGTCGCAGCCCTGCAGATGTCCAGCAGGGGCACACCAGACAGGAACGCCGTGGTAGCAGCGATCGCTCTGGTCGAATGGGCTCTCGGACGGCCGGGCAGCTGTCGGTTTGCCAACCGGTGACAGTGCATGATGCAGCCGGAGAGCCATCTGGAAATGGAAGTCTTCGAGAGAGCCTTCCCTTGATTCACAGTCCCAAAGTTCACAAACAGTTGTGACGTCTTCCGAAAACTCTTAGTGCGGTCCACATAGAACTTCAGCGCTCTAGCTACATCCAGCGAGTGCAAAGTCCTCTCAGCCGGCGACAAAGGCGACGGGAAGAACACTGGCAACACCAAGGGCTCATTGAGGTGGAAGTCCGACGGCACCTTGGGCATGAAGGAGGGGTGCGTCCGCAGCACCACCCTCGTGTCGTGAAAAGTTAAGTATGGAGGCTTGCAGGATAGGGCCTGGATCTCTCCCACTCGTCGTGCAGAGGTGACGACCACGAGAAAAGCAGTTTTCCACGACAGGAACTTCAGCGGTGCCGAATGCATAGGTTCAAATGGGGCACCCATGAGCCTAGCCAGCACTACATTAAGCTCCCAAGCCGGGGCAGGCGCCTTCACCGGCGGGAACGATCTGAAAAGTCCTTTCATAAATTCCTTTACAAGACGATGCGACCATAGGGACGCCCGTCCCGTCGTCCTGGTATATCTTGAGATGGCAGCCAGGTGTATTTTGATGGAGGCGTGGGCCAATCCCGCCTTGGCCAACGACAGCAGGTACGGCAGCACTTGAGGGGCCGTAATCCGTAGAGGGTTGATCTTCTGTGCCCGGCACCAGACAGAGAACCTCTTCCACTTATGTCCATAACACTTGAGAGTTGAGGACGCCCTGGCTTTTGCAAGAACCTCTCTGCAGTCAGCCGGGATATCGTACCCCCCAAACTCTAGTGCCGCAGGAGCCAGGCCTGCAAGTTCAGAGACGCCGGGTCGTGGTGTAGGATGGCGCCTCCTTCTCTGGAGAGAAGATCCGGGTCTGCCGGTAGCTTGATGGACGGGGACGTTGACAAGTCCAGAAGGTCCGGGAACCAGATCTGCCTCGGCCACGCCGGTGCGACGAGGATCATCCTGCACCGGGACCTCTTGAGCTGGTTGTTTAGTCAAAGCAGCAATGGAAACGGAGGGAACGCGTACAGGTATAATCCGTCCCAGGGGAACGAGAACGCATCGCCCATGCTTCTCGGCTGGGGGAACCTGCTGGCGAACCTCTGACACTTTGAGTTCGTCGCTGTTGCGAACAGGTCGATCTGGGGTTTGCCCCATCGTCGGAAGAGTCGGTCCACCTGATCCTGGCGCAGTTCCCACTCGTGACACGCGCGCAGCTCCCTGCTGAGCGAGTCGGCGATGGTGTTGCTTTCTCCCACCAGGTGGAAGGGAACCAGGAACATCCCCTGGGCGACCGCCCAGTGCCACAGATCCTGTGCTTCCTTGGAAAGGGCTGGGGATCTGGTGCCTCCCTGCTTCCGTATGTAAAACATCATCGTGGTGTTGTCCGTGAAGATCCTCACCACCTTGCCTTTGAGGGACGGGAGGAACGATCTGAGAGCCCAGAACACGGCTCGAAGCTCCAGGATGTTGATGTGCAGAGACTTCTCCTCCGGAAGCCAGAGGCCTCTTGCGTGGAGATCTCCTGTGTGGGCGCACCAGCCTTCCAGTGAGGCGTCCGTAGTCACCGTCACCTGGTACGACGGCGTCTGGAAGTCCGTGCCCGCCGTGAGGTGAGCTCGAGAGCCCCACCATTGAATCGCCCGCCGGAACGCTTCGCTGAGAGGGATCCTGTCTTCGAAGGTGCCCATCGCCTGCATCCAACGGGCGTCGAGGAATTCTTGAAGCGGGCGCATCCGTAGTCTGCAAAGGCACACGAGATAGATGCAAGAGGACATCATCCCTAGGAGAGACTTGATGGACCTCACCCTGGCCACGTCCGTGGCTAACAGGCGTTGCACCTTGCCCAGAATGGTCTTCGTCCGTTCCTCCGACGGTGCCGCCAGGCGCCTCACTGTATCGAGCTTCGCTCCCAGAAACAGGGCCACCTGCGACGGAATCAGGTGAGACTTCAGGTAATTTATGGCGAATCCCAGTTCTGTGAGTAGCCGGACGGTGCTCGCAGTGTGTCCGACGGCGAGTTCCCTTGTCTTTGCGCGGATGAGCCAGTCGTCCAGGTAGGGGTAGACGTGAATCCCCTGCAGACGCAGCCGTGCAGCCACCGGCGCCAGGCACTTGGTAAAGACCCTGGGCGCCGACTTCAATCCGAACGGCAGAGCTTTGAATTGGTAGTGGCGTCCCTGGACGACGAACCTGAGAAACTTCCGGTGACTTTTTAGGATGGGAACGTGGAAGTAGGCATCCTCCAGGTCCAGCGACGATAGGAAGTCGCCTTCCTCCAGCTGTCCCAACACGTGTTGTAGAGTGACCATCCTGAACTTTTGTGACCTGATGTATTTGTTCAAACGACGAAGGTCCAGGATGGGGCGCCAGCTGCCGGTCTTCTTTCTGACGAGGAAGTACCTTGAGTACACTCCGGAGCCCCGGAGTCTCTTGGGGATGAGCTCGATGGTGCCTTTTCTGAGCATCGCTCGTACTTCCAACAGGAGTTGTTGAACATGATTCTCCTTCCTGGCCACAGGTGGAAAATGGGGGCACTTCCTCAGGAATTCGATAGAGTGTCCTCTTGCCAGGGTATCCAACACCCAACGGTCGGTGGAGATGGTCTCCCACACGCCGACGAACTTCGTCAGCCGGCCTCCCACCGGGGTGTTTCGGTGGGGGCCCGACACCACCGCCGGTTCAATCTTGCTTGGAGGTGGTGGCCTTACCGCCCTGGCCTCCCTGCTGACGGCGGCAGGACCCTCCCTGCTTGCCGCGACCCCTGTATGCTTCTTGAGACGAGGAGCGAGCCGCCTGGCGGTAGGACGATGAACCGCCGCTGGATCCCTTGGAACCCCCTTGTCTGCCTCCGGCGCTCCGAAAGGGCCATCGCTGCTGGAGGGTTCCTAGAGCTCGGGCCGTCTCCGTGTCAGTCTTTATGGCCTGGAGCGATTCGTCCACAGCCTTGCCGAACAAGTTGTTGCCGTCGAACGGCATGTCCAAAACTCTCGTCTGGACGTCTTGACGGAAATCAGTTGCTCGGAGCCAACCTCGTTGTCGCAGGCAAACCCCGTTGCCCAGCTGGCGAAAACCGGTATCGGCGATGTCTGTCGCCACCGTTATGGCATGGTCAGACGCCACCTCGCCTTCTTGAAGTATTTCCAGGGCCTCGGCCCTCTTGTCGTCCGGCAGGAAGTCCAAAATGGGGGCCAGCTTAAACCATAGTTCTGTGTCGTAACGGGCGACGATAGCAAGGGCGTTGGCCGCCTTGATTGTCGTCGCCGCCGACGAGATAATCCGTCGTCCCATGGCGTCTAATTTCTTTCCCTCGCCGTCCGGTGGGGAATTTGCTGTCGAGGCTCCTGAGCCTGCGTCCTTCTTCTTAGCCGCCGCCGAGACAACAGAGTCTGGCGTTGGCTGGGCCCTGAGACACAGGGGAGCCGTGTCGGGGACCCGATACTTTTTCTCGTATCGGTCCCGTTTGGCCGGTGCTGTGAAGGGGTTCTTCAGCACTGATAGGCCTTCCTCCCAGATGTCGATCAGGGGCACCGCGATGACTGATTTTCTCTTGGCCTCCCTACGCTGGTAAAGGAAACCTTCCCTTTTGCGTTCTTCTGGGCAGAGTTGGAACAACTCCGACGCCCTGGATATCATGGCATGGAACGAGCCAATTTCGTCGGGCGGGGAGGCCCGTGGGGCGGGAGATGGAAGGTCCGTTCCGTCGTCTGCACCGTCGTCATCAGAGCCCGTCGTCGTGCCTACCATATCGTCGTCACCCGGTTTGGGAGAGGATGAGGAGGGGACCGTAGGTCTTGCGGGAGCGACGGGAGGAGAGGGATGGATCCGTCGTCGCTTGTTCGGAGGGCTTTTCGACGGGCCAGGTTGGGGTTCCTCCGGCCTGGGCCGTGGTAATCTCGTTCTGATCTCAGAGCATAGGGACTGGATCGCCAACAAGATGGCCGCCGAGCTATCCTGAGGCTCGGGTTCCGGCTGCACTGGACGGGAGGGCTGTTCATCCTCGTCGTCCTCATCCTCCTCGATTACGTCCAGGGGATCCTCCTCACGGGATCGAACCTTCTCGAAGCGAGCTTCGAGGTTTTTCACGACCTCAGTCAGTTCCTCCTCCGAGGCTGATTCCGAGCTCGAGATGTCCACCGTGCCCCCCCCTTTTTTGTCACGGGGGTCTTGACAACGGGTTGAAAAAAGGATTCCCTCCTTGACGGCAGGGAAACTCTAGTTCCGGAGGTGGCCTCCGTCGGCGGGGTCTCTGCCGGCACGGCCAGAGTCGCCGCAATCGCCTCGATAGAGGCCTCAGCTTGGTGGGTAGGGGCCTTGACCGCCCTAGGCGCGACTGGGGCCTTCTCCTTGGGGGGACGGTCAACGCCTCGAACCCCCTCATCCGAGCTCGGACGGGGCTTCTCCCGAAGCTTACCCGGAGCATCAGACTTTCTCTTCCCCGAACCAGAGCGCTGACTCGTGGTTGACGGTACCGGGGAGGAAGCGCCCTGCTTGGCGACCAAAGAGCCCGACCTTTCGGTGCTCCCGGAGCCCGCGGACTTGCGGTGCTTGGCCTGGTGTTGGGCCCCCGTCGCCGGGGCGCCCGCACAGGACTTAGAAGCCCGCTCGGACCCTTTCTTCTTCTCTCCAGCCTTCTCCAACCAGCTGGCAAGGCGGGATTGACGGTCTTTCATGGTCCGCTCCGACATGTTCTTACAGAACTCACAGTCCTTCTCTACATGCGTCTTATCCCTGTGGAGGCAGTAGAGGCACCTCGAATGTTCGTCTTCTTTAAAGACATTTTGCAACCCGCATCCAGGGCAGTTCCGAAACAGCTTCGATCCGGGCAAAGAACCCTTGTCCTGGGCCATGTCCAAGTAGGCCACAAGTCTTCTGGAATGTTCCAAGAAGTAGATTCGATGAAGTCTTCACCCTTGAGGGGCGTAGAAGTTCCGAAACGGATCCCCGTTAACGGAAGAATGAAACGGTGGAGCTTGAGGCTCGAACCGGAAAAAATGAGACAAGTCTCTTGAAAAAGCGCGAAAAAGTAGCTAAAAAGCTCGAGAGCTATGCACGAGGACTCCCAACACAAGAACGTGCGGTAAAAATCTGAGGATGGCTGCCAGAGGCGGGGCTTAGGGAGAGGGCAGTCATTGGCTGTGGTCAGTATGACACAGAGATCAGTGATTAGTTATTACTACGAAAGACATATCAGAAACGAAACTGATACTGGTTTTTTCTTTACCGAGGATTCCCAGCCTGACGACAGGGAATATTCATGAGCATGTGAATCCATGCCAGACCCCATGCTGGAGAAGTAACTTGTTCCTTCTCCAGCATGGGGTCTGCCATGGTTTCACATGCTCATGAATACAAGAATACATAGCAGTACACACATGCACAACCACGGGAGGTGGCAAGGCTCAACATTAAGCATTTCAACAACTCAACATTAAGCATCTCTTACCTCTTCACCAGGCTCACCTTCAAGCGAACAGGTTGCGCAATCCCGGTCGACGCAGTAGATTCTCGTGAAGGTGTGCCTCGACCTCCACGTAGCAGCCCTGCAGATGTACAGCAGGGGCACACCAGACGGGAAAGCCGTGGTAGCAGCGATCGCTCTGGTTGAATGGGCTCTCGGACGGCCGCGCAACGGTCGGGTTGCCAACTGGTGACAGTGCATGATGCAGCCAGAGAGCCATCTGGAAATGGAAGCCTTCGAGAGGGCCTTCCCTTGGTTCACAGGGCCAAAGTTCACAAACAGCTGTGACGTCTTCCAAAGACTCTTCGTGCGGTCCACGTAGAACTTCAGCGCTCTAGACAGATCCAGCGAGTGCAAAGTCCTCTCAGCCGGCGACGAAGGCGACGGGAATAAAACAGGTAACACCAAGGGCTCGTTGAGATGGAAGTCCGACGGCACCTTGGGCATGAAGGAGGGGTGCGTCCTCAGCACTACCCTAGTCTCGTGGAATGTCAGATATGGAGGTTTACAGGAGAGGGCCTGGATCTCTCCCACTCGTCGTACGGAGGTGATGGCCACAAGAAACGCTGTCTTCCACGATAGGAACTTCAACGGTGCCGAATGCAAAGGCTCGAACGGCAGACCCATGAGCCTGGTCAGCACCACGTTGAATTTCCACACCGGGGTCAGAGCCTTCACCGGCCGGAACAAGCGGAACAGTCCTTTCATGAACTCCTTCACCAGGCGATGAGACCACAGCGACGACAACCCCAGAGTTCTGGTGTAGCGGGAGATCGCCGCTAGATGGATTTTGATGGAGGCACGAGCCAGCCCTGCCTTGGCCAGCGACAGCAAGTACGGCAGCACTTGAGGGGCCATAATCCGCAGAGGGTTGATCTTCTGTGCACGGCACCAGACAGAGAACCTCTTCCATTTATGTCCATAGCACGTAAGAGTCGAGGACGCCGTGGCCTTTGCAAGCACCTCCTTGCAGTCCGCCGGGATATCGTACCCTCAGAACTCTAGTGCTGCAGGAGACAGGCCTGCAGGTTCAGCGATACTGGGTCGTGATGTCGAATGGCGCATCCTTCCCTGGCGAGAAGATCCGCATCCGTCGGCAGTTTGACTGGGGGGGGGGGGACGCTGACATGTCCAGAAGGTCCGGGAACCAAATCTGCATCGGCCACGCCGGTGCGACGAGGGTCATCCTGCACCAGGACCGTCTGAATTGACTGATGAATCGCAGCAGCAACGGCAATGGTGGGAACGCATACAGGAACAGGCCGTCCCAGGGAAATGAGAAGGCATCGCCCATGCTCCCCGGCCGGGGAAACCTGCTGGCGAACATCTGGCACTTGGTGTTCGTCGCCTTCGCAAATAGATCGATCTGGGGACCATCGTCGGAATAGGAGATCCACTTGATCCTGCCGAAGCTCCCACTCGTGGCACGAGCGCAGCTCCCTGCTGAGTGAGTCGGCGATGGTGTTCTTTATTCCTGCCAGATGGAAGGGTACCAGGAACATCCCTTGGGCAACGGTCCAGTGCCACAGATCCTGCGCTTCCTTGGATAGGGTCGGGGATCTGGTGCCCCCCTGCTTCCTGATGTAGAACATCATGGTGGTGTTGTCGGTGAAGACCCTTACCACTTTGCCCTTGGGGGACGGAAGGAACGGCCTGAGGGCCCAGAACACGGCTCGGAGCTCCAGGATGGTGATGTATAGTGACCTCTCCTCCGGGAGCCAAAGGCATCTCTGGTGTGCGCTCCCCATCCTTATAGGGAGGCGTCCGTCGTCACAGTTTCCTGATGTGCCGGGGTCTAGAAGTTCATGCCCGCTGCTAGATGCGCGCAGTTGCCCCACCACCGGATCGCTTGGAGGAAAGTCTCATTGAGGGAGATCCTGTCTTCGAAGCTGCCCGCCGCTTGCATCCAACGGGCGTCGAGGAACTCCTGCAGTGGCCGCATCCGCAACTTGCACAGACGCACGTGGTAGATGCACAACGACATCATGCCGAACAGGGACTTGATGGACCTCACCCTGGCCACTTCCATGGTCAACAGTCGCTGTACCTTGCCCATGATGGCTTTCGTCCTCTCCTCCGACGGTGAAGCCAACCGTGCCACTGTGTCGAGTCTGGCTCCCAGGAACAGGGCGTCTTGCGACGGTACCAAGTGGGACTTTGCAAAGTTGATCGAGAATCCCAGTTCTGTGAGCAGGCGGACGGTCTTCGCTGTGTGATCGAGTTCTCTTGACTTTGCTCGGATGAGCCAATCGTCCAGATAGAGGTATACGTGGATCCCCTGCAGCCGCGCCGCCACCGGTCAGGCACTTAGTGAAGACCCTTGGCGCCGACTTCAACCCGAAGGGCAGGGCCTTGAACTGGTAGTGCCGCACTTAAGAACTTTCGATGTCCTTTACGTATGGGGATGTGGAAGTAAGCATCCTCCAAGTCCAGCGATGACAGGAAGTCGCCTTCCTCCAATTGTCCCAGCACGTGCTGAAGGATGACCATCCAGAACTTCTGGGACTTGATGTATTTGTTGAGGCGGCGCAGGTCTAGGAAGGGCCGCCAGCCGCCGGTCTTCTTTCAGACAAGGAAGTACCGCGAGTATACTCCGGAGCCCCGGAGCCTCTTTGGGAAGAGTTCTATTGCGCCCTTTCTCAGCATTACTCGTACCTCCAGAAGCAGCTGTGGCACATGGTTTTCCTTCCTGGCCACAGGTGGGAAACGGGGACACTTTCTTTGGAACTCCAGGGAGTGCCTGTTGGCCAGCACCCAACGGTCGGTGGAGATGGACTCCCACACGCTGATGAATTTCGCCAGCCGGCCTCTCACCGGGGTGCTCGGGTGGGGGCCCGGCATCACGGCCGGTTCAGTCTTGTTTCGCCGAGGCCTTGCCACCTTTGCCTCCTTGGCGACGACGACGGTCCTCCTGTCTTGTTGCGGCATCTGTAGGCTTCCTGCGACGAGGAGTGGGCTGCCTGGCGGTACGACGAGGCATTGCCGCCGAATCCTTTGGAGGCACCTCGAGACTTGCCACCGGAGGTCCGAAAGGACTGCCGTCGCTGATGGAGAGAACCCAGGGCCCGTGCCGTCTCGGAGTCCACCTTGATGGCCTGCAGCGACTCGTCCACTGCCTTACCGACAGGTTGTTCCCGTCGAAAGGCATGTCCAGTATCCTGGTCTGCACGTCCTGACGGAAATCAGTGGCCCTGAGCCAACCGCACCAGTGATGGCAAACGCTGTTGCCCATCTGGCGAAAGCCGGTGTCAGCGATGTCTGTGGCCACCGTGATGGCGTGGTCCGATGCCACCTGCACCCTCCTGCAGGATTTCAAGGGCTTCTGCCCTCTTGTCATCTGGGAGGAAGTCCAGGATGGGAGCGATCTTGAACCACAGCTCCCTGATCGCGAGGGCGTTGGCTGCCTTGATGGTCGTCGCTGCCGACGAGATGACCCCTCGTCTCATGGCATCCAGCTTCTTCCCCTTGGCGTCCGGCGGGGAAGTGGAAGTTGATGCCGTCGCCCGTGCCGATTTCTTCTTGGCCTCGAATACACGCTGATTTCTTCCGCAGCTTGTATATTTCTGGCCGGTCTGATTTTTGATTCTGTTTTTCGCCCAAATGTTCCCCACTCATTTGTCGCTCCAGAGGGATGGTTTTCCCCTCAGGGTTTACAAGAATAGCAGGCTATTTTACAGGATGTTTGTCGGCGGTTGCGAGAGCTCGGAGACTCACGTCTTCATCACTCTGCTGCTAGCCACGCCCTTCCAACACTAGCACGCAGTTTAGTCTTCACACCAGGTAGACAGAGTAATGACAAGCTAGCCCAAAGACGCTGCAATCCCTTTAGTGAGCCCAATGAGTTGCTTGTTCCCCTGGGCATAGAGTAAGAGCCCAGGAGTGTGTGAGGGCCAGGAGGTGAGAACCTGACCTCAGCCAGAAGAAACAGAACACAAACAAAGCAACAGCATTAACAGTGACATTCAATCAGTGGAAGAACTAATTGTATATCACTTACAATGCCAATTATCCTAAAAGGGGATTTTAACATAGCATGGGACCCCTCTAAGGACAGAACCAAAATAGCACAGGGGGCACAAGGGAAACCCTGGCCTTGGTAGACGCGTGGAGGGCGTTTGAAGGGATACCAGGAGGGGTACACCTTCTACTGGCATGCTCACCACAAGCACTCGAGGATAGATTATGTGTGGCTCTCCAGAAGTCTGCTGGGCCACACTACAGGGATCTCGGTCGAGACTATCATGCACTCAGATCACGCACCCATAACCCCAAACCTGAAAAGAAACCGACGACCTGCTGCCAAATCGGTCGAACAACTGTATCAAGCAAATTATCCGCCCCTCCTAGAAAGGATCAGAACGAAAATTATGGGGGCCCCTACCCATAACACTGCTATGTCAAATAAATGTTATAAAAATGGTCATCCTACCCCAACTGTTATACTACTTCTGAGCCCTCCCTATCCAGGTACCGCCCGCCCTATTCAGGTCTCTGCAAAAAAATGACGAGTAGATTCCTATGGAACAATAGAGTACCGAGAGTGGCTGCTAGAGTCATGGAAATGCCTACTTGTAAAGGCAGGTTGGGGGAAACGGACCTTAAAGTCTACTATCTGGCAGCCCAGATGAGAGTTATCCGGGATCGGCAGAATGAAGATAGGGGAAAGAGATGGAGGCCAATGGACCGATCAGTAGCAGGGGAAAACTTGGAAGAGATACTATGGAAACCCAAACCAGATAAACCACCCCGAATGTACTGTAGCAAGATTCTGGCTCTAGTGGGCGACACGTAGGATGAAGCAATGAAGAGGGGACACATCACCCCTCACCCATCACGCCGTTATTGGACAATCCACAATTGACCCCGGGACACAAAACCGCTGCATTCACCAAATGGCAGCAGGGGGGGATGCCAAAAGATCAGAGATATGTTTGCGCGGAACCAGGTCAAACAATTCGACCAATATATGGCAGACTTCGAACTGGGGGAGAGGGAGAGATTTCGCTATGCACAACTAAGGCACTGGTTATTCCAACCCTCCATGAAACAAGCAGGGACATGCTAGCTAACGCCCTTTGAAAAATACCTGAATATAGATCCCGGCGACAGGCGGGTGGTCACCTCCATCTACGTGCACCTAAAAGTGGTTGAAGATCCCCCTCCGAGGCCAATAGAAAAGAGCGAATGGTCGAAACTATGGGTGAGCATTCCCAAGCTCACGAGATCCCTCCAAATTCGGGAAATCTGGGTAAAACTGCTTTTCCATTGGCACCCAACGCCCTAAAGACTCCACAAAATTGACCTGGGGGAATCGAAATTCTGTTGGAGGGAATGTGGAAGGGAGGGAACGTGGCGCCACATAGGTGGGACTGCCCCAAAATAGAGAGATATTGTGAGAGCATACAAGAGGGTTCTGCACAGACTGGTCAAGGTTATTGGAGTTCCTACAGGAAGGATCGAGGGGTGCTTGGTGTCCAAGGAACATGCGCCTCTTGGGTATAGCAGGATAGCCTCTGATCGAGCTACTACAGGGGAGGTGCCCCGAGGACTGAACAGAAGCACGCAGTGCAGCACTGACTCATGACACCAAGGATAACGAAGCCCGGAGATGGCACTTTAGCACTATGGACTACCGTCAAACCAAAGGGGGTGAGGGGGCGTACACATTTACGGTTGAATGTCCATTTTGGGATGCCCAGGCCCTGTCATTGGAATCAGTGGTTTCCTGTTAGGAAACAAGATGGCCCCGGTGGCCTCTTGCTTTCTATCGCCTGTTACCTTACTTTTCCCAAAGTCACAGGAAGCCCCGACTCTGTCCCTTCTCCCCGACTGGCTGT
Organism: Ambystoma mexicanum; assembly: GCF_040938575.1. NCBI lineage: Eukaryota > Metazoa > Chordata > Amphibia > Caudata > Ambystomatidae > Ambystoma > Ambystoma mexicanum. The sequence continues at coordinate 912,158,639 of NC_090923.1, read as the reverse complement.
TGGGTGGAAGTTCCATATATGGTATTGTGGGGGAAGTCCAGGCCAGACTGGCTGGAGCCTTCCCAATCACTGTATGTTGTGGGTACGCCCTTGGGGTGGGACCTAGGTGAATGGAGTGTGTGACGAATACGCACTCTGTGTTATGGGTGTCTAGTATCTGGCGTTTGACACAATGGCTGAGACAGCCCTGCCAAAACTGGTATGGATGCAGTGTGTAGTGCTGAATGGCATGGTACTTGGCCGAATCCACATTCTGTGTTGTGAGTGTCTGGATGGAGAAGAATGGCCTGAATGCACTGTGCGCCTGATTGGCTGCCTGACTGCCCTTCTGAGTGATTGGTTGCCTGAGTGTGACCCAGCAGAATGAATGGGAGATCAACAGTATATCTGGGGGCCTTTCACTACTAGAAATCGCTCAGAAGCTGAAGTAGAAACTGACATCGAAACTGACGCAGTTCAGAAGCTGAAGTTGAAACCGATGCTTACCTTTGAAGCCCACTGGAAGAAGAACTGCTGCTGCTGTCCTTCGCTAATCTGAAAGCTGCTGTGCCTTCAAGGAACTGATCCAAGAGAGGGCCTGGCTAGGAGATCTCTTCCCGAGCTACAAGGGGCCATTGTGCACAAGCCGATCTTTGCCAAAGCTCCCTGGTAGACAGACCTACGAAAGGCTGCCGACCGGAGAGGGGGACTGCCGAGGAGATCAAAGAGAAACACCGGACAGCCGTCCGCCGTCGCCGACCTGAGCCACAGAGCTCCCTTTGCCTAAGAACATTTGATCCAAGGACTGGGACTAGAAATTGGTATGCTTCAGTCTGGTCTTCTGGGTGTATTGCTGTCCATGTAGAGATCTTTCTTGTATGGCCGTCGGTGTGGTTGCTGTGGTAAAATCATTGGACTTGCTTTTTTGGTGTGGTTTTGCATACTGCATCAGTAATGCTTAGAACGTCAATCTCTGCGGTTCACTATCCTGTTCAGGAAAGCATGGTAGCCTATTAACCCTTGATTTGCCAGCTTCTTCAGACTGTTGAATGCCCTTTGTCCTAGTGGGCTCATATTGTTGGATCTGTCCACAATATATGAGCTGGTTGGAAAATTGGCAAAGTTCTTTGCTTCAACTGGCTGCTTTTTTGTTCTGGATTTCTATTCACCGGGTGTACGCTGATTATGCCCTAAATTTTGTTGAAGCACTTATGGAGCAACAGGTGTTTCTTCAGGGAGTGTGCAAAGCGGTCTCCTATGTTACCCAGGATTTACTCTCCATCGCAAACTTTGTGTGGTGTACTGACTGTTGGATTATGATCAGATGACGGATGGACCAATTTATAGTTTTGTTCCCTGCCCCACTCTTCAGAGGGTTGCCCTTCATCATGCTGGATGCTTGTGGGCAGGGGCTGGGGGGGCTTGCAATTTGTAAGCAAATGACAGATCATTGACCAGTGCTTGTCTGCAGGACTTTGAATGTTAAGCTACATCCTTTTTGCGTGCCTTATTGCAATTTATCCAGCATTCTGCTTTGCAGGTAGTGAATAATGCATACGTGGTACCTCCAGCATTTGCTTTAAAATTGTGATTTTTCCCTTTTATAGTCTGTGTGTGTCTGTGTGTGTGTGAAGCTCAGATTCCTATTAAGGATGCAGGTGCTATCTTATACCTGTTGCTCATTCCTGGTCTGATTGGAATCAGGGGTGTTGGCGGAGGTCCTGGCCCACGCGCCACAATCCGATCAGGCATTCCCCTTCAGAAAGATGTCCTTTCGTGGCTAAAAAGTTCTGTGAGAAGCCCCAGGCCAAAGCCCAGATGAACAAGAAATTGGACAGCCGCTTTAGGCTACTGGATGGGGAACCAGTCCTCCTGGCCTCCCACCCTCAACCACACTCTTCAGTTGTGGCGGCAGCCTCTTTGTATTCCAAGCCATCCTCGTTGTCGTCCACAGCAGGGGCCGCCTCTACCTGTCTATCCAAGGAGGACAGGGCCCTCGAGTCTATTCGGCAGGAGATGTTGTTATCTCAACGCTGGGCTGCACTTGCGACAGGCCAACGCTGATACCCTTCTAGCCACGGTGAACTAGAAGCTGTGGCGAGAGATCGGGGGAGTTCCTGCCCAACATACACCCGGAGAGACAGGCCTCTATTAAAGCCAGGCTGACAGAGACCTGCGCAGTTGCGCAGGACCTCATGGGGTCTTTGGTCTCGCACATCGACACAGCCAGTAGATGCCTCTGCCTGGGGGTCTAGAGGAGGTGGACGGCGTAGATGCTTGCCACAAGGTTCTCCTTAGATGTAAAGGAGAGGAGTCTAGACCTTCAGTTCGAAGGGACGGACCTCTTTCATTCGACCACCGATGACAAGCTGACAGTAAAGAAGACCTCAACGCAAACTGCCAAGTCCCTGGCCATCCTGACCAAACCTGGGCAGAAGTCCTTCCCTCAAACCCAGGGCAGGTCCGACTTCAAACCCTGCTCCTTCAGCAGCTTGAAGGGGTTCAGGGACCATGATACGCTGCAGCCTGACTGATCCCCCAGCGACCACAGGAGGAAGCAGCAGAGGACTTTGCACCACTTTTTCCGCTCCTCCTCCTCCGTTCCTACCTCGGACGCCAAGAAGCAATAACGTGACGGTCAGGTAACACAGCTCGCTGGTGGGGGCCGGCTGGCTCTCTTCGCAGCTGCACTGGCTTCTGTCTTCCTCTTCTTTTTCCTCTACCCTCTTCTCCTCTGCTTCAGAGAGGGTCCCCGGCACTGTTGCGGGAGATTCTTCTTCTTTTGGACATGCAGGTGTTGGAGCCGGTTCCTCAGTCAGATATGGGCTCCGACCTCTACTACAGGATTTTTGCATTACCCAAGAACAACCAGGCTTGTTTGAGGGTAGTGTAAGGAACTCATGGTGTCAACCGTAAAGACAGACAAGTGCTCACAGTTTAAGGGTGTTTATTAAACTGTATGCAGGTTGGAAAAACATCTAATCTAAACCTAAATCTACAATGGGAGTAAGCGTCGACCATCAAATGAAAATAGGCAGTCCTAATGGCGTTGTGTCAAATAAAAAGGGCCTGGGCGGCGCTGTTGCGCTCGGTGAAGATGACCACCTAAGTGAAGGCTCTGTGCTGGGAGGCATTATTCTTGTGGAAATCAGCGTTGGTGCACCGTAGTCTACCGAGGGGACATCAACAGATTACTCCCATGCACCCTGTCTAATTATCAGCCGGGTCTGGAGACGAGAGCCGGCTCCGTTACGGAGCTTTGGGCGGCTGTTGGTGGACTGGGAGTCGGCATCGGCCTGATCCGACTGACGCTTCCGTGGGAGTGTCTGCTAGGGCCGGGCATCTGCGGCCTGCTGTGGGGGAGGCGCTCTGTGCCCGCCTGATTGGATTCCCCAGCACTGATCAAGCCGGATCCTCTGCGCCCAGGGGTGGGGGGGGGTGTATAGAGCTTCCCTAGGGGCTGCTACGGTTGCAGCGACATCGAACCCCGACCCTTGGAACCTGCGGCTTCTGGTGTGCAGCGTGGACTGCTGCCGCACTCGACCCTTCTGGCGCTGAGCGGGTCTGCTCTGCCGCTGCTCCGGGCCGGGGTGTGCTGGTGGGGGGGGCGCCTGCCACAGCCTTCCTAACATCTACACACTTGGTGGGGTGCCCCCCCCCTCCTGCGGCCCTGGACGGGTGGAGCCCGGAGCCCACGACACAGACGGTGAGTCCCTGGGGGCGGGTGGGCCTGGATCTGGCAACCACAGCTGAGGCTTCGTTTTCCCTGAACTGGCCCCCTCCCACCTGGGGACACTGCGAGCCTCGCTGCGGCCTGTCCTGCCCCTGCCGGGGGTGCTGCTGTGCGGCGGGGGTGCTCATTCACTCCCCCACAATCTGTGTTTCTCCCGCAGCTGCACAGGAGTTCGAGCTCCACGAGCCGCCAACTTGGGCCATAGGGGGCACAACTGAATGGTCATTGGCCTCTGGGTGCGCTGATGGTGGGCGGCCCTATACTTACTCAACATTGAAGATCACACCCTGCTCAGGCGCTGATCAAGCCTCAACAACCCCATCCCAGTTCATGCTGCTGCGACAGTGAAGGCTCCCATCCCTCTGCAATAGCCCAGAAATAGGTGGCTCTGATAGAGCTTGTTGATAGAGGGCTCTGGATCCCTGGGCTTCTCCACCCTCGCCCACCTGCAGAATTCCTGCCTTGCGAACCTCAACAGGGGGGGCCACTCGGATGCAGTGTGTGTGGAGTCTGGCCAGGTTGCACAAAGCTTAAACTATCTACACCACCCACTCGCCCTACAACCCGGTGTTACGCTCACCTGGCTCCAACAGAGGCGTCGATCTGGACTGGACTGCTGTGACCTCCACCAATTTGACGCGTAGGGCCGAGATGACGGACTGGACTGGCCCATTTAGCTTTGTTTGCTTGGCCCGTAGGAATATTCTTCTGCAAATGGAGAAAGGGAATTAAACACCCGTGGAGTGGAGCGTAAATCCCCCCACCCCGCTGTTCTCCCCACTGATCACCTTGGATGTCCCCTCTTATAGTCTCGCCTGATGATTTAAAAAGATGAGCTCTCCATCCTGCATTGAGCGCAGGGGCGCGTAGATAACCAGTTATTTCACTGGCTCGAAGGAATTGGTGAATTCCAGGACAATATTGATTCCGATATTCCTAGCAAGACGCCGTAAGTATGTAGTTCGTAAGAGTTCAAATGCCTGACTTTCACTCTTGTCCGATTCCTTGCAGGTTGCAGCTTGACCCTACTGAAGAGTTCCTCGTGGCAACCGGTAATGTTCTGGTAAGGATTTGTATTATCCAACACAGTTCGAAAAAATTGTGTCCATATGTAACCTGTTGCTTTCTCCCTTATTCAGGCGCTGAGAGAAAGTATGAAGTCTCGGGGAATAATGCCTCCGGCAGTAAAATCAGGTAAGTCTTTTGTGGTGAGGAGGGTTTCCCTTGTTAGTCCCTTGTTTCACCTTGCTGTCCTTTTGTTTCCCCTTAGGGGCCGGGGTTCGGCTAGGATGCAGTGGAAGCTGCGCCGACCCGTGAAGAAGAATAATACCCGCGGTGGTAAAATAAGGGGTAAGTCTATAGGGGGTATTCCTCTGTGTATTCCCTTGGCTCACCTTGCTGTTCTTGTCTTCTCCTTAGGTGCCGGAGTGCGGCGGGAACATGCAGGAGGATGCGGTGAAATGTGAAGATGCAGCGAAGGCCGGTGAGTTCAGCGCGGCACTGCAGCAGGCGAGGCAGCGCGCATAAAACAACTTCTTTCTTCCAGCTCGAAGGCGCGATGGATCGGGAATTCAGGTAAGGATCAAAGGTATTGCTCTTGTTCTAACCTTTTCTCCTTCTTTCTCCCTTTTTCTAGGAGCTCCAAACTCCAGGCGGGCGTGGCAGAAGACTGGATGCAGACTTGCAGGCACGGTGAGCGTTACGCTGCTGGATGCAGAATAACACGAAGCGTGTGCTGTTCTTCGAACGTGGTTTAAATAGCCTCCAAAGTAGTCCCAGGTAAGTATTCCTCCTCAGCCCCACCCGAGTAAAAAATAGTCCCTAGGTAAAATCGTCCCTTCCAAGCCTCGTTTGGCTTGGAGCTCAGGCAGCATGGTCTGCATCAGGTAAGTTTGCAGCATGGTCTGCATCAGGTAAGTTTTAATCTATGAGCCTGGCGCCTATGGCGCCAGGACTGACTCCATATGAGCCTGGCGCCATAGGCGCCAGGACTGCACCCAAATAGCCCCTAGCGGGGGTTGTTGGGCTTGCTTGGGGGTAACTTGATGCCTGCTTCCGGGGTTGCTGGACATGGTCTGAGTCCCCGGGGGTAGGCATCATGACACCCGGGGAACGGTCGCTGGTGTGGCCGAGCCACGCATACTGAGAGCTCCCACCGACCAGCAACTGTGATGCTCTAACTGAGCTCCAGAAAGTCCTCTTCACCCTAGCCACCCAGCGACCCCTTTCCCACCTCGATCACCTGACGTCTCACAGTTGCTTACTGGGCAACCTCCCTGATACGCCAGAGACCACAAACTCCTTGGACCATAGCGCTCCCTTGTCTACTGAGGTCCCCAGGATCTGCGCTCTAACTTGGAACATCACTGGTTGGTTCCGCCTGGGCATTCCTGTCACCGGGCTCCCTGTGCATCTACATACTTGCCAACTGGCCTGGCGACTCGGGCCGCCGACCATGCCCGTCGCTGTATACTCTGGACACCCACAAGCTAATAAGGGGTCAAGCTCCTTCAGACCAACTGCGACCGGCTAGGCCCTATTCAGTCACCCTCACTCACCCTTGCGATCACTCTCTCCACATACTGGTCTCCCAAGTCTGCAGACTCTCCCCCAGTCCACATCATGACTAAGGGCGCAGGGAAAAAACAGAGCTCCATCAACATGTTTACTAAAACACTGTCTAAACAGGCAGAGGAGGCACCGGAGCCGGAACCCACCACTTCAACTCCTCCAGACTCCATAGAATCACAGAAAATGCTGGAATACGTTTGCGAAGGGTTCACCACTTTGCACTCCAAACTGGATGACATGAATGGCTCCATATCCTCGATCACAGCGCACATTGAAAAAACCGACAACCGAGTTGCTGAAATTGAAACGAGGGTGGGCGCTACGGAGGACGACTTGGGCTCTCTCTGGGCGTAAGTCTCCTCATTATCTAGACGCGTGCTGGAGGTAGCCAAAAAAAATGAGGACCTCGAATCGCGCTCTAGACGCAATCACCTCCGCATAATTGGGGTCCCCGAGGACGGCATCAAGGAACCCATGGAAGACTACGTAGAGCGCACTCTACTCACACTTCTTGATTCTCCCGGGCTCTCGACACAGTTCGCAATTGAAAGAGCCCATCAAGCTTTATCAGCAAAACCCAGACCTGGCGCGCTCCCGTGCACCATCATAGCCAGGATGCTTAACTTTCGGGATCGTGACGCCTTCCTTAGGGTAGCGAGTGCCAAATGGGATCTTTTCTTGGGGTCCTCTAGGATCCACTTATACCCAGACTTCTCAGTGGCGGTTCAACAGGAACGCAAAACCTTCCTGGCAGTCAAGAAGAGGCTGCGTGACCTGGAGGTTAAATATTCCATGCTGTATCCCACCAAGCTACGAAATGAACACTATAACCAGGTTTTCTTTTTCACAATCCCGGAAGAAGCCTCCAAATTCATACACAATCACTTTCCAGGTTGAAAGTTCATGGCCTCATCACTTTGTTGACTTTTAATCACCTATCGGGAGGGGCGCCCCCGTCCCATGGGCGCAGGAGATCCATCCTTCTGTCATGTGTCTACAGTTCACTCTGGCTCTACGATGTCTTGATCTCCCCGTCATTAGTAACCTCTTAAACTACATGTTAACGGTTTTTGATGCACCTCTCTATCCTTCATGAGCCCCCAGCCCAGGGTATCGCCGCCAGGCCAGCACACAGGCCCCCAGGCGTTGATGCCATTGGTTTGGATTTGGTTATGGGGTTGTCATTCCTCTGATTGGGGGAGGGATGTGGGTGGGGGTCGGTTGGGATGGGTGTTATGGTAAAAAAAGGCTTGATGTTCATGAAGAAGGCGGAGTGCTGGCCAATGCCAGGTCAGTCGCGTACTGAGAGGGGGCTCGCTCATCTAGCCCAGCCTTCAGGCCCTAGGTTATCACCTCTCCGAACTTCAAAACCTATGCAGTGCTCTTATTCCAATGGGCGACAATAATGTGATACTCATGAGTTGGAATGTGCGGGGGCTGGGGAATTATAGGAAAATGCAACAGTTACAATTGCACGCCATGAAGTGAAAATCCTTCTTTTACAAGGAACACACGCATATGCTGAACACTGTGGAAAATTCTCCAAAGGTTGGGGTCCCCAAAGATATTACAACAACTATTCTGCCCAGAGTCGGGGGGTTATGACACTGATCTATAAAAGCCTCAAATTTACTGGTAAATCTTAGCAGGTCGACCCACTGGGTAGATATGTATTGCTTCATGGTGTCCTACAAAATAAAGAACTGGTGTTATTGAACATCTATGGTCCCAATGTAGACGACCCCGAAATTTTACCTCCACTTAGCCTCCCTGATAGGCAGCTTCCCTATGGTCCCGATACTGTGGGGGCGACTTCAATACAATACTAGACGTGGACCTGGACAGATCGGGCTCCAGACCCCGCCAACTCTCAAAAGCAGCCTACACCATTCTATCATCGCTTCCCCGACTGGCTATAGTAGACGTATGGAGACTTATACCCTGACTCCCAAACATACTCCTTCTATTCCCCGGTTCACGACTCACATTCTAGGATTGACAGATGGCTGATATCAGACATGCTGATAAGAAACGTTTCACAGCAATCGATTCTCCCTAGAACTCTTTCCGACCACTCCCCGGTGACTCTCTCTCCCTCTCTGCTGGGGTCCAGACTACGATGGAACTCGGCAGTGGAAAATGAAACCACACTCCTTGCTCGATACAGCCTTTAGCTCAGAGCTAGAGACTGCCATTGAAGACTTTTTGAAAAAAACACTAATTCGGTCACTACACAATCCACCCTTTGGGAGCCATTTAAAGCCTACATCAGGGGTATCGCCATCTCCAAGGAAAGTGGTATTCTGAAAGCGATCTGAGTAGATATCCGGAAAAGTGAGTCGGCCCTCGCGTCCCTCGAGTCCCAATACGCTCTCCTTCCATCTCCTGAGATCCTCGCGTCTTTAGGTACGGAACTTGATGTGTCTCATACTCATGCGGAACGCAAGGTGAAATTCCTCGACAACCCCGAGCTCGTGAGAAAATACGGGGAGGGCGAACGGCCAATCCGACTCTTAGCCAGACTCATCCGTCGAGAGTTTGGATCCCCCAACATCCCCGCTATCGAGAGAGCAGACGGCACTCTAGCCACACTCCCACAGGATATTAACACTGAGTTCCTGGTATTCTATGAAGCCCTTTAGTCAGAGGATGAGAGCGTCCCAACAGCGGAGATCGATGCTTACCTAGACGGCCTTCCCCTTTCAGTCCTCTCCTCTGAAACTAATAGCTCTCTCGAGAGGCCGTTTACTGCGGAGGAGCTCTCAGATGCCATCGATTCGCTGTCATCTGGTAAATCCCCGGGCTCGGACAGCCTTCCAGTAGATTTTTACAAACACTTCAAATCCCTCCCAATACCTCACTAGATGGCCCTATGGGAAGAAGCATGCGTAGTGGGTAGGCTCCCCCCTTCTCTCCGGGAAGCCATAATAACGGTTCTACTTAAACCTAGCAAGGCCCCCACCCCTGTGGCTCGTACCGTCCCCTCTCACTAATCAACTGCGATGTCAACATTTTTGCCAAATTGCTAGCCTTACGCTTGGCCCCCTTCATGTCACACATCATTCACCCCGATAAAGCAGGATTTATTCCAGGGCGCTCCACCTCTCTGAACTTGATATTATTAGTAGAATTAACCCGAACGTGCAAGCTGTAGTTGCTACACTGGACATGCAAAAAGCATTCGACTCCGTGTTCTGGAAGTACCTTTGGCGGGTCCTCGGAAAATGTAAAATTGGGCCCAGTTTTCGTTCATGGGTCGGGCTACTTTACTCAGATCCGGTGGCTAGGGTCCGTACTGAGGACAGATGCTCATCCCTATTTCGAATCGCCAGAGGTACGAAGCAGGGCTGCCCCTTTTCCCCCTTAATCTTTGCTATAGCTATGGAACCGTTCGCTGATAAGATGCGCCAGTGGCACCCTCGCAGAGGGTTACGAACAGCAGGCCAAGCGGATATCATCTCTTTATATGCAGACGATGCCCAGCTCTATATCCGGTCTCCCGCTATCAACCTTGCCCCGACACTGGAAGACGTTGTCCACTTTGGGCGTGTTTCTGGACTCAAAGTAAACTGCTCCAAATCCACCCTGTTCCCACTCACTGAATGCACACGTTCCCCTCCCGATCTTATGGGGTTCACTTGGTCCCAATCGAAATTTACTTACCTCGGTATAGAGGTGACTCGCCGTCCTGAGACATTTCTCCAGGAGAACTATCAGTAACTCACGAAACTCTCTGAAAAGGCTTCTGGCTGGGTGAGAGTTCCAATTTCCCTGGCAGGTCGAATTGGGGGGTTCTAAAGATGGTCGTACTCCAACTTTTATATAAGTTAATCAATCTGCCCCTGTTGCCGGGGAGACTGCTTTTTCCAAGCGTTGACCCGCACTATTAACACTTATCTGTGGCATTCTGGGGCAGTCCGACTAAAACTTGCAACATTGTCCACCCCCATGTAAAGCGGCGGATTCAGTGCCCCAGATTTTCTCAAATACTGGCTGGTGGCGCAGGCCCACTTCGCCTCGCACTGGTTTAACACACAGGATCCCCCTCCGCATGTTAGACTCGAGAGAATGGCAGCCAGTGGCCGAGACGTCCACTCCTTGATTCTCTCCCCATTGCCGATCATGTTAGAGTCACTAGACCCGGTTAGTTTCCAGATTTTAGAGTGGGCTAGGAATGTGCTATCAGGCACATCCTATCCATTCCACGGCGATCTACCACTGTGGAATTTCCTCCCAGGGGTCCCATACTTACCATCATCCATCATACAACGGTGGGCTGAAACAGGCTACGAGGCAATCCGGGACATCTTTGAGAGTGGTGGTTTTGTTGAGTGGTCGGATCTTCCAACCATCCTTAGACAGAAACCATCCGCGTGGCTCCAATACTCCTCCCTCCGCAGAGTTCTTAAAATCACATACCCCGACTTCCCTGCGCTACCTCCCAACGACCCAGTAGTTGCGGAGCTATGCAGCTTCAACTCCTTTAGGGGGAAGGTATCCAGACTATATGCCCTCTACAGGCCAGATAGACCCCCCCCGCGACAAACTGAAACATAAATGGGCAGAGGACTTGGGGGGGTGATGTCCGACCAACGCTGGAATCTCATGTGTGCGCGCACCCACAATGTGTCCTTTAACTCCTGATTCAAATTAATCCAGTTCAAAGTCCTGCACAGGTATCACCTCACTCCGATTCAGTTGCACCGCATGTCCAAGGACCACTCCCCCAGATGCCCCAGGTGCGGAACCGACAGCGCCACATACATACACATGATCTGGTCCTGTCCTAAACTAGCGCAGTACTGGGAGGAAATATGTACTACTATGACTGTCATTTTGGACTGCACAGTCGCTCCATCCCCTGCATTGCGTCTCTTTCATGACTTCCCGGACTTGAGTCGTGACTCCAAAAAGCTGGCGGGCCTCTGTATGTTACTCACTGTCCACTGCATCTTACTATGCTGGCTCCGCCCTGGTCCACCCTCACACTCACAATGGCTTAGGGCAGTCACCTGGGCAATTGACAAGGAAGAGGTCTGGGCTAATCAACAGCCGACGCATTCCAGGCCCAGGAACATATGGCTGAGATTCTGCTCTTATATGGCCTCCATAGCTACAGACTCTGATGGTGCATCTCTTACTTCATCTTCTTCCACCTCCACCATGGCCTGAACTTTTGATTACCCAAATTGCTCCTGTGTTGTTGCGCCCCTCTGCTCATACCCGCAAAGCAAAAATCTACATCCTCATTCAGGCATGGATGGCCACCCATGGCCTCTGCCTGAACGACGATAAAACTGAAATATTGCTCCTCGGCTCAGACCATAACCTTTCTAAACTCACCCCGGACTATGCCTCATTCAACATCGACAATAATACTATTAAGGTTATGCGCGAGGTTAAAACTCTAGGTTTTTACCTCGATTCAGCTCTCTCCCTCAAAAAGCAAGTGAACTCCCTAGCCTCCACAACCACTTACACGTGTAAACTTATCCGTGCTGCCAGACCCTTCCTGTCAAGTGCCAGCTGCCTCACCTTGGCCAATGCTCTTGTCATGTCCAGACTGGACTATTGCAACGCCCTATATTCAGGTGCAAACAAGGCGGTCACAGACAAACTACAAAGATTACAGAATAATGCTCTTAGAGCAGCCCTGAATATCCCACGTAGAGAGCACATTTCCAAACATCGGACCGAGGCACACTGGCTCAAGATCAAGGACAGAATCTTCCTCAAAACCATCTCTCTCACAGCCAAATGCCTTAACAACCAAGCACCCCCATACCTAGCTGAAAGAATCCTATGGAGGTCCTCTAACCGATCGACAAGATCTGCCAACACCTACTTACTTGAAGTCCCTAGATTTAAACTCACCACGGCGGGTGGATCTAGCTTCCCAGTCAGAGCTGCCCAAGCATGGAACACACTCCCACTTGACCTTAGACGCCCCCTACCTTACACTAGATTTAGATCTAATGCCATCAAATGGCTGCACAACAACGATTGCAACACCTGTTAAGACAACATTCCTCTGCGCTTCCTCCTGCTGATCCTACATGTACTGCCTCACCTGTATCACCTGCTGTAAAGTATCACTTGCTGTAAATTACCACTGTTTTTGTAATAGGCTGTGTTCAGGCCTCTGTAACTAAGTTTCGAATCTACTTGTTTTGCTGCGCCTGACTGCCCACGGGCTTGGAGCGCATTAATAAATAAATAAACAAATAAACAAACAATGTTGAAATCGGACTGTATCACTGCAATTGTCACGTCTGCCTCTGTTGGGATTCTGCCTCTTCTGTGTTGTCAAGCTAAATAAAGTTTAATAAAATAAAAAGGGCCTATACTAAGAAACCTATTGCCAAACCTCACAACTAATACAAAAAGGGTGTGGGATAGTTCTCAAGAAAAGAAAGAAGTGCAATGTGGCAGTGGGAGCCCCATTCACCCAGCCAGAGCCCACTCTGGTAGTGACAGATTCCTCCCTCTCGGGCTGGGGGGCTACCCTAGATGGCCATTTGATTCATGGCGCATGATCCAGAATGGAGGCCCTCCTGCATATCAATCTGCTGCATCTCAAAGTGGTAGGCCTGGCTTTTCTACTCGTCATCAGGGGCGACGCGGTTCTGGTCAGGACCGACAATTCCACGACGATGTTCTACTTGAACAAGCAGGGCGTCACCCCCTCTCCCCTCCTGTGCATGGAGGCAGTGTCAATCTGGGAGGGACCCAGTTGGAGGGGACATGGATATCTGCGGTCCATCCCCCGGGGGACAACAATGTGGAAGCTGAACATCTCCGCCGCCTCGGGCTAAACACCTACGAATGGGAATTACACATCAACTGTTTGTTGCCCCTATTCCAGAAATGGAGGTTCCCAGATCTGGACTTATTTGCATCTCCTCTGAATTCCAAGTGCCCCCTCTTCGCTTCATGGGCGGGGTGGGGCCAGGGGTCTCTGGGCGACACGTTCCAACTCTGCTGGCAGTTGCTATCCGTTTCCTCCTCCATTGCTCCAGCGGACCCTCTGCACATTTTGAGCCTCAGTAGACTGCAGCCTCCTCCTAATCGCCCCCCCCCCTCACTGGCTGTCGAGGGCTTGGTTCTCCGACCTGCTGCAGTTGCGCCCCCAGGGGCCTGTCCATTTCCCACACCCCTGCAGGGGCTTCCTGACGCAGCAGGGCGTTGGGAGCACCCGGACCCAGCCAGCTGGCCTGCTTGGCCTGGCTCCTGATAAGCGTAGACTGCCCCACTCCCAGTTTTCGTACGACAACTGGGAAATCATCCAGGAGGCCCTCCACGTGTTCTCAGTACAAGAGTAGGTGGACCATGTTCTGCCACTGGGCTCACGACAAGGGGCTGGACCCCACTCACCTGCACCCTGGACGACATACTGGCCTTTTCTACACATCTGGCTCGCTATGGAGACCAGGTTGATACCTGTCGCACCTATTTGGTGGCCATTGGGGCCTACAAGAACTCCCCAGAGCGCATTTTTTTGGCGGCCACCCCTGTGCTTAAGGCTCACCTCAAGGGGTTGTCCAGACGGTTTCCTCTGGTTCATGGGCACACACCCGGTCTGGGACCTCAGCGTGGTTCTGGCGGCTTTACAGCGTAAATCTTTCAAGCCAATGGCCTTGGTCAACATCAGGCTGGTGACGCTCAAGGCAATACTGTTGGTAGCGCTCACTTCTGCAAGCAGAGTCGGCGAGCTGCAGGCTCTGTCGTGCAAGCCCTTCACCACCTTCCACAATGACAAGGTAATCTTGGGCACTCATCCAAACTTCTTGGCCAAGGTGGTCTCTCCGTTCCATTTGAACCAGGAAATCTGCCGGCCAGCGTTCTTTCCAAACCCGCCGTCGGTGCTGAAAGGGTATTGCATTACTTAGACTTGGAGAGCGCTGAAGATGTATCCCTCCCGGACGAGGTCTTTCCAGAAGTCATTAGCAAGGCGGCTACTTGAGCCACTTCGTCTGCTTTCTGTAAGCACTATTCCCTTGATACCAGTTCCAGGTGGGATGCAGCGTTCGGTCAGGCGGTTCTGGTGAACATTCTTGCTTCTTCTTAATCTTGAGGCAGGTTGTCACAGCACCACCCGGTTGTCTTGATCGGTGGAATCACCCACAAGGATGGAGGAAAGGGGACAGGACATATGAGTAATTCAAGTTACTCTACTTAGTGACTGGGTGTCAGGTTTCTTGGTCTTGGGCGAAGGTAGCACGTACACCTGCCTCCCCGTTGGATCTTGGTGCCTGGATTGTACACAATCTCAGTCCCCCGTGACCCGCCGCGGAAAGAGGGTTAGGGTCTGCTGGATTGGATAGGTAGGGGTGATTATGGAAACTGGATAGAGGATCAGGAAGAGGTAATGGATGGGTAAGGGGATTCAGGGAAAAGGTTTGACTTGTTGCCCCCCTACCGGGGTTCCTGAAATCGCTGATGCTCCACCCACCCACTCCTGCACACTAGCACACTATGCCCCCCAAAGCCCTGCCTAGTCTGTCCTTCTCCGGCCCTAGTAATTCTGCTTTGATACCTGGCACATTATATTTTAGGATTCTCTGGTGCGTTACTGGTACGCACTCACATTGTGCTGATTGTTTGAACTCACAACCGGCACACCTTAAACAGGTTCACTAGTACATTGCAATCATATACCCACTGGTTACATGCAATGCGTTGGTTGTTGGAACTCACAACCAACACACATTAACTAAAGAAACAAGATGGCACTTAGCTTTGTGTCGTGCAGCGGGGTACGTCTGCCATGAGCTGCGGTCCCAATGTTCAAGCCGTTTTGATCCAGCGGAGCGCCGCTACAAAGAAATCAAAAGCACGTGTGAGCTTGTGTTGCGGAACAGTATAACAGAACACTTGACAAGCTACCAAAACTGCCCACTGGCGGTCTACAGCATGCAAATGCAGTCGATTTGTGGTGCCGGTTCTCCGCCACTCATGCTACTGTGCATCGGAAGTTGCTATCAGCTGTGAGCACCTCTGTACTCCATACACTTCCCAATGCCTTTAAGAGTTACATTGCCCAAACACTGCTTGCGTTCTATTCAGTTACTCCCCGAACACAATGCTCCTCCCGAGAGCGCTGCCTTGCCCAAACGCTGCTTGCGTTCTATCCAAATAAACACTCCGGAATTAACCAATAGTCTGACTTGTTAGATAAAAGCTCTTATCTGTTGCTGAATGCAGGGCCTGTAGTATTCGCAGGCGGGGAATGGCCCTGCGGTTCGCAGCCTGCAGGAGCCCTCCGAACACATGTACTCTCTCTCTCTCTCGTGTGCTGGTATATATAATACAATGTCCCCATTTTATATAAGCCTATACTTAATCATGAGAGAGGGTAGGGGGGGGAATGTGAAAACACTTCAGCAGCAGCAGTCCCGTGGAAATGATCAATGACTCACTAGTGCCTGCAGTCTAGCACAAAAAAACCATTGTCACAAGCTAACAACACCAGGTAAAGAAACTAAAATACATGCAGACATGAAACAGGAGGAAAGGAAAACAAACACGAGCAGTAGACAAATGCAATAGGCTCCCCCAGGCCCCACTTGACTCCATAAGGAAAGCCTGAGTCAACATATGCATAGAAAGTATGAAATCCCCACAGATTGTGTTGCAGATGGCGATTCTGTGCACATGTTGAAGCAGTGCTTTCTTTCATCCCTTCGTGCGGTAGCTGCACTAACATTCTCCAGAATCTCTAAATGTGAACATAGAGCAGCCCAATGTTTACTGAGGGCTGATGCCCCTTTTCACTTAGCTGCACTGTGTTGCTCCAAACTGTTTGCCATACTGGAGTAGGGATGTAACAGTATAACGGTATACCGTTAAAGATACCGTGAACCACCTAATTGAACAATAATAACCGTCACATTGTTTATACCGTTATACCGTTCATACCATTAAGTGTACTTTTCAATCTGATTTGTAAAGGCTGCAGTAAGCAAGTGCTGCGCAGACTTGGTCTTACACTGTTGGATCTGCCGTCTGCCAAGTAGTTTCAGTTGGAGCAGTTTTTAATGCCATTCCATAAACCACACGTGCCTGACACAAAATCAATGTTAGCAATAGGAAGAATAGATACAGTGCCAAGAAGGAAAAGGGTTTACTTTGGGGTGGTGGCTTTGGGGTTTATATATTTATAATGGATAATGTTCTCTAAACATATGGCAATGGGGGATTTCCCTGGTTCTATCATTGAATTTACATATAATAAGTCACATCTGTCGGTATTCCCTGCTGCCATACCAAAGGGTAACATGTCTGTGATTTCTGAAAACCTTTTGGCCCGCAAGTAAACTAAAGGCTGTAACGTAAAGAGAGAGTGGGTGTGTGTGTGTGTGTGTGTGTGTGTGTGTGTGTGTGTGTGTATGCGCACAAGCGTATACTACCATCAGCATCCATTGATCTGTGGCATGCAGGTTATCAAGATGGCAACATGTTCATCTTCACCAGTAGCCAGTGGGGGGAACAAAAAGTCTAAATGACCACTTAAGAAAAGCTATTTAGTTTGCTTTGCCAGTTGTAGCAGGGCCCCTCCCCCTCTCCACACGTGTGTTTGGTGGAAGCAAGTAATTTCAGTGGAAAGTATGTTGAAAAGCCCAATTCTGGCCCTGGGTGTATGGTTTTGTTTGAGATGATAAATCTGTCAATTTATGACCTTTTAGAAAATATTTGTTAAGATTAGTTAACTCCACCTGCTATACCGCGATAACCATGATATACCGTCATTTGGCAAGAAGGTTATCGTACCGTCATAAAACTAATACCGTGACACCCCTATACTGGAGAGATAAAGGGATAATGTGGGTTCAATCGCAGGGTGAAAGGTAGCCATTTACAGCCTTCCCATTGATATACAGGGTCTTTTCATGAACATCTTTTTCCTAATTTTGGACGTGAGATGCTGATCAGGTAGGTGCCCCCTGACCATGCCCTCTTGTGGCCTCCAAAATCGTTTTTGCACCTGTGCTTAAAAGCACGGTCAACGCATTCGGCGCGTGGTCCCTCTCCCCTTCCCAACCCGCTTCCTGAACATCCCTCTACCCGCCTCCCTCAATGCCCCCCCCCCGCCCTGATTGTTGCACCACGCCCTCATCAAGGACACCGCAGAGCAGCCCCCTACCCGTGCAGCCCCTTCGGCTAAGGGCCCCAAGGACAAGGGCGGCTCCTACAATGGCGGCTCCAAGACATGTCTGCAGGTGTCAGCAGGGGAAGCCAATGAAGCAAGCAGTCAACAGACACCAACTAAAACTGTAATTGTGGCTTGGGTAGGGTGTATAGCAATTACTCTACTCCAGAAAGCACCCACCACTCTACCATACCTCTCGCTAAAGTACACCGCCATAGGCTTACACCATGCACATTTAGAGAAATGTATGACCTCCGACCTAAATCTACGCATGACTGGACTGTAAATGTTGTTTTGCATTACTTACGAACATAATTCCCAATGTTAGCATATACCACACTTATATGGAATTCTTAACATCAGCCTGCATCACATAGAGATAGAAAAAGTGAATGTTAGCACGTGCCACACCTAGATGGAACTTGAATGTTACCATGTGCCACACTTAGAATGGAGATCATCATCCTGCCCTACATCGAGATAACTATTGGGAAGATTAGCAAGTGCCACACTTGGACGGAATATGTAGATTAGCAAGTACTACTCTTAAACAGAACCGTGAACGTTAGCATGTTAAATTTCATATAACCCACTAACCAATATAGGCTCAAATTCTCTGCATACGTATCTTTCTAAAAAAACTCACACAACCATCTCTCGCACAAGCCGCACACACTTCACCACACTGCAACAACACATAAGCCGCACCTACAGCACACGCAGACTGACTGATACCCGCACCAAAGCTCAGCACCCGGTGTATACCGAGTTGAAGCTGCCAACAGTACACCACTCCTCTCACTATCCTAGTCCCTCCCCTCTTCACCTTACTAACGCATCCCACCTTCTCATTTGAAGATCTGCCAGAGCACCTGGGGACCAATTCCGTTGGTGACGGTGCGCTATATAAGTACCTTTAACAAAGTTTGTATCACAAAGTAGTGCCCTTTTGAGGTCACTGGGGGTCTTAAATGGCTATGATGTTAGTATAAGTGTAAATGACATAGTTTCACTTCTAAAAGCCATCGGCGATGGCGAGTTTATTATTTTATGTGAGTCTGCCAGCCCCCCTCTGAGGAAACAGTTATGTAGCATTGCTCATGTAGAGAGCCTATAATTATGTGCACGGGGAGAGGGAAGTTAAACATCACCTTGCTTACCCTCACCTGGGAAGTAGAACCCTCAACGTGACAGCATATTGATTGATTGATTGATTATTTGTATAGCGCCTATACACAATGTGTTTCAAAGCGCTTCAAGGAGGGTGGGAACATGGGAGAATACAATTACATTCAAACAGGTCCTTGAAACAGGTCAGAATGTGAAAAATAACTATCAAATCATAACAGATAGTACAAGTGCATGGAACAATAAGGGAGAGGTGAGGGGGGGAAAAAAGGAGACAAAACTAGCAGTAACATTGCTATGCCCGACGACAATTGTTGCAGTGCAAGAGTGACAAGAGGAGGGGGGGAGGAGGGGATGTAAGGGGGGGAAATGGAAAGCGGTAAGGAGAGGAACAAAACAAGTGACTATCTACAAGATAGTGCAGGGGAGGGAGTGGGAGGAGAAGACAAGAAGGGAAACAAGGAAGACACTGGCGGGGGGCAGGGGGACAAGGAGACACTCGCGGCGGCAGGGGGGACAGGGAGACACGGGGGCAGTAGGTCAAGGCGACACTGGCGGGGGGCAGGAAGACACTGGCGGGGGCAGGGGGGACAGGAAGACACTGGCGGGGGGCAGAGGGGACAGGAAGACACTGGCGGGGGCAGAGGAGAAAGGAAGACACTGGCGGGGGCAGAGGGGAAAGGAAGACACTGGCAGGGGGCAGGGGGGACAAGGCGACACTGGCGGGGGGACAAGGAGACACTGGCGGGGGCAGGGGGGACAAGGAGACACTGGCTTTGGGACAGGAAGACACTGGCAGGGGGAAGGGGGGACAGGAAGACACTGGCGGGGGGACACTGGCAGGGGGCACAGGGAGACAAGGAGACACTGGCGTTGAGACAAGGAGACAATGGCGGGAGGCAGGGGGGACAGGGAGACACTGGCAGGGGGCACAGGGAGACACTGGCAGGGTGAATGGGGGACAGGGAGACACTGGCAGGGGGAAGGGGGGACAGGGCGACACTGGCAGGGGGAAGGGGGGACAGGGCGACACTGGCAGGGGGCACAGGGAGACACTGGCAGGGGGAAGGGGGGACAGGGAGACACTGGCTGGGGGAAGGGGGTCAGGGAGACACTGGCAGGGGGAAGGGGGGACAGGGCGACACTGGCAGGGGGAAGGGGGGACAGGGAGACACTGGCAGGGGGGACAAGGAGATACTGGCGGGGGCAGGGGGGACAAGGAGACACTGGCGGGGGGCAGGGGGGACAAGGAGACACTGGCTTTGGGACAGGAAGACACTGGCAGGGGGCAGGGGGGACAGGAAGACACTGGCGGGGGGACACTGGCAGGGGGCACAGGGAGACAAGGAGACACTGGCGTTGAGACAAGGAGACACTGGCGGGAGGCAGGGGGGACAGGGAGACACTGGCAGGGGGCACAGGGAGACACTGGCAGGGGGCACAGGGAGACACTGGCAGGGGGAAGGGGGGACAGGGCGACACTGGCAGGGGGAAGGGGGGACAGGGCGACACTGGCAGGGGGAAGGGGGGACAGGGAGACACTGGCAGGGGGCACAGGGAGACACTGGCAGGGGGAAGGGGGACAGGGAGACACTGGCTGGGGGAAGGGGGTCAGGGAGACACTGGCAGGGAGAAAGGGGGTCAGGGAGACACTGGCAGGGAGAAAGGGGGTCAGGGAGACACTGGCAGGGGGAAGGGGGGACAGGGCGACACTGGCAGGGGGAAGGGGGGACAGGGCGACACTGGCAGGGGGAAGGGGGGACAGGGAGACACTGGCAGGGGGAAGGGGGGACAGGGAGACACTGGCAGGGGGAAGGGGGGACAGGGAGACACTGGCAGGGGGCACAGGGAGACACTGGCAGGGGGAAGGGGGGACAGGGAGACACTGGCAGGGGGAAGGGGGTCAGGGAGGCACTGGCAGGGGGAAGGGGGTCAGGGAGACACTGGCAGGGGGAAGGGGGGACAGGGAGACACTGGCAGGGGGCTGGGGGGACAACAAACCAGAACGGGACTAAGGGGGTCAGGGAGACACTGGCAGGGGGAAGGGGGGACAGGGAGACACTGGCAGGGGGAAGGGGGGACAGGGCGACACTGGCAGGGGGAAGGGGGGACAGGGCGACACTGGCAGGGGGGACAAGGAGACACTGGCGGGGGGCAGGGGGGACAAGGAGACACTGGCGGGGGACAAGGAGATACTGGCGGGGGCAGGGGGGACAAGGAGACACTGGCGGGGGCAGGGGGGACAAGGAGACACTGGCGGGGGGCAGGGGGGACAAGGAGACACTGGCTTTGGGACAGGAAGACACTGGCAGGGGGCAGGGGGACAGGAAGACACTGGCGGGGGGACACTGGCAGGGGGCACAGGGAGACAAGGAGACACTGGCGTTGAGACAAGGAGACACTGGCGGGAGGCAGGGGGGACAGGGAGACACTGGCAGGGGGCACAGGGAGACACTGGCAGGGGGGACAGGGAGACACTGGCAGGGGGAAGGGGGGACAGGGCGACACTGGCAGGGGGAAGGGGGGACAGGGCGACACTGGCAGGGGGAAGGGGGGACAGGGCGACACTGGCAGGGGGCACAGGGAGACACTGGCAGGGGGAAGGGGGGAGGGGGGACAGGGAGACACTGGCTGGGGGAAGGGGGTCAGGGAGACACTGGCAGGGGGAAGGGGGTCAGGGAGACACTGGCAGGGGGAAGGGGGGACAGGGAGACACTGGCAGGGGGACAAGGCGACACTGGCAGGGGGCTGGGGGGACAACAAACCAGAACGGGACTAAGGGGGTCAGGGAGACACTGGCAGGGGGAAGGGGGGACAGGGCGACACTGGCAGGGGGAAGGGGGGACAGGGCGACACTGGCAGGGGGAAGGGGGGACAGGGCGACACTGGCAGGGGGCACAGGGAGACACTGGCAGGGGGCACAGGGAGACACTGGCAGGGGGCACAGGGAGACACTGGCTGGGGGAAGGGGGTCAGGGAGACACTGGCAGGGGGAAGGGGGGACAGGGAGACACTGGCAGGGGGAAGGGGGGACAGGGCGACACTGGCAGGGGGAAGGGGGGACAGGGCGACACTGGCAGGGGGGACAAGGAGACACTGGCGGGGGGCAGGGGGGACAAGGAGACACTGGCGGGGGGACAAGGAGATACTGGCGGGGGCAGGGGGGACAAGGAGACACTGGCGGGGGCAGGGGGGACAAGGAGACACTGGCGGGGGGCAGGGGGGACAAGGAGACACTGGCTTTGGGACAGGAAGACACTGGCAGGGGGCAGGGGGGACAGGAAGACACTGGCGGGGGGACACTGGCAGGGGGCACAGGGAGACAAGGAGACACTGGCGTTGAGACAAGGAGACACTGGCGGGAGGCAGGGGGGACAGGGAGACACTGGCAGGGGGCACAGGGAGACACTGGCAGGGTGAAGGGGGACAGGGAGACACTGGCAGGGGGAAGGGGGGACAGGGCGACACTGGCAGGGGGAAGGGGGGACAGGGAGACACTGGCAGGGGGAAGGGGGGACAGGGAGACACTGGCAGGGGGAAGGGGGGACAGGGAGACACTGGCAGGGGGAAGGGGGGACAGGGAGACACTGGCAGGGGGACAAGGCGACACTGGCAGGGGGGACAACAAACCAGAACAGGACTAAGGGGGTCAGGGAGACACTGGAAGGGGGGACAGGGAGACACTGGCAGGGGGGACAGGGAGACACTGGCAGGGGGAAGGGGGGACAGGGAGACACTGGCAGGGGGACAAGGCGACACTGGCAGGGGGCTGGGGGGACAACAAACCAGAACGGGACTCGAGTTTAAAAGCACCCGAATGCTCTGCATAACCACTCCCCCACCCTCAGGTGCTCCTTTTCCTACCTGTCAGCTGAAGGGGAAAAGGGAGGGGATCAAACGGCATCGCCTCTGCAGAGTGTAAACATAGGCGGTGAACCAGCTTCCTCCGGCTATCTGCCAGTTCGCTTCCCCTCGGATTTGCCTCCCTCTCACTCTGCATCTCCCTGGGAGGGAGGGAGATCTCTTAACAGGCCCGTGTAACGTCGGAAAATGGGCTATCAATGCGCTATCTTGGGCGAAATTGCCCGTCGAAAAATGCTTTCCTGCAAGTCGTTACTGCGCATGCTCACCAACACAGCGCATGCGCAGTAGCACCCTAAGCATTTTTCGACGGCTGAGCAGATTTCGACGTTACACCGGCAGCCCCATACTCGGGTCAGGTGTCACCCGACCAGGAGACACTGGTGCAGCCCTCACGCCAGACTCAGGGGTGGGGGTTCATCCCACCCGCTCCGGGGACTCCGGAGGTCCTCACATGGCCGGGTGGCAACCGGCTTACCGCGGTCCCGGTTTGGGGGCGGCCCCGGTTTGGGGGCACCCAGGCCAGGGTCGCCACCCTGGCCCTGACTCACCGGGCCAGGGGAACACACAGGGACGGCGTTGCCCGGCAGGGGCCCTATCCTTGGGCCCAGCACACGTGGTGTATGGTGCTAGCACAAACACACCACGGAGTCTCGTTGGTCTGATTGACGAGTCGGAAACGGCTCGCTCTCTTTATTAACCTGGTCACGTGGTTCCCCACGTGACCAAGACAACCACACTGGGCGATACCATGCCTCCCAACAGGGGAGACAGGCAACAAGGGTGCAGCCAGGACACCTTCACAACATTATTCCATTTAAATTGTATTCTTCGATCGTTGTTTAATGCTTGTTATTATTTTGTTTGCTTTTTCTGGAAAATATTGACATTGCCACTGGATTCATATGAATGCGCGACGAAGGTGGCGCGGGATGGGGGGGCTGTCAAGTTTTAAAATCATGCAACTCGTGTTCATCCGCATTCATAACACTTCCGGAATCCTGTTGCAGTAGCGGGCACAGTTCGTCCATCATTTTTAGCCGTACAATGTTACGCTCTGCCCAATCAGCAAGCTAGCGGCTTCAGTCGCCCTTGGTGACGAGGCCACCAATGACCGAAGCGCTGTGGCTTTGTGGGGCGGGGAATGGCCTTCCAGTCCGTTGGGTCCTCCCTGACTGTGTACCGCGGCCAGGAAGCGGGAGTAGGACCGGGACTTGGAACGCTGAGGCGGAGGAGCGCGGCAGGCCCGGGTCGTGAGAAGCTCCTGTGAGTATCGCCTCATTTGTGTGTATGTTTACGGAACTTCGAGTTCCGTGTGGGGTGGATGTTTCTCTGTCCTGGGAGAATTGGCGCAACACAGCTGCTCTTCCCTGTACCTGCTTTGCTACTCGCTGGAGGATCACCTTCACTTGAATATTCCTTCTTCAGATGGTAGATCGACCCATGATCCCCGACACCCGGTGTTGCTGTAAGCTCTCCCGAAGTACCTTTTGGCCTGATAATAGCTCCTTTAACAGGACATACACTGTTGTGTTGTTAAAAAGGAGTCTGGGAGCCCCTATACTGAGAACTAACATGGGTTAAATACCCGGCCTGTTCTATGGAATTTCTTCCAATCAGGAGGGTCTACCACCACGTTTTAGCTCACTGCACCCTTCACACAGGAGAACTTTCCATTTGCATATCAGATTTTGTCTCACCCATAAGGACTGTTGTGTTTGATATAGGGCACAGTTGACCTTGATTCAGTTTCAAAGTGCAATTTGTCCACTGGCCTTTGATGCTCTATAAACCTGTGATTCCACTACACAGCACCGTGCCTGATAGTTTTATGTCAGGATACGCTGCTTTGGCTTTGATGCAGATTGTCTTTAAGTGGTGACTGTCTTATGGGTTGTAAGTGATAAACATGTCGCTGTGAATAGACTTCGCTGATGTGGACTGTTAGATCAAGTATAAACGGGGGTAAGCAGTGACCACTGCACTGCGGGCTAGGGCTCTGATATTGGCTTTCTAGCGGTTAGGAGGGCAATGCTTTTCGTGAGTGCAAGTATGAGGGTTCGAATTAACAAGCTGCATGTGTATCTGGTTTGTGCGTGTAATCACTACTGCAATTTACTAGGTTTATACATCTGAAAAGGGTGTGGTATCTAGTGCGACCCTGAAAGAGTAGAGTTTATTGGGGTCTCCTGATGTTAACATACAGAACTGCTGTAAGAGACTGCCAAACATAAAGATGCTTGATAGGCCTGCAACAATACCCCAAGGAACTAGATATGCCATTTAGAGAAAAAAAGCCAGTAGCCAGTTCTTAACCGGACATGGTAGTGGTAAGTGGATCTTACAATAGTTATTGTTGGCAGTACACATTTTAAAAGGGGTAAAGAGCAGTTGACATTAAAATGTATATTTCTGTTTCGTAATATAAAGTGCTCTTATATACTTACTCTGCGTGGCTCTGTAAAAAAAGAAAGGAGGGCAGGTTGTGTTATTCGTATAGCGTGAAGGCAGTTGCAGACACCTTTTATTGTCGATGGATGCAGGTCGGAAGTACCCTTTACCAATGTTTTGATATAACGCTCTCTGTGGTTGGTACAACTGGACTGGTTAGCCATATGGGCAGCACTTAGATTGCGGAGTGCAAAAATGAACAGCATGGTTGTTGAAAGAAGATGGATAGGTTCTGAATATGTTAAGTACACTGGACCTAGGAGGTCGTCTGTAGGAGTGTGGGAAGTGTAGGATTCAAGATTTTAGTAGCCAGTAGTAAGTTGCTTGCAGGACGAGGTGGTGGGGAGTGGGAGTGATGCTGTTGTTGTCACTTCCTGGCTCTTGGTGGTAGTTTTAACTGAGATTAAAGGTGAAAACCAGTGCCGCACAGGAGAGTTTGTGAGTCAGCTTGGTCCCCACAGATGGTAGTGCCAAGAGTTTCGGGGAATGCTGGCTGTAAATTAGTCCAAGTTTCTTGTGCAGTTTTTAGTTGGTTGTTATTATTCAAAGTGGTTGTTTAAAAGGCCAAGTCTTGAGCTGTTTCCTGAAAGTCAGGTGGTTTTCCTCCAGGTGGAGATGTTAGGGTAGGGTATTCTAAAGTTTTGTGGCCAGACTGAAAAGGAGAATCCTCCTTGCAGTTTCTTGTTGGAGCTGGGGGCAAGTACTGGTGCCGCATTGATGGACCAAAGTGTTCTGGAAGGAGTGTAGTGTTGACATTTACTTATGAAGGAAGAGGGGTCTCATCTGTGGTATGGGTGATGCACACGTTTTTTAAATTAACCCTTTTTTTATGGGAAGCCAGTGGAGAGTACGTAATGTGGCGTGATATGTTCAAATCGCTTCATTCTGAGGAGTAGTCTTGCCAGTTTTGATAGTATTATGCAATGGCCCTGTGGGTGAATGTTAAGTAAGTTAAGATGCAACGTCCCATGTGCAGCTTGGAGAAACAGCTTCTGAGGATGGCTATGACCTGTGGATCAAGAGCAGCGAGGATGTTGTCCATTTTCGTTCCAAGATTTCTTAACAGGTTTGAGGTGGGGCCCGTCATGTCAGGCCAAGGGGTTGTGGTGGAGTTGGCATCCATAGGATTACAGAGCATCAGCTCTGTTTTGCTAGGGTTGAGTTTATTTTGTTTTTTTTCATCCATGCGTCCACCTGTGCAAGGTAGTTTTAAATGTCAGAGGCATTTGATGATTGGTGGATTGTAGCACACCTTCCAATCTCTAAAGCATCTATGTGCTAAACATCATATGGTCTCCGCATTATTCAAGGGCGTTGAAAGCTGGGAAGACAATATTACAGGAACCATTCAATATTGTGTATAATTTGGCGGGGGGGGGGGTGGAGTGGTAAGCAGGTACTGAAGTGAAATGTTGTGTTGGATTAGGCTTTCCACCAAGAGAGGACTTTCGGTTCATTATTGAATTTTAGAAGTATTATTTATATAAATCTGTTGTGTGGTGAAATATATTTCTAGATACTGGGAGTGTGGTTTTTTTCTGTTCTGGATTTTAAAGTCAGACTAAGCCCTGACGTCTTTTACAAGAGCTTTTCCCTCCAGATAGGTAGCGTGTTGGAAGAACATGAGGGCCTGTAGAGGCAAAACTAGGTCGGTAAGTCGGGGTTGGTGTCTTCTATAATCGTATTTTCTTAGTCATTTCAATAAGTCATGCAGTTGCATATATGGAATTATTAGTGATGTATTGCTCAGATACCAGTCGGAAGGTCATTACTGCCATATATGTTGGGAAGGAGACTACATCGTTTTTTGGAAGTCTGCTTCATGCAGGTAGTGCTTTATTTTTGGGTCCATGGCTCTCTTTCGGAGCATGTTTATTTGACACAAGACTGTATAGTTACGTAGGCCTTGAGGTAAAGACACTCTCCTTCATGAATCGTAGAGGTTTCGCTTTGGAGAGTTGTGCATCTATTGCAACGTTTTCCAAGTGATCACAATAGACACCATTCTAGAAAGTCGAAAAAGATTGTATTCTTTACTTTATACATAATGTTTTCTTGATCAGGTGCAGCTCTAGCTCCACCTTGCTCTGGGTTTTCAGAATTGTCCGGATCTTCTGAGTGATGGCCTTTTCAGTCATTGGGTTCCTTCTTTTCTTGACTGTACTATATTGTTGGATTATCTGAACCACATCTCCTTTCATGCAATTATTTACTGGTTGTCTGACTAATAAGTGCCATCGCATTATTCATGAAATTGTCCAGCCATAATTTATAAATCTGTAATTCCCTTTCTGGTAAACTTTTACTAGTCTGAGCCGTTGCATTTCGTCTTCTGGAAATAATGATGACGTCTGCTAACTTCTGGTTATTGCTCGTCTGTCTCTGTCCACTTTGAGGAAAAGTGACCCATCTACGTGTATTGGGTTCTGGGGAAAACATTTAAATTTGGAAGTTACTACTCACTCGCCCCAAGTTCGCCACATAAAATCAGCACATCCTTTCGTAAGAGCCAATGGGTAGGGTGAGTGCACATTTTCCTATCTAAGTGATAAATACAAAAACGGTGCTTCAATTTTTGTTTACATCCTCTTTCACAAACATCAACCATTTGATTTAATGAATACCAACTTAGATTTTTTCAGTTTAAGCAATTCAACTTTTTCAATTCCATGTTCCGTATTACATTTCAACAATTTACAGTATGTATTGAACAGTTTTGAAAGAAATTCCAAACTACTGATACTTAGTCACAGATTATGGGGTTCTCCGCTGGAGAGTGTAAGGGTGTGGAAGGAGGAGACGGACACACAGGTGTAATTCTTTTGGCTATAGACTTTTATAGGTTAGAAAAATAAAGACAAAACACGAACCTGAACCTTCCTTATCTTTTAAGAGGGGTTTCATTGCCTCAACCAAAAACACTAAGGAGGATGTCCAGAAAACAAAAAGTCCACAGTCCTCTGTCAGAGGCCTATTTCTTTCCCTTACATTTTTTAAAAAACATTATATTTGATTGGTTTTACATATTCCAAACAACATGTCACTCAACAATATCAATGTCTGTCACATTTAACATTTCTTACATGTTTCTCCCAACTCCTACCCCTCCCCCCCGTTGCCTAAAACACTCGTATGGTATCTACCAAGAAAGTATTAAAATAACCATCCAACGTATGAAACTCCTCATTCAACTGTCCGACTTAATCCGCCTCCATCTTTCTATATCTTCCGCCACAAACAGAGAATGTACCAAGGTCTCCCATGCTGCAATAGCCGCTGTGACCTCACCTTGAATGCCCGCTACCACCCTCTTCCATGCCACTGTTTCCACCATTGCCCATTGCTTCAGGTCCCTCTGCCGCCGGGCCATAAGGGGATTTCCAGGCCATGGCTATTCTGTGTTTGGCGAGGATACACTCTAAATCTTTCATTTTATGGACATGTTTGGTGCCCTTGGGACGTGGAAAGTGGCCCAGCAAATATGCCTGCAGGGAAAGCACATCCAGGTTCAACCTCCCTCTATGCAGTCTGCTCGCCACTCTTTGCCAATATAGCCCCACTAAAGGGCATGCCCAAAACATATGTAACAGTCCTGCATCTCCTGGCTTGCACCTAGGTCACACTTGTTTTACAGCGCCTGGGAACTGTGAGATCCTTTGAGTGGTAATGTATACCCTATGTGTCACCAGCAGCCGTATGAGCTGTAGTCTTGCGGTCCTTGCCACTCGTTTATGGTATGCCAGCACCTGCTCCCATTGTATCTGTAAACTCTGCTCCTAGTCTACCTCCCATTAACCCCGTATCTCTACAGGGGAGGGAGGCCCATTAGTCAGTAAGAGATCATATATCCGCGATATACTGTGCCCCCCCCTTCTGCTATGTCATATAGAACATCCACCACAGCATGTTTCCCATCAGTTCACTATATGCAGGCCATCTCCGTACTATCTCCCTCTTGATTGTGCTATAAAACAGATATTGGCCTTTATGTAGTCCATCCAGTGCGTCCAGTCAACTCTGAAAAGGGTATAAAAGTCAAATCCTGTAATAGGTCCCCTATAGTTGCCACCCCGCAAGTTATCAATCTAATGCGCACACTCCTCCTGCTTTGTGTTGAGATTGCTATCACCAAGGCCAGCAGAATTTGCACTGAAATTGGATATGTGAGCCCAATTACCGCCAAAGCTCTGTCCCACATTTTCACCCCTAGAGACACCAAGGGCCTCATTACAACTCGGGCGTTAAGGGTTAACGCCACCGTTAACCCTTAACTCCTGATTCTGATTTTAACGCCTGCTTTTAGCAGGCGTTAAAATCCATGGCGCTAACCTGCCATGGTGCTAATTACGCCGCCGTAATTTACGGCGGCGTAATTAGCGCCTTCCCCACTCCCATTATGCCCTATGGGGCAAAAATGGGAATGGGGAAGGGAAAATGGGAAATGGGGATTTACCGCCCCACTCACCTTGGAATGGGGCGGTAAATCCGCCATCCACCATGGTGTAAACGGAGTTTACACCATGGTGGTAAAGTTGGTGCACTTAGCACCAAGGTTGTAATGAGGCCCCAAGTGTGGCCAGTGGCCTCCCCAAGGTTTCCTGATCCGCACCAATTCTTTCAGTTAATGACACAACCCTATTGGCTGCAGCATTAAAGTGTCTGGGGTAGGATCGCCTGCCAGCCAGTCCACTACAAACTGTACCTGCCCCGCCACATAGTATAGCTCAAACTGCAGAACCTTGATGCCACCCTCAGCATCCAGCTTGTGCAATAGTGATAACGCTATTTGATTCCTCCCACTTTGCCACAGAAACCCTCTACAAATAGTATCTAAAGTTTAAAAAAAAGATTTAGGTATGTAGAACGGGACATTTACAAAAAAGAGCAGCAACCTGGGCTGCCCTTCTGATCGGTGAAAGGGGCAGTTTAGCCCAGAACTTCGTAGAGCTCCTAATGCGCTACAAGGCCCTCAGCGTGTTCTGTGCATGCTCCACCGCAGGGTCATGGTACATATTAACTCCCAGATACCTACACGTGGTCACTTCCCATCGTAGAGCATGTGCGGGCAACACCCCAGCTTGTAACCTGCGCAGCCCCGCTAGGCGAAACAAGGCCGATTTGTCCATGCCAATTGTGATCCCTGATAATTTTGCGAAGAGTGCCATTGCTTCCAGTAATAATTCCAGATTATCTTCAGGATTCTGAATATACAGCAGCGTGCCATCCGATTTTGCAAGTATTGATGTGACTATCTAAACAAAACAGAAATGGACCAATAGATTGATGATGACAAAGTATTCTTCAATCAAATCTTCATACAGAATTTTATTTTTATCAGGTACAAACAATCTTTTATCACAAAGTTAAGACAACAGTTTTCATATATATATTAACACTCTCACAATCAATTTTCCCACCGCTCATACGCATTCATACAGTGAAACACAGATCTCTCTCTTTCTAAATCAAAACCTGGTATTGATCTACATGTGCCTCTCCAAAAAACCTTCTAACTCAAAGTTCGAACACCTTTTCATTAGTACAAGTGTGACTATTCTGTGAATTCCACAGATAGTATACAAAAAAGCTGACACGTGTTTCAGTAGTATGTTTCGGGCTTTACAAATGTAACCCTTTTGTTGTGGCGACCTTCGTCAGGACAGTAGCTTGGTATCGAATGTCTCTTGCTTCAACAATGGCTGGGGTGAGCCTTCATCTCCATTATACAACTTGTGGAGTAAGTGCAAGCGAAATGGGCGTAGTCCCATGCAGACTTAAAAATTGACTGATGTTTGGAGTGTGAGCTATTGTGTCTACCAACAGCTTGTCGACATTTTTTATATACCATCTGTGGAATTCTCGGAATAGTCACACTTGTACTAATGAAAAGGTGTTAGAACTTTGTGTTAGGTTTGGATTGGCTGGCAGCCGATCCTACCCCGGACACTTTGATAACAGGTTTTGATTTAGAAAGAGAGAGATCTGTGTTTGGCTCGATGAATGCGTATGAGCGGTGGGAAAATTGATTGTGCAAGTGTTAAAAAAAAAAAAAAAAATATATATATATATATATATAAAAACTGTTGTCTTTTAACATTGTTTGTACCTAATGATAAAAATAAAATTCTGTATGAAGATTTGATTGAAGAATACTTTGTCATCCTCGATCTATTGGTCCATTTCTGTTTTGTTTATTGCATATATACCTGCAGTACCATAGCTTACTACCAGATACCCTTTATAATTTTGATTGATGTGAGTATCTTACTGTCTTGATTGAGCATGGACAGGGGCCTGTAAGAGCTACGCTCCTCAGGAGGCTTAAGTGGTATGATGATGGATTCCCTCAAACTCGGTGCGAGAACCCCCATCTCATACGAATCGTTAAAGGTGCAAAGCAAGTAGGGGGCCAATTCCTGGGTGTATTCCTTACAGAAATCGCTAGGGAACCCATCTGATCCCAGTGTCTTCCCTGTCGGCAGGGGGTTCCGATCATGCTTAGTATATCTTTTAGGGAGATGGGTGCTTCTAAGCTATCGTGCGCCTCCTGGCTTAGCCACAGAAGTGCAATCTGATTTAGCACGTCCTCTACATGGGCCTTTGGAGTCCGGGATCTCTCCCGATAAAGATACTGGCACAATTCCAGAAACGCGTCATTGACGCCCTTCTTGGTATGACACAAAACTCTTTGTTTCGTGTATATAGAGTTTATGGGCCCCTGTTTATCCTCCTATTTTTTTTAATTTTATTTCTTTCCTTTTTTTTATACAGGCATGCCAGCAGCCGACCTGGTTTATCTCCCTCCACATCTTGCGTCTCAGTATATCTTGCAAAACTGTGTTTTCACACCCTTTCCCAGCCGTCCATGCACTTTTGTTTTAGTGCAGAGATCTTCGCATTCTTGTCTGGTAGCCGCTCTTGGGATTGTTCTAATTGCCTCAAGCTTTCCTCAGCAGAGGACAAATCTCTGCTTATGCTTGCCTGGATACCGTTGGATCCTGCTATGGCCGTTCCTCTACTCACTACCTTCAGTGCCTCCCAAAAGGTCCCTGCACTAGGGACACTTCCCTTGTTATGCAAAGCAAAATCAATGATACTGTCTTTGATGTCATTCTGGAATGGGGGGTCTTGCAGTGACTCACTTCTTAGCCGCCATGTAGGGATCTGTGCTCTAGGGGGCACATACTGCCACTGCAGGCTAAGCGGCACATAGTCCGACAAGACTCTGCCTTTGTATTGCGTATTCGTGATGAGGGGAGCTAGTTCACATCCTATAAAAAAAAGTAATCTATACTTGTGTGCACCTCATGTGGTGCTGAGTAGTACAAGTAATGCTTGGTGTCCATATGTAGAGCTCTCCGGGCATCCACTAGGACGAAGAAGTCTAGAAGTTTTGCAAGGTCTTGGCAATCAGGGCCGGTCTAATATATTTCGTGTCTGATCTGTCCAGCAGAGGGTTTGTGTACAATTAAACTCACTCCCCATTTTATGTTACTGGTCCTGTAAGGACCCAATCTGGGATATAGAGTTTGGAAAAATGTAGCCACTTTGTTGTTGAGGGCATAAGTATTGACTAGACATGTATCCACCTGTTCGAGAAGGCCCTGTACTACCACCATCCTACCCTCATTATCTGTTTTAAAATGGGTGACCCTAAAGGGTACTGAGGGTGCAATCCATATCGGGACTCCATGCGCATAAGCAGAGTATGTGGAACCCAGAACCCGGCCCCCCATTTCCTTGTTACCAGTGTTTGCTTCTCAGCCGTGAGGTGTGTCTCTTGCAGCATGACTTTGCCCACTTTGCATCTTCTGAGATACGAGTAGACCCTGTTCCTTTTCACATAGGCATTCAGAACCCTCACATTGCATGTGAGGACATTCACAGATCCAGCGATTGGATGTTCTCCCCTTCTTCCAGGCTTATCTGCCCCCACTTAACACCCATTTCTGCTTTCTTCTCATGAGGTATTCCAATCAAAGGTGATGGGCTTCTAATCTCACTTAACCTATGTGCAGTCAAACCCCTCCCCGGAAAAACGGTCCGAGCATCCCCAACAATAAACAAATGCCCAGCTGCGTTCCCGTTGTTCAGGCATGTCCACTTCTCGCATTCACCCCTAGCCGACCTGCTTGAGGCTAGTGCACAATGGATAGTCACAAAAACAAGTGCCCATAGAAGGAAGAAGAACTTGTGGGAGTGTGGGGGAGGTGTGGTGGCCGCAGCTGCGAGTACGATCTTCCCCATCATGATGTACATTGTTTAAGCCCCACCATGTACAAAAGAGGAACCAAGACAGCCAGCGCAAAAAGTTTGTTCCAAGGAGAATGCTACTTTTGGCGAGAGAACCTCTTCCTTAGTGTCCCTTTAGAGATGGTGTGCCTTGAGGCCAGTGCCTCAAACCAGTCTAGTTATCCTAGATGCTCCTGGCCACTGGTTGCGTAGAGCTTCCTTTACGTCTCATCAGCGTCATCTCCCTTTTTGCAGCCAGGGCATATCTTCTCCCTATCCATCCATGCCTGTGCTTCCTCTGGGAGGTCAAAGAACAGGACTTGTTTTTATGTATGATTTTGAGTCGCGCAGGGTAAATCGACATATACTTCAGGCCTGCCGCTTGGAGCCTTGACTTGGTTGCTGTGAATTGTGCTCTGTTTTTTTGTACCTGGAAGGTGTAGTCGGCGTAGACCGCCAAGTCTCTTGAAGCCCTTTTCAATTCGCCCCCCTGTTTGGAGTATGCCAATATTTTCTCTGTATCCTTATAATTCAGGACCTTAGCGATCATCGGCCTCAGAGGGGCTCCTGGTGGGGGGGGCCTATGGTCGGTGCTCTGTATGCCCTCTCAATTGTATTCCAGGCCCAATCTCCTGAAGTAGCATATTCTCAATATAAGACGTAGGGTCAGCGCCCTCCTCCCCCTCCGGCAAGCCAACTATGCGTATATTATTCCTCCTGGCGCGCGCTTCTGCCTCTTTCCTCTCTGTTTTCCAGGAGGCTGACCTTCTGTGGCAAAATGTGGACATTCACCCGCATCTCATGGAGCGATTCTGTGCTTTCCTGCGTTTAGGTCTCTAGGGTGGCAGTGCGATCCGCCAAGTTTCAGACATCCTGACGCAACAGGCCGACATAACTTGCACTGCTGCAATCTGCGTGCCCAAGGAGGCTTTTAAGTCTGCTATTGCCTCCATCACCTGGTTATGCAGCTCCATAGTCTCACAACCTTTCACCTGTGCTCGTTCCATATCGCTTCCAGGGAACTGTTGCTTGGCCCTGGCAAACCTGTATAACATAGGTTAACTTGGTTTCAGCTTAGGTGACTTGGGAGGCATCGAGCCTGCTGAGTTCCTGGTGCTCGGTCTCATCCGCTTTCCACCCTCAGCCACTGCTTTGGGTAACTGGGCATGGATATCCGTGTGTTAGTTGTTACAAACACGAGGAGCCTCAGTAGGCACTCAGTATCAGTTGTAGGGGTTCACCATACCTCCACTGTCGCTATTATGGCCCCATATGCTTTGGCAGCCTTAAAGCCGTGCCCCCAGTAGTATCCAGCACACCATGTGAACACTTGGGCTGTTGTCTTGGGCATTTCCTGATCCTGCACCAGGTATGGCTACTGTCCTCGGGCCTGTGACTGCGGCTAGGAGGGTTAACGGAATGTTGCTGCCTGTACTGCCACTGTCTCAATTGGTATGCCACTTCTGTGCAATCTCACTTTGCATTGCGATCCCAAGGGCTGCCTTTAGTTTTTACCATGCAGCCATGGCCCTTGTGCACAATACGCTCATCCGGTCTTTTAATCGTGCAGATTCCTCATAGCCCGGGGATCCCCAGTCGTGTTGCTTCCTGTGGTCCAGGTCCCTTTGTGTAGGAGATGCCTACTATCCTCTGCGTGTGGATTTCAGAACCCAGGAGGCCACGCAGAAAGAAGTCCCTGCTCTACGAAGGCAGAAAGTCAATAGAGCAGCAATTAAAGCATTTGCCTGGCTTACTCCAATCCTTCCCTACTCATTGGAATGCTTGTTAATTAAACAGACAACCATTTGAGTGTTAGAGAAAGGTTTCAGAGCTTCAAGCCGTTCTACCGGCTCCAGGCCTCCATGTGCTGGCAGTGTCCTCTGTACCAGTGCTGCATTAAGGTAGGATGTGGGTTTTGTGGTGTCCCGTGTATCCCAGTAAAGTCATCTTGTCCAATCAAACAGTCTGTTCCAGTAGGCAAGGTATGATGGGGAGTTACTGATCCCAATCAGGGCCAGCGGCAGAACATATATGGCCAACATGAGGGCAAACCTATGTCTAAAGAACCAGGATGGAGGGCTGCAGGACCCTCCTCTGTGCTGCTTCTGTGAATAAATGAGAAGATACTTCACTCGCAGGAGCAGGTTATTTGTGCCAACAAATGTTTTTGGGGCACATCTCCTCCTTCACTGTTGCAGACTTGTGCTAGTCTCCGGTCGATCTCTTTGGAATCTTTTTCTATTCACCTGGCATTTCACATCCAGATGATGAATAATCTCGCATCCAGCTACTGAATTTAGGACTGGTCCCATGATGCTGTGCTGCCAACCATGGCCTTGTGGGCTGTAAAGCAGTGTTTGTTTGTTTAGTGTTTATTGTGCGCACCAGACCCGAGGGTATAAGGGCGCAAGAAAGTAAGAAGTCGTACAGCTTAGTGCAAAGGTAACAAGGTTACATGGTATCAACAGAGACATGTGATTAACAAGCCAACAAGCTAACAATTAACAATATTGTAATAACAGTTATATACAGGATCAGTATTTATATACAAGCAGGATCAGGTTTGTGTATTCATTTGTCGGCCATCTCTATTAGCCATCAGATCAAGTTTTGCCTAAATTTGGTGAAGGATTGTTCCATTCTCAATGTGGAGGGTAGCTTGTTCCACAGTTGGAGCCTCCAATAGTGGAGAGTTTGAATCGGGGTACCTGGAGGCGATTGGTGCCCTATATAACATAAGAGCAAAATGCTTTGGAAACAAAGTGTCGGTCCAGAGTGGTACTAGTCACAGACAGTTATGGAATCTTTTATTTTCTAATCCAAGATTAACAATACAGCTTGCAATTGTGCAATTTCTTGATCAAATATTCCCTGATACGAAGAGTGTTTGCACCCATGTGAAGTAAAAGGCTATTTGGTAGTCATAATATCACATATTTTACTGTTTTATGCTGCCCTGTAATGACATGTAATGAGGTACAAAGAATGATTGACTTTCTTTTAATGTTGTAAGTATGGAAATGTAACTACAAAAATGATAATGAGTGTAAATATTTGAAAAGTTGGTTTACCAGCTAAAACAAATAATAATAAAAAAAAAAAAAAAAAATTGGTGTTTGCTAGTCTCGTCAGTCTGGTGGATGCTGTTCTAGAGAATCTATATGCTAGATATCGTGGGGCCTTGTTGTTTAGACATTTGTAGGTGAGGGAAGCAGTCTTAAGTCTGATTTTCTCATAAGTGGACAGCCATTTATGCTTCCTTCTTGTCTCGAAGATATGTTCTCTCTTAGAGATGTTCAGTGCGGCTCTAAGAGCATTATTTTGCAGTATCTGTATTTTGTTGATAGTAGATTTGGTCGCTGCAATGTAAAGGGCATTGCAGTAATCTAGTTTGGATATGATCAGAGCTCTAGCTAATGTCATGCAACTGTAGGGGATAGGAATTGTTTGCCCGCTCTAATTAGTTTGCATGTATATGCTGTAGAGGAGGCTAAGGTGTTTACCTGTTTGGTAAATGATAAAGTAGAGACCTAACGTTTTTACTTCCTTGGCGACTTGAATAAGGTTCTCATCAATAATGAAGGATGAGTAGTTCGCACCCAGTCTGTTGAGAAGGGGTGTAGTACCCAGGGTGAGAAGCTCTGTTTTGTCATCGTTCAGGCAGAGGCCGTGGGTGGCCATCCATGCCTGAATGATGCTTTAGATTCTTTTCAGCATTGCTAGGTCCTTGCTATAGTCCCCGGTGATTGGGAGGAGGATCTGGGTATCGTCTGCATAATTAGTGTAGGCGATACCCAGATGGTCCAAGTCATCAAACAGAGGTTTGGTAAATATATTATATAGTTTTGGTGACCCTTATACTATGGTCACTAAGGAATGATTGGATCCACGCTATTGCCTCACTGGAGAAGTGGGCAGCTGAATCCAAGTGGCTACATAAGACTTTGTGATGCACTAGGTCGAATGCCGCCGATAAGTCTAATAGAAGTAATGCTGGTTTTCCATTGTCTCTTAATTTATCTATTTGGGTTTTAAGATCAATAAGTGCGGTTTCGGTGCCATGTAAGGGACGGAAGCCGGATTGACGAGAGCCTAATAGCTGGTTAAGGTCTAGGAAATTCTGGATTTGGATATATGCCACCTTGTCTAAAATCTTCAGCAAAAATTGTACGGTTGTAATCTATCTATAATTAGTAGGTAGCTGGGTCTAAGGTTTGCTTTTTGAGGAGTGGGAGTACCCAGGATTCCTTAAGGTTACTAGGAATTGTGCCGGTAGTGAAGGAAGCATTGATCAGCCTAGTGATAAATGATGGTAGATCCCTGGCGGGGTCTTTGATCTGTTGTGCTGGGCATAGATCACCTTTACAGTTAGGTTGGAGTCCAAGAATGACTTTCTCAACCTCTATCGTGGAAACTTTAGAAAAGTGAAATTGAGTAAAGGGTTTAGTTTTAGTAGGTGATGTAGTGTTGGGAAGTGTAGTAGTGGTTAGTAACTCTTTCTTTAATTCGATTTTCTTTTGGCGGTTTAGGACTTTGTTTGCTAGTGCATGCTGGATATCAGAACACCATGTTTTATCTTTGACACAGTTATCCTGAGCTGTTATGGGGTTTACAAGTTCTTTTAATATGGAGAACCGCTCTTTCATGCTAGAGTTCGCTTGTGTGATTCTATTGTTGTAGGCCTCTTGTTTGGCCGAGAGGATCTCTTTCTTATATTGAGATGAGGTGTTGATTAATTTCAATTTATTTTCTGGAAAAAGTTTCCAAGTATTTTCACGTTTTCTTTTTTCTAGTCTGAGGTTTTTTAGGTGGGGGGTGAACCAATTGTTCAGGTGGCTTTTAGGTTTACTATTTCTGAGTTTTAGTGGGGCAATGCTATCAAGAGTTTTGTTCATGACTTTGTTGTATTCTTCAACTAGGAGGCTAGGATCCCGGTTATCAGGTAAGGCGTTGAGGGTTGGCAAGTTACCGGGGAGTAGTTTGTCTACTGTCATGTTTTTTTTGTTTCTGATGAGTATAGGTGGGGCAAGATGTTGCTCTGAGGTGGGAGTTTTGATAGCTAATGTAAAGTATATCAGGAAGTGGTCTGTCCAAATGTGGGGTGAAATAGTAGAGGTAGGGATATTGCAGTTATGATCGGCGACCCAATCTAGAATTCTCCCTTTGTTGTAAGTTGGCTCATTCACTCTTTGGGTGAAGCCTAGTTCTGTTTGAATGTTAGTTGCTGTGGTAGCTTGTCGGTCATTGGTGTCATTGAAACCTATATTGAAGTCACCAAGCAGTAGTGTTTGGGACGTATCTTTTAGGTTTTCTGAAAGAATTGTGGATAGGTCTTCTGTGAAGGTCTTAATAGGACCAGGGGGTCTATATATAAGGTGGATGTTCAGCGTTTGGGAGTTGGTTGTGGGTATTTTAATTGACAAAATTTTGCATGATTCAACGTCACGTGAAGGAGATATTCTCATACAGAGCTTAGTTTTGGCAATAATGGCTAGGCCACCGCCTCAGGCTTCACATCTATCAACTCTGAGGATGGTATCGTCGTTCGGAACGGCTAAGGACAGTGCTGGGCCTGATGCCTCGTGGAGCCAAGATTCTGTGATAGCTAGGAAGTTGTAATCTTCAGTAGAGATGACTTCAGATATTTCTATGGCATGGGCGACTAACAATCTTGCTTTTATTAGGGCACCTTTCATTTTGGGTATAGGCTTAACTGGAAGAGGTGGGGTAGTGCTTATTGGAGCTGCTGGGCGGCTAAGAGTTCTACTCCTTTTTACCTGTGGGTTATTGTGGCTATTACAGTTATAGTAATTGGATTTAGGTGTAGGTTTGTAGACCGTTTTAGTTTGGAAGGTGTTGGTCTCATATCTGATAAGTGGATCAAATATTCTAGGTAGTCGTGCCCGTAGTCTAGCATTTCTAAATGCTATGTTACAAGGTGTAGTTTGGTAAGGTGAGTTATGCTGGTGGTTAAGTGGTTTAGGAGGCAGTATATAGTTGTTGAAGGTGTCTGTTATTCCACATAACGAAGACATTGTATAGAATAACACTAGTGTGAGTAAGGTGCACAGGTGTGCTAAATTGGCCAATACTGGGTACATGGTGTATAGGTGTGACCTGCAGTGGGTAAGTAAGAGGGAGGAGTGTAGGATCTAAGTGTGTTAGGTCAAATAGATTGGCAAACCACAAGGCGTGTTAACAGCAAGTTCAATTAAACAGTTGCTTGAATTTAGGTTGTAGGCGCACCTAGATTCGAAATTCCAAAAATACAGCAAAATCCACAATTAATGTTTAATCGTAGTGATCGCAGTTAAGTAGCAGGGCCCTATTTTCAAAGGTCCATATATACAGGCAAAATCTGCAAGTAAATTCTATTGTCTGTGAGCTCGAAAGATATAAAGGGCCTAGTTTGGAATGACGAAGTCTATTCTCTTGGGTTAACAGATTCGACAGAGGTTATGTGCCGTGCGCAATTTCCATAGGTGGCACATATAGTATGCAGTGTTAGAACCTTCGGCAAAGATGTATATTCATTCGGGCATGATACAGGATACAGGCATTGGTAAGGATGCATTTATGCAGGTAGGAGATACAGGCTACGAGGATTTAGCATTCAAACAGTCGTTAAATGTGCGCTCCAGGTCTGATGTGCTACAAAGAATGCAGTACGGTGTGAACAGCGTAGATATTGTGCCGAAAATAAATTGTAGGCACTAGTTAGCGAAATTGATTAGTTAAAAGACAGCGTATCATTGTAAATGTGTAAACATAGAAGCATGCAGAAAATGGAGTCATTAGCGCAAATACATTGGCAACGTGGGATGTGCCACAAGTGAAGGTGAAAGTTAGTCACTGGCTCGTTATGGTAAGGCTGTGATAAGTAGATCGTATTACCTCTAGTGGAGGACTGGCAGGGGATCTGGCCCTGGGCTCTGGACAGTCTCAGGACAGTCGTTATGCCATTCGGGCCTTTCCGGTGAGGGCTGGTTTACGCCACCCGGCGCCGGATTGGCTTAGATGTACGCAGGAAGGGCCAATGGAATCATTGATGTGACCTGCAAAGGAAGTAGAGCTGTGAGTGCAATATTGCATTCACAATCGGCCATCTTGGAAGGGGGTCCCGAGGTTCGTGTGTTGTGGAGACTTCCTACCATCATTGTGCTTCGGTTTCAATACTTTGATGTGGCACAAGGATGGCGGTGCAGAGATAGATAGCGTAATGACATTTTTACCTCTCTGTACACATTTGTACAGCTCTGGGTACTTTAGTGAGCCCGGATAAGGAGCTTGTTGTGGGAGATTCTGGCCTACCTCATAAATATGAAATATGAGGCTCGGTCGTCGACTGCAGGGCGCTGCTCCAGCAGTGGTATGGAAGAAGCTCTGGCTCCTCCACTCAGCTTCAACCTGTGTGGCAGTGTAGATGTGTTTCACCCCGTGGCCCGGGTCTCTACATCCAGAGCACAGATCCGGTCCCCGTCTCGTGGGGATACCGGAGCGCACTTCGAATCATGGCGACAGGATCACCTCAGTAATAATCCTCGCTCCAGGGCTACATTAATTTTGCGCACATCACGGCTGCCCGGGCAAGCCTGCGTATTTCCCCGCTCTCCGGTCTCCCCTCTGAGCGAGCCAGGGCCACTGCCGATGCAGCATGCAGTTGCCTGTAATGCGATGTGGGTCCCCGGTGCCCTTTGGGGTCTGGCAGCGCTCCTCCTTCTCACTGGTCCGGGTGCTCTGACAGTCGGGGAACCATTCTCTTCTGTACTGGAGCCTTGACTAGTCCCCAGCAACAGTCTCCTCCTCTGGCCTGCCGCAGCTTTTTAGATGTCTCTGGCACCACACGGCTTCCAAGCTTCCACGCCGTATCCGCCTTCAGTTCGTCTCTGTGGCCGCAATGTTTGAGAATGGCGCCGTCGGCAGACTGCGCTGTCTCGCCTTGCAGCTCTTCCCCCAGTCGCAGCACTGCTCAATGTCTCTCGGCTGGGCCCTCCAGCGGTATTCCGCCACGCTTTCACCAATTTTCGTCAGAGTTCCCTCCGTAGGTGGTGCTGCCGACCTACTCCATTGGCTGCAAGCCACGACCCCCTTATAATTAAACTAAAAGGTTGGTGAGTCTTCTTGGTGCAGAAGAATGGCTCTCTTCTTCTGGAGAGCAGACTCTGATTCCAATGAAATTACTCCCTTCCTCAGTTTACAATCCTTTTCCAAGGTGAAAACAAAGTTCCAAGTAAATTCTTAAAGAGGATCACCAGTTCTTGGTTCTTCTCAAAGTTCCAAAACATCAGAATTCCTTATTGACTTTGATTACTGATTTTACTGTTGGATCCCTGCAGGGTGTCTTCCCCTCTCCAGGTGTTTGGCTTCTCACCCAGTGGGATATGACTCTCCTTTCCTGAATCTTGTTCAGACTTCCTTCTATGTGGTGCCTATTGCTCAACACCAGATGTAATGTATTTTCAGCACCAGGGGGTATGCTCTTCTTCCCCTGGCCTTGTTCAGGCTTCTCACTGTGCCAGAGGAAATTATTCCCTTTCCCCTAGCTTTTCTCCAGCTTCTTGCATCACCAGGGGAAAAGGTTTTTGCCCAAATTCCATCAAGTCTTGTTTGGAGATTGTAGGAGACCGACGCACAGGTGGCATGCTTTTGGCTATGGACTTTTATTAGTGAGCCAATAAGAGAAACCCCTATCTGACCCTAGTCCTGATGGGTGCTTCCCTGCCTCAACTAATACTTAGGAAACTGTCAGTCTAAAGCAAAGAGTCGTCCGTCCTGTGTCCAAAATCTATTTCCAGCCTATACAGTATAAACTTAAATAAGGAAGAGGGGTGATCTTCTTGGTCCAGAAGAATGGCTCCCTTCATTTGGACGACAGTCAAAAGTTCAGCTCTGAGTGTTGCAAATAAAATGTTCTTCTCAAAGCATACACATCAAGTCTCAAAAGGCTCCTTGGGTCGGGTTTCCAGCAAGGCGTATTAAACCAGCCTCGTATCTTTACAGTGTTAAGGGGATGACGCTCTCCCACCCCCCTCTCCCCCAAATGTATTTTCTTGCCATGCCTTGCCCCTATGGTAGACACACAAAATACTCTCCTCTCTTTCTCTTGGGTCCCCTAGATCTTGCCACAGTCTCTTTGGTTCCCCACTGCCCCATTGTCAACTCGCTTACCTTAGATTGTGGTGTGCATGGGTTCCGTTCTCTCTGGGGCTTATGCGACTGTCCTCTGGTCTCCCGAGGTTGCTCTGGACTTTCGTTTGTGGCGATTCTGCAGTTTTCCTTACGTCCCGGATCGCATGGCTTCTCTCCCGCTTTCCTCCGGTGATGGGCCCCTTAGGAATCTTGGCCTGCCAGCGCTCTGGTTAGTGGTTCTTCTGGGGAAATAGGGCCGGATTGTCCTTCTCCCTGCTCTGTTTCCTGGTTCTCCTCCGCAGCTTTCTTCTTCGCCACTGTAATGGGAAAGGGGTCTCCACTTAGGTAATTCTTATTCTTCTTTGTCCTTCTACTCTCTAGTGAAGTGGGGAATTCTTCCCTTACAGAGCCTACACTCTTCCTTGTCCAAGTACTTCCCAACATAGTAAAGTGAAATAGCACATGGATATGTTAGGGTTGTAGGAAGGTGTGCTAAGGCCCGGTGAGTGGTGGGGATACCATTTTCTCTCCAGGTTGTCCCCAATCCCACAGGAGGTTTCCCTTCCCATGAGATCCACCCGCTGAGTACCACCCACAAGGTGACTTTCAGGGAGCGGCCTGGCCTCATGTAAAGGGGTTCCCCATAGGGGAGAAGTGACGCCATCTGGAGATTCATCACAAGATGTATCATCTAGTTTCTTTCCATGTAGTGTCGTACAGAGGGGATAGAGAAGTATCATTACTCCTGTTATTCTTCTTGTTTAGGTGTACATTGTATTGTATTGTTTATTTATGAAGCGCCTATACATGTGCAAGTGTTTCAAAGCGCTCATGGAGGGTAGGAACACTGGAGGAAAAAGCAACAGTCGCTCAGAGCCCTTGAAAATCTGAGACGATAATAATCTGTGCAGGCAGAGTAAGTGCGCATAAAAACATTTAACAATATGGGATATGGCAAACGGGCCTGACGGCGATTCTGCAATTTAACAGTGCAATTAGGGGTGAAGACAAGGGAGAAACAGACAGACTATCTTCAGGCATGGTGCGTACGGATCGATCAAGTGAACAGAGGGTAACAGGGAGAGGAGGATCAAGTGCACCCAGTCGGTTGAGACTGGGGTAAGTGCAGAGAGACCCACTCTCTTGGGTTAATTTCTAAGTGTGTTGAATGGTGTGTAGGGCCCTGAGGCAAATGTGGTGTCACAGAGACGTGCGGTCAGGATGTTGTGGTTAACCGTGTTAAAGGCAGAGGAGAGGTCCAGGAGAATGAGGATAGATGGGGTGTTATGTCAAGAGTTGAGAGCAGGTCTTCACAGGTGTTCAGAAGAGCAGTTTCCGTGCCTCTGGATGCTCTAACGCAAGATTGATGGTCATGGAGGCAACCAATAGATTCAGTGTGGAGGGTCCACTGAGAGATAGCCAGTTTTTCCAGGAGTTTTCACAGGAAAGGATTGATGTATGCCAGAATGGAGGGGTCAGCAGAGGTTTTTTTTTTTTTTAGCATAGGGTGCACAAGGGAGTGCTTAAGGGCAGTTGAGAAAATTCCAGTGGAGTTGGAGAGATTGCAGAGATCACCCAAGGCTGGGGCGAGGGAGTCGATATTGCCTTTAATGGTTTTGCAGGGGTAGGGGTCCACCTGTTTGGATGAAGCCTTCATGGATCCGACTTGTCTGGTAACCTCATCTGGTGTGACGGGTGAGAGATGGTATGTGGATGGGTGGCCAAGGGAGACTCCGATGTTGGTATATGCTGTGGTGTCGAGGAGAGGGTTGAAAGGATGTCTTAGGTGGGCTCAATGGGCTTTAAGGTCTGATTTTCAAAGCAAAGAGAGGACATGAAAGACAAGCTTGGAAGTCTTATCGACTTTCCACTAAACTTACAACTCATGTCCATAACATCTAACTCTCTACCTACTTAAGAGGTCTTCTGGCTATAGAAGTGATAGAGACATTTTGTTCATCATACAGCATCATTGTCATACATTTCCTTTATCAAGTTGAGACATAATGTTCAGTGTGGGGTACATGTCGTCAGCGCTCCTCAGAAATCAAATATGCAAACTGTCCAAACCAGAGGCTCTGACTGCATATGCTCACTTAGCCTTAATGCTCAAGTTTCGAGAAATAAAGCAAGAACAAGGGCGAGATAACTGATGTAGAAGTGTAATGTTTTGTACAGAATATGTTCAATTTGCAGAATGACCGATTTTCTTTATATTTTCCCACACTTGGAACACTTAATCATATATTTTTCACTTCTGCGCGTGCTTCATCTGCAACAATGAACCCTGAAAACAATCAATATAGATCACACTCTATATAACCTCATTGTTAAAATAAAAACCAAGCAAGCAACAGGGTTCGAAATTGAGGGGAGCTGGGAGCTATTTAGCTCCTGCTTGTGGACTAGAAGAGCGTGGTTAGCTTCACACCAACAGCTACCAGGAGCTAC
Organism: Ambystoma mexicanum; assembly: GCF_040938575.1. Taxonomy (NCBI): domain Eukaryota; kingdom Metazoa; phylum Chordata; class Amphibia; order Caudata; family Ambystomatidae; genus Ambystoma; species Ambystoma mexicanum. The sequence goes on along the minus strand of NC_090923.1, from coordinate 912,113,955 downwards.
TTTTGGCATCCCAGGCCAATGGATGCTGAACAAACACAGCTATGTGAATTTAACTCTGCACATTTGGGGCAATTTATAACTAAACATTAGGACATATAGATATGACATTTAAAGCACAAGGGGCCATAAATAATTGACAAAGTGATAGGGTTTCATCTTATGTTGAAGTTCCAATTCGCGGAACGCTATGTATAGCTACTGGTACCCCAGTCGTAGCTCCTGGTCACTGGTTAATGCTGGATACCGAGGAGCTGCTTTTAGCTCCTTCTTATGAAATCTCAATTTCAATCCCTGAAGCAATCGGCTGATGAATACACATGCTAAAAATACATCTGCATATTTGTAAAGCACTAATTTACATGTATCTCGGATTTAATATTGCCTGTGGCTTGCTGACGTGCATGTTCTGACAGACATGGACAACAGATCACAATATGTACCTTGACAATCGTGGAAAGTGAAAAACTACATCAACATGAAGACACTGTGCCCACAGATATGCCTGACCACCTAAACATTGAATATAGATTCAGAAATCATAGGAACACCCATTTCGTGCCTAAACAGGACAACAGCAACAATTCTCTATGGATCCAATTCATCCAACATGGACTTACAAAATGGCTAACTTTTTATTTGCTGTGAGATGTCATAGATATACATTAGTTTTGTTTATGCTAGTTTTATGTCTATTTATGTACATTGCTAAACAAGATTGTGATAACCTATTTATTGATGACTAGGATTCCCAGGCCCAGCAGTGACCTCGAGTCACTAAAATGGCTGATACTGTCCCTTTTAACAATATAACAGTTCTACTTTCAAGCACATGTACTATCCCATTCTATAACCGTAGATTTAACTTGATGAGCGTGATCTCTGCTGTGTCCATAATAGCAGACAGCACATTTGATCGTGTCTGTGGTGGACTTGAGAACACATCAGACAGTAAGATCATCGGATATTTACAGCCAATTCAAATATTCAATCCTTCATATGTGGAGGGTCCTTCCTTTCAGCAAGAATCTTGTCCTAAATATCATAAATTAGGGGGGAACTCCATCTTCGGTATGTGCTTGTATTGTCAAATTGTGGGTCAGCAGAACCGCCTGGGGCCACGGGATCGGAAAACCCCATACCTGGGCCAATACCGCCTCTACATCTACCTCCTCCCTGTCCAAATACCTTCTGTTAGGCAGAATCTTGTGCAGTGCCCTTAGGGACCACTACACACAATTAAGACCACAGGTGGCAATACAAGTTTTACCTTTGGTACAAGCTTGTACTACTAAGTTATAGTGGTAGCAGTAGCAGAGCAGCCAGGCTTATCTCAAGAGTATATGAACAGTAGCAGAGATTACACAAAGGGACCACAATTACTGTGACTCAAGCAAACACTGACTCAAGGTTTCAGGTAAAAAAATATAAGTACATTTATTTTTAAACCATCAGTAATACAACACTTCTATTAAACTTTAAACAAAACCACACGTTAAATACACTACAACTAACCAATTCACTTTGTACAGTATGTCTCAAGGTAAGTACCCTGTGTTTAAATGAACCAGTGTTATGAACAAAACACTCTACCGCGGATACGGTTGCGATCACGTTTTGACAGTTCGGTCTACTCAATAAACGCGTATCCGTGACATGAAATGCTACCGGGGCAAAAACACACTTAGCACCTGATACCCAGAGGGAGTTGGAGGCAAAAATCACAGGCAATATTTCGGTTAGGCAGACAGTATCGAGAAACACTCAGAAACAGGAGTTCAAAAGTCAAAGGGTCGGAGCCAGGTTTAAGTGACACCGGAGACCTGTTGCCGAAGTTCACACCATTAGACAGTTCACGATTCAGCGTAGCCCAAAAGTACTTGAATAATTTTAATGTTCGGAAGCAAAAGTTATAAGAAGGGGGGAAGACAAGGACGAGCCTTGAAGATGAAGTAAAGGGATTCACCCAGTTTCCTCGAGTAGAACACAGTACCTTATTCTCACGATGCAGCTGGAGCCCTGGCAGTTGTTCCTGTTGGTTTCCCGCAGACCCACGATTCCTGGAGCTTTGTTGTGAAGGAGGACGTCTGAAGGGGGTCTGCACCACACAGGGATGAAGCCAGCAGCAGCGACAACGAATAAAAGATGCGCTCCTTAAAAACAGGAGAGGCTCAGCAGGTGGCTATCCGGACCACTACAGCAGTGTGCAGCGATTTCGACCACGGCAGAGATCTCTGGCTGAAGAAGATGAGCTGGTTATCCCCACCAGGCTCAAGGGAAGAAGACTCCGGACTAGATCTCCTCTTAGTCGTCGAAGGGTAGATAGCTCAGGACTGCAGCAGGGCTTCACCGGGATGGGGTAGTTGCAGCAGCCGTCGTTCTCTCCGCTTCTCTTCGGTTCCTTGTAGTTCCTGAGGCGACTGACTGCTAGCCCAAGAGACCTGCCTTTTATGCACAAAACCCCCATTCACACAGCCTGGCTGTTAATCACATTTAGCCCACCTAGACACCCAGGCGCCTTGAGGAGGGCTTCTCTGCAGAAGCCCGCCAAAAGACGGTGAACGAAGAAGGTGAACCTAATTTGCCGCGCAAAGTAAAACACAAGAAGGACTTTAACAAAAAGAAATGGCGAATAAACCCAACCGGAGCCAAAAGAAAGAAGATTTGGTCAAGCGGGTTTATGTTCGAGGCTAATATAATAGCCTAGAACAGTACCACGTTTATCTATTATAATCGCGGTAGAAAGGTTAGGGTAGATACCACTGCCACCAGCCAAGTCTAAATGTTAAAAGAGCAAAACAATTCTCAGGGAGGTACAGACAGAAAAGGGGTACAGATTAGCCCTTTCCAGTACTCCATGTAAGATGGGGTGTACTGGGTTTGACTATGTAAAGTAAATGGCAACTTTACCTTTCTCTGGGGGACAGTAGTCAGCCCCAGTGAAATGGAGTCAGGGGGAAGTCTTAAAGACAACCCTGGGTTACTACACCAAGGGTGCGGTGTAACCCATACAAGAACAGGGGCACATGGAGTAGTGTGCTCCAGTGCCCAAGGTCACACAATGAGTAAAAACACAGAGGCCAAAACACATGTAAGAGTGGAAAAAGATGTACACTCTTACCAGGTGGAAAAAATAAACTCCAGAAATCCAGCAAAGCTGCTGGGGGACTCACTAGGTGAGGGAAATTGGCCCTAGAAGGAGAATTCTCCCCGACGCCTTCCCCTCGGCTTCCTCTTCTTCAGAACCTTCGGAGCCTGCCAAAGAGGAGTCGGAGAAGCCTGCCACGGAGGAGGAGTCGGAGGGATAAGAGTCGGATGATTATTATTTTCTCTTCCTTTTGTCCTTTAATAGCCTGTTAGATAATGCCCTTAATCACCTTCTGGGAAAAGGAATATTTCAGCTCCAACGTTTGTAGCCCCTTTTTTCTGACTCCCTCTGTCAGGACTAGTGGATCCAGAAGAGGAGTCCTTCACATGTCTTTTCTGCTCCTTCTTTTTCCCCATCTGGAGCATGTAAAAACCACTAGGAACAGAAACTACAAAAACTGTGACTCGCAGTAGCATTGCATAAAACTTGGAGGACGCAGCAACCCAATAACCTATTAACCACCAGGTTCCCGCATCTGCCTTTATAAGTGCTTCACAGCGTCAACCTTATAATAGTGGCTCCAACCGTGGCTACCCTGGTACTTGCCAGCCTCTGGTGGGCACAGCGGCACGCATTCCAATGTGGCAGAGTACCCAATAAACATGGGGGCCGCTTCTTCAGGCCCCCATCTATGTCTGTGTATCAGACACTGCCCACGCCTGGCACCACCTGGCAACGCCAACCGGGTGCACCGAAGAAGGCACTCCCCAAGACTGTCCCATTTGGGGAGGGGTGTAAAACACTTCTCTGGGTTACCCTGGTCTTTCCCATAATCTTCCTGAGTCCACATCTGTAAGTGAGATGTGTTAGTCCGGGTTTAACTCCTCTGGTTAAGATGGATTATGGGAGATGTAGTCCCTGGGTTTTTTTTTTTAATACAATTTGGGCTATCTTGCGAAGGGACATGTTTAGCAGCCTTCTTCCTGACCTAGGTCCTAAATTCCACTCCCTGGATCCAGTCTGAGTTTTGGTTTTGTTGGGACAGGTTTTAATGGTTTGTCTTTCCCAAATGGATTGTTCTATGTCTGAGGGTATGCTTTCTTTTCACACAGCTTCTGTTTTGGTCACTTCGCCACATCTAGTTAACACAACTTAATTAAGAGTTATAGTTGGTAAATAAAACAATTGAAAGCCACTGTCCAACAGTCTCTGAAAACTGTCTAGTCCTTACATCCTTGCCAGGCATGCACACTGTGCTGAATTAGAATTACATTTCCAACAAGTTGTTCCTACCGCCTCTGTCCATCCTGTATAATGAATAATCTGGGAGTATTTTAGGCCCTCATGACATATTTGTAATTCATCAGTTTGAAGTGTTTGTTTTGGGAGATTTGTTTCATATGTAAGCATGCTTTACTTCTCTGTCGGAGCCTTTACCCAGATCATGTTCCCATTTTGAAATGTCTTTAAGCAGAGCCTTTCCCTGCCTAGCCAACCCAGTAATATATAGACAAAAGAGCCTCTCTCTGCCCAAACTAAGACTGTGCATAGCTACATTCATGTTGTGGTCTAGAGGTTGCATCGGGAAACCTGACCAAGTCTGTTGAAGGTCAGCCATAATTTCCACAAAATTCAGGAAAATGTGCTTCTCCAGCATTGGATCTGTCATAGATTCACATGCTTACATATTCCCCATTGTCAGACTGGGAATACCCAGTAACTAACAAATAATAATAATAATCCATAGGAAAAAGCAATGTAAATTGCTAATGAAGCCTGAAAGGCACTCACTTGTGTAGTCCTTCCACCCCATTTTGGTCCATTTTTGTCACTAATCAATGATATGATAGTTTATTTACATGGCGCCTATACACATTGTTTTTCAAAGCGCTTCAGGGCAAGGGAGGGAACAAGGGAAAATGCAATGACATTCTTACAGGCCTTGAACAGTAAGGATGTGAAATTAACTATCGTACTCGGCCTGACGACATTTCAGATAGAGCCGGAGAAAAACAAAAGGTGAGGGAGAGGGGCACAGAAAGCGAGGGAAGGAACAAAACCAGCGACTCACGACATTTCAGATAGTGCTGGAGGGGGTAGGGGGGGAGAAAAAAAGGAAGAGGGGGTAGGGGGAGAAGACAGATGAGGTTGCTATTATACTAGGTCCAGGGACAATTCAGAGAGAGTAAGTGCATAGAAGGAAAGTAAGGGGAGGCGATGGGAAAAGGGAGAGGAGGAGAGAACAAGATAGTAAGCAGTCAAAAAGAGTGGAGAAGCGAGAGCGAATACAATTGCAGAAGTCAGTAGTAACACATAATGTTGCAAGCCAGAATACAAGATGAAGATGGGAACAGCATGATTCAGGGCCACCATGAGTACACGAGCGAGGATACAAGATGAAGATGGGAACAAATGAGGTGGCAGGCTTCAGCTGCACCCCAGGCAGCCGTCTTCAGATTTTCACTGCAGTGTCTAGTGACTAGAAAATCCTCCACATCTCTCCAGAGCTTTGTCTTTATAATTTTATCTTTTAAGTCTTTTTCAAATATTCCTTCATATTTCTTCATATTTCTTTGACTAATAGGGAGATTTTCCTCTGCTTTACACAGGCTGTGCTTTACAGCCAGGCAACTTTGGCTTTTATCTTCTAATCATCAGAGGAACATCCTACACCTGGCCCCTGTGTTCCTGGTATAATAAACATACATTCTTACTATAAATAACCCATATTCCCTAGCCTATTCTCTACATATCCTGCATGTACCTCCAGATCTCCTGCCTCTTCTCTCAGTCCGACTAGGACTGGATTGTTAGACGAAAACAGTGTTCACAATTAAGATTTCCTGACAGAAGCTAAAGCTAGCTCCTAGGTATCGGGCATCACCCGGTAGGCAGGAGCAACCATTTGGGAAATAGGCACTAAAACATAGCGTGCAGCAAGTCTAACCTATGCTTTAAATGACTTCCAGAAGTGTACTAATGGTTATTTATATTTCCCAAACACACAAAGTTAATGTCAGAGGTACCAGTTGGCCTTAGGAGTCTAAAGTAGCTCCTGCTAGCTGTTGATGTCAAGCTAACCAGGCTCTCCTAGGCTACAAGCTAAATGGCTCCCAGCAATTTTGAACTTTGAATTCTTTGTGACAGGGTGTATGCCAAAGCCGTCTCTACACCAGCGGTGGAGCGAGGAAGTTGGGCGGGTCCCAGCCTTCACCTCCTCGTTGTGCCAGACCTTGGTACCTCTGTTTATCGCACCATGCCTTGCAACCCTGTATCTGGTGGAATTTCTCTCAATTTTTCAGATCCACAAGTTTTCAGAATGGTGCGTATCTCCACCCGGAACCTCCGCAAGCCGAAACGCCAACACTGGACTACAGGAGGGCAATGCTGGACTGGACACGGCCATTGAAATCCCATGATTTTCACATGGATGAAAAGAGGAAGGGCTAATGGGAGTTCTAGAAGTATTTGGACCGGCACCTCTGTGGTGGTGGGTATGGGCGGGGGACAGGGAGAAGGTAAGTAACAGAATGGCCAAAGAGTTAAACTGGTGGCAAGAACCTATGGAAAGGGAAGGAAGCACCCAGCGACGAAGGCCCAAGTATAGGAAACCTGCACGGCCAGAGAAGGATGAAGGATGTTTGGGTAAGGTCAGAAGGATAGGTGGCAGACCAAGAGACCAGGCAGAGAACTGAAATTGAAGCGAAGTGCTGAGAACGTGTTGGAGATTGCGGAATACAGTGCAGGTGAATAATTTTGTGTAAGAGAGTGCTACCCAGTGAGTGTGGAGTAACCTTGGTGAGAGTGAGTCGATTGGGAGAGAGAAAGAGAGGAATTTGGAAGAGAGTGAGTGAAAGGAAGAGGGGGGAAGTGAGGTCGAAAGAGAGGATAATGGTGTACAGGGTGAAATTTGGAAAAATGGCAGTGAAAGAAGGGAGTAAGCAGTAGGGTGAGAAACATAGGAGGGATCGAGAAAGGGGGATTGAGTGGGGAGAGAAGGATAGGGGAGAGCGAGGAGGACAGGAGAAGATTGAGAAACATCAGAGGAACATGAGAAAGGGAGTGAAGAGGACTAGGAAGATCAGAGGGGAATGGTAGCGGAGAGAATGAGAAGGTGTGAGGAGCGAAGTGTAAGAAGACCTGAGGGAGAAGGTAGGGCTTCGAATATGAGGTTGAAAGAATAGGGGATTTGAAGGAGTAGGTGGCATCAGAGGTGAGGATGAGAAAGGGAAAGAGTAGGGAGAGAAGATGCTGAGTGCAAGAGTGTGCCAAGTGAGAGTGAGAGAGAGAAAAAGAACACCTTGTCCATCAGTATGTGCTGGGATATCTGGGTAGCTGGCTGCTGCACAGTTCACAGGCAGTGTGGTAGAGAATGCTTTGGCCTTTAGGCCCTCACCTATAGAACAGTTTAGTGATATATAGTAGGGGTACTTGTCTCCAGACCTTACGTACAACCCGCAGGGGGAATAGTGAAGTCTGGGCTAGGGTTCAGGGAGCCCACTCTAGATTGAGTCTAGGTATGGGAACCCCCTTAGTTTGACCCTAATGCAATACAGTACTGAGCAATAAACTGCTAATAAAACCCTTGAAAATATCTGAGAACATTTAGGCTGTCTGTGGCACCTACTATGTCCTTCCATGTTAGACATTTTATTCCAAACCATGCATGTGTTGATGATTAGTGGTAGCAAATACTATTTAAAAGTTCTAATCAGTGCAGTTTCCTGACTAGTCAGTTTCTTAAACATATGTGACCTGAAGAACTATGTTTAAAGAAAACCACCGCTGGGTTCGAAATTGAGCAGAGCTGGGAGCTACTTAGCTCCTGCTTGTAGCGTAAAAGAGCCGGGTAAGCTTGTCAGTAACTGCTACGAGGAGCTACTTTTGGCTCCCAAGGTCAACTGATGCCAAACAATTACACCCATGTGAATTTAACTCTGTGCCTTTGAGAACATCTATACATACACATTAGGACTTCTCTATATGAAATTTGAAGCAGAAGGAGCCATAAATAATGGACAAAAAACATACATTTGCATCTTATGTGGAAGTTAGATTTGATGAATGCTATATACTAGCTACTGGATCCCCAGTGGTAGCTCCTGGCCACTGTTATGCTGGATACCCAGAAGATGCCTTTAGCTCCTGCGCATCCAATCTTAATTTTGATCCATGCACTGCACTACATGTTTTATTTATGCAGCTTGATGGTACGTTCTAAAGTCTGGAACACAAATGCCACCTAATCTATAAAGCATCTTCAATGATTCTGATGGTTCCCTGGAAATATCTTACCCAAAAGTAACTGGGGAGAGTGAGCGAGAAGGAGGAAGTGCATTGATGCACAGTCGACGGAGAAACTTCATGGAATTTGCCGAAGGACTCTGACGCACCAAAGCTCAAGACCTCTAGACCGCCAGGGACAGAAAAGGGAGTGATACCCACCCTTCCCCAGAGAGTTTACCTCAAGGAGGACTGGAATCCGACCCCAGAACACAAACTCTTGCTCCACTACGTATGACCTTTTGGTTCACACACACACTCCGGGGGCTGGGGGGAGGGAGACTGGCCACATTGGCCAGGGGACTAATCACAGGTGGGGGAACAGAATATAAACTGGCAACCGGAAACGTGAAGTGTGGGTTATTTGGTTGAGGGTGGAGGATTTACAAGAGATGAGCAGGATGGAGGAACGGCACTGTGGAGGCTATTATTGGAGAAGGTAATATATTGGCTAGAGAGTGAAATTGGTCCTGCTGTACGAGCGTGCGTGTTTGTGTGGCAAGTATGGTTAAGAAGAGTAGTAGTTAGGAGGTAGGAGGTACTGGTTATGGAGGGGATGGTAGTGGGTGTGGGGAGAAAGTAGCGCTTAGGAGAGGGTTGTAGAGCAGAAGAGGGAGGAGTAACTTCGAATAGTGGTGGAAAAGCTTAGGATTGGAACACCTCAGAGGAACTGAAGCTTCTGTCTGGAGAAGCTTGGAGTGAGGTGAAGGGGACAGGAGGAAAGGAGAAATGAGTGAGTTTATTAAAGAGTGCCTGAATACAACAGGGTGTTTGTAAGACACACTCCCGAAAGCCAGGTAGAACATGAACCATTTTATAGTGTAGGGAAAGTTAGAAACGCCCAGAGGGAGTTTAGTAAGATAAGGCTTTCAGACTTTAGGTCCTCATTAGTAGGCGATAGAAATAGACAGTAGGGGGTGTATTTACTAACCTTGGGTCAGGGACGCCTGTGTTTAGGTGGAGGTGTGACTCAAGACAATGGAGAGCGAGACCACACTAGGGCCCATAAGAACATCAATTAAAAACATTTGAATAGCTTCTGAGACTGGAAGGTATTTTTATATCATCTGCAATAACTCTTCAAGTGTTATCCTCTCCCCATGAGATAACATAGCAAGATCTGTCTCATCCAGCCATTGAAGAACTTGCTCTTTCATTAATCTAGCTTGGCAATCGTAAAGCTTGCTATTATACTCATGAAAGACCATATTCACTTCATCAGAATCATACATCTTCCAAATTCACAATTCCTGATCTCTGGATAGTATAGTAATCACCACTCCCCAACCGTAGTTAAGATGCAAAGCCCCCTTATGTCTACCTTGAATGCTTCCCGAACCCCACTAACACTCGTAAACAGTACCTTGATTGACCTCAAACAACATCTATTCTGTTGGCAGTGAAGCCTTGAATGAAACAAACTTCTTCAAGGATTCTAACATTTAGCCAACATATCAGGACTGAGTATGACACCTTCCCTAATTTTAAAGGGTCCTATGCAAGTATTCAGCTGAGACAATCTTGGGTATATCATTGCTCACTTAATTGCTCACTGTAGGTGCAAAGTCTATGTGAAAAAAGACGTATGGACCGCAGTATAAAATAAACCTTTTTGCAAGACATGCAATGTACTCTGACTCTTCAGCTCCTACATCAACTTGTGTAATGTTTTAGCTGCAGGACCATTCTACTTTAGCCTTCCTCTGAATTCATTAGATAGTTTGTAATATTTGTATGTGTTCTAGTTTATTACAAACGTTTCACACAATTAGTACAAAGCAAAAAACAATAAAAGAAAAAAGTAGTATTACATTAAACAAGTCATAAAATTAAAAGAAATCTGAAATTGTCATTGCATATACCATTACGTAATTAAAAAAATTAGAAGCAGCAATAATTAGTGGTCACCCCACTTAACCCAGAGCAGAAGTCTAGAATGTTTAGCCCAGCCAGCCCTGACCCACGGGTGGATTTTGGGAGGGCCCCAGTCTCTGTACATACCACCTGTGCCTGGCTATTTGAATCTTGGACCATATTTGTCTTGCCCCAAACCTGTTATGGACCATGCGGGCCAGTTCCTTTCTGTTTGTCCTTTAGGACTACATCACCCAAAAAGCCTGGTGATGGAAGGCAGAACAAGCAACCCAACCGAGAGGGAGCCAGTGAGGAATTGCATGGCCACGGAGCAATCCTCGCACCCATCTAGGAATCCAGGCTCTACATAACATGGACTGCAAACTGGATTGTACTTTTTTAGCGGGACTGCATAACGGTTTGCTTAACAAACCAGCAATCCAGATGCTCTCCATGACATGGACTGCAAACTTAATTTTCTGCTGGATGGTGGAATGGTCTGTATATCAAAGTGGCAATCTGGACGCTCAATCTAAATACTGACATAAACCCTAGCATTGACTGTACATTGAACGGGCTAGCTTTTCAAAATGCCGGTGGACCCGCATATGAAAAAGTGGTGAGGCTTAAAGCCCGTTATATGTACTTGCATACCTGTAACTCAGCCCCTGGGGAGTAGGAAGCCAGCGATGGGTCGGGGGAACGAGCTAAGGGAGAGGACCAATGGAGAAGGAAGAGGGAGGATACTTCGGTGTGAGAGTGCGTGCAAGGTTAGCGAAACTATTAGAGGGAGAGTAGGAGGGGAAGGAGAGTGAAGGGAGGGTGAATTGGAGGAGGGTAGTAGTATGAATAGGGGCTGCGGGGAGTAACCAAAGAAAAATAGAGACTGGTGTGTTGTTTCATTTATCAGGAAAAGGGGAAACTTGCGAGATGCAGATAGTTACTTAATTCATGAGACCACACCTGACAAATGGCACAGAGTATGGCACACACCAGGAATGTTTGGAAATAAATATTACCTTGCAGCCAAAAGTGCTGAAAACATAAAGTAAAACTGTCTGCAGTCATTTAAAGGGGAGCCCTATCACATTGGAACACTATGCGGAAAGCTAAAAACAACCAGAGCCAGTTTCAATAACTAGGAAAACATTATTCGATGTATTCATCTTGCCAAATGAAGGATCACGGTGCACCATATTTCTATTTCATTGGCAGTGTTTAAACTGCAACATGAGTTTTATTTAGAACGTGTTGAACACAGAGGACTAAACAATTTAAATATTGTTTGATAAGAATGTCTTCATTCCGCCATTACAGTAGGAATAAATAAGCCCTTCATCGATACTAAATCGTAGGATGTTTTGAGTTGGCTTAGGCAATGCTGGTTAGTTTTCCAGTGAAATCTCTGACAAACTAATGTATTCACGTCAGCCATGCATGCATGTTCCAATATGCATGAGATTTGTTTCCCAGGAGATTTGGATGGAAATCTGGAGTGGAAAGATGCATTGGTGGATTTTAATCATGAAAACACATTAGGCTCACAGAACAAAAGGCCTTGTGCAACAGATGCTCCGAGTTAATGAGTTACCCCCTTCTTTGTGAATTAGTCTCTGAAGAAGATATTCTAATTATGATACCAGTAGAGGCCGACATATGGTGTGCTGACCTGATGAGGATCAGGCCTGTTCACCTTTTGCCAAATTTCAAAGGAAGCATTAATGCACTTAATGTGTCCAAGACAAAAGAGATGATGGCTGGAGGGTTTTGAATTAATATGAACCTGTGGCATTGCTCTGGGAAAACCTCAAGACTATTCTTCTTCAGCCCTCCAAGCCATTACAGAAAGGGGAAATAACATATGCATATCCGGCTTCATCCCACCCCAAAAGGGGCAGACCAGCTTGAAATGCTTTTGTCCTGTGCCTGTTGGACCTAGAGATCCAAGCTACACGTCACTGATGAGGCCCAATGAGATGGAAACATGTCTGGGATTACTTGTGGCCTTGTGCCGAAGGAATGGACCAAGAAGTTTGGCTGGACTGCCCATTTTTGAGGTGGGACCAAGCCTGATTCGCGTATGGTCTTTCCCCTTTTTGTAATGGCGTGGCGGGTGAAGAACGATGGTCTGGAGGGTTGCCCAGAGCAAGGCCAGTGGTTAGATGAGTTTTAAACCCACTAGCCATCATCTCTTTGATTTGATAATACACCTTTGGACATTGGTTCCTCGTAGAACATGATCAGATGGTCAACTTAATGAAAACTCAAACGAGGGAGGCGCTATGTCAGCAGATCTAGTTTAATTATTGTCAGAGAGCTCTGTTAGCATCATGGTTTCACAATCCCAATAAATGAACCTCAAAGCTGAAATTTCAAGATGCCCAGAAATATAATTGGCTGTGTGAACTAATAGTATTTATGTATTTAAAAACGCATTTTGTTTTATAAATCCACAATCAAATTACTTAGGAACAAATAGAAGAATGTATTATGATCATGTCCATTCATTTATCATATGAAACTCAATCGAATTGCCAATTTTTTAAAATAATTGTTGCAATTATTAAAGTTCTGAATAATTATGCTACCCATTTGTGCTGCATATCCAGATGTCCGTCTAGCCTCAGGGACCCTAGAAATCCATGTTTCTTCAATGTGGCATGTTGCTGTGATGATATATAGTATACAAATATTATTTTTTAATTCAAAAGTATTAAGAGCAAATAAGCCCATCCGTTTTCTTTTATTGATTTATTATTACATATGTATTGCGTGCCTAACCCTCAGGCATCTGGGCCCGTAAACGTAAGTATATGGTTTCACATTCTATAGAAATTATAATCGACAATGAAGATGCGGGGAGCTTCTTCTATAGTAGTTTTACTCTGCAGCAAACCAATGGAAAGATTTGACCAATTGAAAAGCGTGATAATACATGTGTGACGATTCTCTATTATAAAAGCAGAAACAAACGGGGAATCGGAATGGGATCGGACTCTGGAATCAAAAGCTGCACAGAAGCTATACCACCTACTCCAAATCGATGAGTGCTGAACCGATATATGACTTGGACAATTGGGCATTACCCTGAGGGGAATATTGCCTAGAGCAGACTTGCTTTCCAAGAGGGATGAGAGGCTGGCTGGGATTTCTTAGAAAACTCATGAGGGCACATTCTGACTCTGGGCATTAAACTATATTTCAAAGTGTGATTGCAGGGCTGACACATGTTATATCAAATAGCTGTGGCTGTAATAATTATGAGAAATACCAACCACCATACCATACATCAGATATGGCTTATATTTTAAAGATGTATCTGCCCACAGAACAGTAAACTCATAATCTCATAATTAGAGGCGTTTGGTACAACAGGGGTGCATGACTTGTATGCAGCCCCTGCGCTGCAGAGACTTGAGTGTCACTGCAGCTGTTAGTTGGGCACGTGTGACATCTGAACCTGCTCTGTGCCACTGGTAGAGCAGGCGCTGCATATCGGGATACTGATGCAGCTGGACACAGGTACACACTATACTTTTTGACATTACGCTTATGAAAGGAGAATCTAATCGGCATATTTCCTTTTCGGAGATGGAATTACTTGCATCATTTTATTATGATGATTTTTTTTTGTTTTAAGCACCAGGGCTTCTACGCTGTTGCGAAATGGCAATCCGTCACCCCACACCCACTTCCAGTGATTCTAAGAGATCCGACCGCGGTTGATCTTGCCGCTACTGGAGTTGCATAAGAAAGGTGCAAACTACCAAAAGTTTGCACCTTTCTCATGCGAACACACTTACATACTACAGGGGCTGCAGGGTTGTCCCCCGCAACACCCTGCTCACTATGCCACACAGTATAGTGAGCGGGGTGTTGCAGGCGACACCCAGGCAGCCCCCGGAGTCTTTTTTTTATTTATTTATTTTTTATAGTCCGATCGTACAAACCCTTCCAGTGCCAGTCCACCTTTTGTCTCCTGCCATACCTCCTCAACAAGATGCATGCCAGTCTTTTTGTATTCCTTCTAGTAAGCAACCATTGGAATAAGGAAACAATAAGAACAATCCCAGTGAGAGCCTTTGTAGGGTACAAAACCCTATCCACAGAAAACAAATGACTCTTCCAACAACAGGCAGTGGGCCCGGCTTCTTTGACACTCTGCCGGCAGATCAGCAGAGGGAGGAGCGCAGCAACACCATCCACACAAGCCGGCTAGAGAATCTGCGTGGTGTTGCTGGATGATGGGACTTACTGGAGGGACACAAACCGTCTCAGCACTGGACTTAACTTGGGGGCACCAAGAACCAGGCCCCATAGCATGAACAAGGACTTTCAACTTCACTGGCTGGCATTCTTTTCTGTGTCTGGTCCGCACAAAAAAAGTAATCGGGGCTTTGCCCGCTCCTTGTCATGGCCGATCCTCACAATGTCCCTAGAGAGCCTGACTTTAGGTAGATAGGAATGATCTAGCAAGTCGGCGTTACATTTTATATTTTAGTGATAAGGGACGAGGGATAGGGTACAAAGGCGAGGAGGAAGTGGGAAGAACGTCTGATGGCGGATTATGAGTTTGTAGACGGGTCCCACTAATCATGAAGCAGACTCCTCCACCTTGTGTCCAGAGGAGTGATAAAAGGTGGTATAGTTGCTGTGAAGAGCAGCAACCATTAGTGTTGTTTTGGCAATGACCATGTCTGCTATTGCAAATCGATTGGCAGTTCCAGAGCCCAAGGGTAAGGCTGCACAGGGTCAGGAGAGGCAAGTGGGGAGAGGAGAGGCACCGAAGAGGAGACCAGTGTGAGGTGGACAGGTGGGTTGAATGAGTATGAGACAAGGGGTACTGGTACTTTTTTGCGGCGCACATATGACTGGAATTGGGTCTGAGTGAAGCCACTGAGGAGGTAGAATACCAGGATACTTTTAGAATTCCCATGAGAAAGGGAGCATCTTCTTGAGGAGGTGTTTTAAGGATGTGTTTGCACATGGCTAAGGGGCCATTCACTTGGTGGGTGTAAGTGGGATCCGTAAAGTTGCTAGTATGATAGATATGTAGTGGCAAACGTAATTAAATAGGCCAGTAGTGACCAACACCATAAAGTAATAGGTCATTAGGGACCAGTAGAACTAAACAATCCAATGGTGAACAATTGGATAGATTGAGAGAGGTTGAGTTTCAAGTTAAATGTAGGATGTCTGGGTGGTGCAACAGGTGGTCATGGGAGTAGATGAGAGATGGGAGTACTTGTATGCTGGGGAAGGGTGGTCAATACTTTTCATAATACCTGCCTGTGTCCATAATCTTAATTGAGGCACCAGCATAGAAGGGTTCAAAGTTTCATAGAAATAGTTTATTCTCTAGCACGCTTAAACTGGGCCCAGTATGGAACGCAACTGCTCCATCCAAGCCTCTTCTAAAGTTATGAAGAGCACAAGCTGCTTTATACATTCTTCATGACCGGTCATTAAATTACTTAGGCTAATTGTGAACACAGGCCAGGGTTTCGGCTTACTTCATACAGCTGTCGCCTGGCTATTTCTACTCCTGGAGCCAAGAATACAGGAGTACGTGCAGAGCAAAAAAGGGTCATCTTGCAGCTTGGGCAAGCATTCTTTAACCGTGTGCACAGACCAGCTGATTGGAGAGCTATGTTCACTCATTTAAAAAAGTGCCTACAATTAATGTGTTCATAACTTTCACAGAAGACTGCCATAATATGGCAAAGGGTGCGCCAGACTAAGATGTGACACTTTGCCTAACTGACCATCGCCTAGATGGCTGATTCTCTGGATGCTCTGGTGTGAAAGTAGTTGTACAGTGAGAGACAGTTATGTGATTTGGTCAGGCATGAAGGCTGCTGATGATGGCATACAACCACCTTGAGAGACTTGGGAGGGGACCTCATTGGGATTTTCCAGATCAGGACGTTGGTGTTCAGCAGCCATGTCTCCCAAAGATGGATGGCATATGGAAAATGAAGTCTGAAATTCTCACCAATGATTATTTTCCCAGTATCGGACAACACTATTAGCTGTGTCAGTGCTCATTGCACTTAGATCTCCTGTGCATGTATGACCTGTGTTATTATAAGCTCTTCAAAACAAAGCACTCCAGCTCTCGCCCATCACTTCAATGTCTTTGAGTAATACAGGTAGTAAGTAATCTCTCAGTTGTGTCTCTATGCATCACATTATTAGTTTAAGCTCTGCAGAGTACTCCCATCTCCTGCACCTGTTAGATCTGTGTAATCCCATCAATTACAGGCATTCTCTGTCCATCCCCTATGCTGGTATAATGTGCACACCTCTGTGGGCAGAGTACACTGTTTTACTTCAACTTGTTGCTTTAATGTAAACAGAATGGTTTGCGTCCTCTTGTACACATTGACTGTGGCAGAATAACATAAGAGTTTTAAAGAAAGAAATCTGGAATGCAAAATGTGCTTGCTTTTGATCATGAATGACGGCAACCTCCTAAAAGGATAACCACCCCCACTCCTGCTTACTTGATTAAACAGATTAATTCCACTAGTTTCTTCTTTTGGCTTCTGCTGTAAATGCCTCTTTCAGCAGTACATTTTCCTTAATACTCTCAAAGCAGGACAAGTTTGGTCTCTCTTGAAAAATCTAGATGTGGACCTGGTGAATGTATCTAACACACATGTTTGCCATTTCTAAGTAAATTTCTTAAGGTGTGCATCAGATTAGCTTTTTCACCACTTGTCCAATTACTCTTCTTCAAGTCTTCCAATCCGGGTTCCGGCCTTGGTACACATCGGGACAGCTAACCCTCAGGTGGTGGACGATGCAAGCACATTTTGATACAGGGTTGGCTGAGTCGGGTGTTGGGGGTGAGCGAGGGGAGTTGTCTGCTTGTGCGCCTTCCTTACTGCATCTGGCAGATACTGCAACTGACAGGTGAACAATGAGACTTAACATCTTATCCCACCTAAGGGACTGGGTTGTCTGTTCCTTGATTGGTTCCTCTCCTTTTTAAAAGACTACATGTAGTATGTTGTAGTGGGTTCCTCCAGGTCTGACCCCCTTTCCATTGAGGTGTTTCGCAGTGTTAGATTCTGTCCACCAAGGTTTTTAATGTATACATCAAATGTCTGTAGATCTTGTTTCTCAGACAGGTCCTCTGTACACCAGCATGCTGATTACGCCCAATCATATGTAAAGGCGTCATCACTGGTTAATATCCACTGCCTGCGGTAAAGTTGTGCTGCTATCTACGATTGGCTGATCATATTTTCACTTAACTTGATGCTCCCAAAATGTAGTTTTGTTCATGTCTACTCACTCACTCACTCCAATAATTGGTGAGGAACTAATTATGTCCCAATATTTTGGGTTTCTCCATTGTTGAGATACCTTGTGCTCCCCTTTTCCAGGCGTTTAGGGAGCCCCTCACATACAATAAAGATGTGGGCTGATTTGTATAGCTTCCAGCCATTGAAGGATGCTTCTCAAGAAGGCATACATTTGGGGGATTAGCCAAGTTGTATAACATAAGGGTTTGACAAACTGGCTGGAGAAGTCACTTAAAGAAAAATAGAGATACTGATTAAGGGGTTTAAAAAACCCATACATGTCTAGGGGTAGAATGCACTAGCTTTAATTGTTCACTGAGGGGGCGAGGGTGTTTGCAGCCCAACACATTTCCTCGTTTATTCAGCTTCACAGAGGGTGTGGATTTTGGCAAATCCACAAAGCATTCTCTACATATACTGTTCAGTTTAGCAAAGAACTTCTTAGGTATCATGTATGGAATCTTACTAAAATAATGCAGGAGCTTAGGCAGGACCACCATTTTTAGCATTGCACCCCGTCCCATCATAGCTAGGGGCAACTTTACCCAGAATCGCATACACTTCTCAATTTTCACGATTGCCACCTCAGTGTTGGGCCTATGTTCCTCCTCTACCGTGTGGTACACGTCTATCCCAAGGTACCGGAAAGAACGCACCGCCCATGGTATTTGTAGCAATGGTAGCCGTTTCTCGGGGGTTCCCTTATAACTGCCCAGCGGAAACATACAAGATTTCAGAGGGTTCAGTGCTATCCCAGACAGCCCTGCATATCTCTCCATCACCTCCAGTATGTACTGGAGATTTTCCTCTGGATACCTTAAGTATAGCAACAGATCATCTGCATATAAGGAGATCAAGTGTCGCCCCCCCCCCCCACCTCAATACCTATCGTATCATATTGTTGTCTGAGGTATATCGCTAGGGGCTCTAGGGCCAATACATAAAGCATCGGGGACCAAGGGCAGCCCTGCCTAGTGCCTCTGCTAAGTTGCCATCTCTCAGATATTACTGATCCTGTTCTAACTATGGCCAGTGGTTGACTGTATAGCATCTTTGCCCACCTCCTGTACCCAGGTCCCATCCCGTATTTCTCCAAGGCCGCTAGCAGCCATGGCCACTTGACCGTGTCGAAAGCTTTGACCGCGTCTAAGGACACAATTGCCATTTCGCCTCTGGTCGCACTACCCCATTCAACCACCCGTCGGAGTCGCCTGTGGTTATGAGTTATGTTCCTATTCGGGACATAGCCAGTCTGATCAGGGTGAATTAACTTGCTAATTACTCTTCGCAATCTGTTTGCCAGGACAGCCGTCAATATCTTACTGTCCTGGTTCAACATCGAGAGAGGTCGGTAACAGCCACAGCTTTGCTCAGGTTTATTGGGCTTAGGAAGCGGTATAATGATCGCCTCTCTGAGTGTTTCGGGTAACCGTCCTACCTCAAACGCTTCATTGAGCATTTCTAACATTGGGGGGAGCACTTCTTCCTTGTATATTTTATAAAATTCACTCGGGAGCCCATCCGCCCCTGGGGTCTTACACGTAGGTAGCTGCCTCACCACTTCTAACTCCTCTAGGGTGATTGGTGCATCTAGCTCTTCCCTCTCCTCCTCACTTATCATGGGTAGTCCTATGTCTTCTAGCGTTTCTAATATTTCTTCTTGGCTACCTCCCCTCTTGTCTGTATATAGCACCTTGTAATAATCTGCAAACTCCCTGTTGACTCCTTCTTGGGGGTCCACTACACCACCATCCTCTCTCATTATCGTTCTAATCGTGGGTCTGGGAGCCTCGCTCTTGTATAGCCATGCTAAAAGCCGTCCAGTGTTATCCCCTCCCGCATGCTGTCTCTCAATATACTTTTTGTAGTTGAGATTGCAGAGCCTTTCCCAGTATTCTGAACATTTCTGCTGTAGCCTGCAAACTCGCTCCATGTCTTTGCATTCCCCCTTTTAATGCTCCCTCCAATTCCTTTTCTGTTCTTTGTAGGTCAGCCAGAACTCCGCCCTGCAGGCCTTTTTGATTTTGCTATGGCAACTCGTATTACTAGCTTAAAGGCTTCCCATAATGTGCCTGCCGAGTCAACGCTACCCGTATTTTCCTCAAAATAGTTGCTGATCTCTTATATTTTCCCTAAAACTGGGTCCTTGAGCGCCACGTCGGGATCCGTGCCCTTGGGGGGGGGGGGGGGGTGGGGGGGGAAGGGCGGTATTGCCACCCATAAACCAATGGTGAGTGATCCAAAAGGACCCTCTCCTTATATTCTATCTGAGTGGTCTCTGCTATCACATCCGGCGTAGCAAAGATATAGTCTAGCCTCGTGTGTAGGTGCTGTGGGGCGGAGTAATGCGAATATTGCCTCTTCTGGGGGTGTGTTGTTCTCCATACATCTGTCAGACGAAAGTCATCTAGCAGTGTCTGTAATACTTTCGCCACTGGGGTAGGTCTATCCATTTTGCCATCCGATCTGTCTATCTTGGGGTTCAGTACACAGTTAAAATCCCCACCCCAGATCACTGCGCTACCCACACATACGGAGAGGCTGGTACACAGAGTCCTAAAATATGCTGCCGTGTTCTGATTGGGGGCATATGTGTTTACAATGCTTATCTCCTTATTTTCTACCAGCCCCCTCAGCATGACCATCCTCCCATCTGTCTCCGCGACCTCCTGTAGTAGTTGAAATGGGACGTGTGGTGCCACCCAGATTAGTACTCCTCTGGCATACGCAGAATATGTCGAGCCCACCACCACCCCTTTCCATTTCTTCACAACTAGCTCCATCTTTTCCCGAGTCAAATGCGTTTCCTGCAGTAGCGCAATATCTATTTTTTGCCTTCTTAGATGCAGCATAATTACAGCAGAAAGATACAGCATAACCTTGTTCCTTTTTAAATGACTGTTAAGTCCCCTGACATTCCTTGTGATTATTTTAAGATCCCCCATGACTCATTATTTTCTCTCTTCTCCACCTCTACCAGCTTCCACTCTCTCGCGCGATACAGATTCAACCGTCTAATGTTTCTAGATAGGCTCATGTTCAAACATAAACTCCCCACAACTATGTACATCTCAAACTCTCCTCCCTCCTGCGGCCCTCCCAACCCTTCCCCAAAAACTCTCCCTTTAACTGTTGCCCAGCTCCATCCTTGGATCTCAAGCCCCCCCACATCTAGCCCTGTCCGGCGCAAGCCTATGCTTAGGGCTCAGTCGGGTGAAGTCGCCCTAGCGGCCACTCAACTATAAGTTCTCAGGGGTGGGTTGCTTCAGTCCCTTTGTTCCTATTTCCCCTTCTATTACGCTTCATATAAATTCTATGCAGCTCCTTTATACATTTTAGCCACTATATTGCAGTCCGTACAGGGGCACGGGGGCCCGAGGGCCACACAATGTCTCTCCAATCTCGCTTATCCCCATATGACAATGCCCCCCTCCCACTTACCCCCCCTCAGTGTTCCTCAGTCGTTGTGTTCCTGGCGATCTCGATCCGCTTCTTGTTCCGGGCAGCCCTGCAAGTCTAACCATGACACCACCTCGTCCGGTGTGTGGAAGAAAAGCGCTCTACTCTTGTGCAGCACCTTCAGTTTTGCCGGATACAGAAGCATGTACTTGATGCCGGCCGCACACAGCCTCCTTTTGACGGCCACGTGGCTGTACCTTTGCCTCTGCACCAGCATCGTATAATCCGGGTATGCCGTGATGTTGGTAGATGCTCTTTTTATTCCACCCTTACGAAAATACACCAGGATCTTTTCTCTATCTCTGTAATTCAGGATCCTTGCTATTATCGGTCTCGGCGGTGCCCCGGGTCGTGGTTTTCTCATCAGGGCACGATGTGCGCGCTCCACAGCAAATCCCTGCGAGAGCTTGTCCGCTCCTATCTCCTGTAGGATCATGTTCTCCACATAGTTAGTGGGGTCCTGGCCCTCCTCCCCCTCCGGCAGGCTGACCACCCGTATATTGTTTCTTCTCGCCCTTCCTTCTGCTTCCCCCACCCGATTCTCAAGATTGGCAACTTGCTGTTTTAGCACGTGGACTTCTTTTGCGTTGTTCGTGCTGACGTCTGTGTTGATCTCTACTGCACTTTCCACGCCACTTGTTCTCTCTGCCAACACCCTAATGTCTTGTCGTAGCAAGGTGAGTTCCGTTCCTACTGCATCAATTTTGCTCTCTAAGGCCGTCCGCAAGTCTGCCATTGCTGTGCCCCAGGTTGGTGCTTAATTCAGTTATGGCCGCCAGGATCTGATGCTTATCCCCTTCCAGGGCGTCTGCTGCGGGAGTCGCAACCGTGTCCTGCGTCGCTGTTGTAGGGGTCTTCTGTACTTTTTTTGCAAAGGCCTCCATTGTGGGTTGTTTAGTCTTAGCTCTTGGCCCTTTCACTGACATTGCGCTACTTTCTTGCATGTCCAGTTTTGAGACTACGGCGTTAATGACACTCCCAGGTCTTCCGGCCGTTGGAGTCACTTCCCCTGCAGCTTGCTTGTGTTATGGCGCATAGGTTTGTATTTCAGGTGGATTGTATCCTCTCACCATGCACATTTCGTTGGTATAGGCTCCACAGACACCTCCTCATATACTTGGCCTGCCTGAGCACATACAGTGTATGTAAAGTTTGGATGCACCTTCTCCTCGTAGAGTTATGTTACTCTCTTGCACTTATCAGCTATAGAGTCATCCGGGTGGCCTCGCCGTGCATCCCCACTGAACGCAGCTGCGTTTCGTTTCGCAGGCTGTGTCCAGCTTGCCAGGTGTTCTTCCGCAGTTATTCCCTTACAATAACATTAATTATCCCCAGTCCTTATCCCCATGCTCGCACTCTGCACTTCTTCTGGCCTGCTCGTACTTGCAGAAATGCACGCAAATTTGTTTCCTGCTTTACATGCCACCGCAGCTCCTCCGTGTCAAGGTGGCCCTGCAGTGCTGGATGGCATAATATCTTTAGCCAGCAATGCCCGCTCCAAGGGCCTCCATTTCGCTCCGCAGGTCACTAGGGATATTTTCCACTGCAGCAATGTACAGTCTACAGGACCCTCTGCGTATTGTGTCTCCGCTCACTGCCAACAAGCCCTCTTAGCATACTTCAAGATGCAACTTGCTTCTGCTTTCCGCCGCCCTCCGAACGTGTGGTTACTTATGTCCGATGGCCCGCCCCACCTTCCTGCTTGCAGGCCGGCAACTGCCTCTGTCTTTTTAGGGCGGTCGCACCATCAAAGAGGCACACTCCTCTAGTTTCCTTCGTTCTCAAACGGCGTCATTACCCTTTTCCTCACACGGCTGGCACCAAGACACAATATCTTCCGAACGATTTCCTAGCTGTAGTCACTCAGGCAGCCTGCTCACCACATCCCTGGTATGCCGTGCAATTGCCAGCGCTGCTATATTACACACGAACAACACCCGCTCCAAGCGCCTGCAGTCCGCACCGCGGGTCTTCAGGGATGGTCGCCTCTGCCGTGGCTTATAATTCCGCAGGGCCCGATTTTGCCTTATCCTTCAGAGCCGGTAGGGGCTTTTTAGTCTTCTGGGTTCGCCTCCGTATCCACGGGCACTTCGTATCCCGCAAGTGGATTCCAGCGGACTGGCTCTCGCGGTGCGCCTCCTCTGGGAATCTGCCATGGCCTCGACGACTTACAGCTTCCCAAACGTGCGGCCATACATTCTGTGATTTATTCGCAGGTCCGCAGCTGGATCTATCCGTCAGGAGCAGCCGCTCCTCTCAAGGGAATGCCGTCCCCTGGGTCCCTTTGTTCTCGGGCACCGCCATCTTGGTTTTCTCTCGCGGCTGCCTCCGAGATACAATGTCTCGCTGCTTCAGTTTCAAGGCTTTGATCGTGCAGGAGGTCTGCCCACTATTCGCTCAGCATTCTCCTACACCTTTTCTTACATTTGGAGTCGCAATTGGTGTAATATTGCTAGTTTTTTCGGCGGATTATCTTGTCGGATCGCAGAGCTCACGGGACACACAGCCTATTCCATGGCTGCCTAGCCGCGCTCCCACCCACAAAGCATTCTCATTTGTGGGTTTCATTTCAATCCGCATGAGGCTTTATACATTTCCTTGTAATTGGTTTGTTGCTTCAGGAATAACATTGGAGATATCCACTCTGTTTACCCCCAAATAGTGGCAATGGTGCTTCAACATGTATACACACTGAATTGCACTGAAGTGCTATCCAGATGGCTACTTAGCCATTTCTTCGTTTGCCTTTTGGTGCTTCACAAGTGCAATTTAACTGTATGTGATACAGGCAGACTAAGACTAAGGTGTCCCTCATGTGGTGCCCCATTTAGCTGTGCACCCGTGTTGGTAATAAAAATGAGACACTCGCGTTGTGTCTCCTTTGTCTTGCCGCTCTGTGCTTTGGGGCGCTGCAAGGTTGGAGTGGAGTTATTGAATAAATGTGTCGGGAGGATAGGGCACCACTCGTCTTTTGATGTTCCTCACAATGTATTTGTCATTCTTCACTCTTAACACATGGCCTGGAATCACCCGGCTGGACTCGGGGATCTTGGTAGCTGTCCTCCGTATGTTAATGAATCCATAAACCCCACATTATGTATTGGTCTCCCCAATTTATAGTTGTGCACAGATTTATATTGACTTGCAAAGCTTGCTTTTCATTTACTAGATCAGCTGACGAGCAGATTAGTGAGTGTTGCGTTGTCGTTGGCGTGCCTTCCGGTTATTGACCATTATAATGTTATGAAGGTTTTTAAAATAAATGCAGATGTTTTCAGGGCTCCTACCAGCCCTCATTTAGTAAGTGGAGACACATTTCTTTAATCTCTTCATGCAAGTTACATTATTGCAGGGAATAATGTGACTCGTGTGGCTTATTTTGAGACACTCTCCTTTGCCTTACAGGTGGTGCCATGTTTTCTCCTGCATGAGGTGGAACAAACTGGAAAATGTGGTTAGATGCATCAGATATAAGACAGTAGCTTTGGGCCAATCTGCTTATCTTGTAGTTGGGATTCGATGGCCTTCAACATTGCAGAATTGCTGACATTATAAGACTAACGATTTGCAGTCTTCGTCCTCCATATTATTCTGCCTAAGCTTTTTCCACTACAAAACCTCATGCTTGTAACTCTTTGCCCAGCTCTAACCATCTTCTCAAATCGTTGGTGGGTTTTCACATGAAGTGTTAACCCATCGTTTTACTTTAGCACGTTCATATTGCTCTTTATCTTTGTATCTTTCTGTTCAGGGTTTTTATTGTTTAATGGCTACCTCTTTTAATAATCATTGTTATATGCTTTTAGAAATTGTAGGTGTTCCCGTGTGTGCTTTTATATATTTTTGAATAAAAATAAATGGGCTCTATTGTGTTTCTCTTCAGAAAGTGACAGCTGTTGCAGTTCAGTTGCTGCAATTGTTTGGTACCGTTGGAGAGGACATTCTGAGATCCAGCCATGGATAAACCGCAGAACATCCAGTCAGAGTACCTCTTTCGCGGCATTGAGCACATCGTGAGGATGGTCGTGGATGGAGAGCAGGTGGAGGTGGAGGTAGAGGACAAGCTAACAACAGATCAGTGGAGAGGGGAGTTTGATGCAGCTTGTGAGTACATTTTTTATTTCATGTTATTGATATCTTTTCTTGTGTGGTAGGGTTCTCGAGGGCTTTATTTCTCGAATTGTGTTACATTTTCTGCTGGGTTGATGTCTGTATGTTGGGCAGTTTTTTTCTCCCTATTTGAATAATCTGCACGACCCTTGCTCTTGAATCATGGTTTTGTAGGTCAGGTTCTGAACTGAAAGTAACAGTAGACCAGATACTTTCACTTTTGCTTTGTACTGCAAAAACCCTCACCCTGTTGTACCATTCTGACATGACAAGAATGGCTCTTTGAGCCAGAGCAGCTGAGTATTTGGTAGTGTCTCCTCTTAGGATCAATGTATTTTGATGGATTTTACCGTAAATTTAGTTCTTGGGGCCGTGGATCAGTGGCAGCTTTTGTTGTCAAGGGGCCGGATAGATCCTGAAGGGGACCCAAGATTCTTAACGATTCATGGGTAAGTCCTCATGGGGTGGTGAATGATCTCAATGAGGGTCCTTCATTTTACCACAAATTGGCGACAGAGCCCAAAATAATTAAGTGGGGTTCGGGTTTTAAAATAATGTGGTGAAATTATGGATCTTATTAAGTGGGTGCACCTCCCTGGCCTCAAAAGGGATGCCCCTGCCCCTTCCTCCCCAAAGTGAAGAAGGGATGAACACCTTAGATTTGTCAGTGTGCGTGTGTAACCTATCATGTTTGTGGATATTTACCTACCTGAACTGATCCACCCAGCCCGCTATGGGGCTGGATGGAATGTTTAGGAAAGAGATGTCAAAAAAAGAAAGCTCCCCTGCCGAAGAATGGGCTTGGCAGGGTTGAATTCCAGAAGGACAATAAAGTTGGAAAGAAATATTAGAGGGAGAGAAGAAGCAGAGGGGGGAAAGAACTGCTCCCCAGAGGGATGGGGGAGAGATGCGTGGCCTGAAGCGGCTGCTCAGGGACTATGGACAATTGCTGGCTGGGTCGTGTGTGGTGGGCTACCCGGCGTATGCACCGTGGGCCTTGGTTGTGTTCATGGAGAAGCCCAGTCACCCATGGGGCCGTGTCGGCCCTCCCCAGGCCAGACCGGAAAGGGCCACTCCTCCAAAAGGCCCTGGGTGGCATGTACGTTTTTGCTTGGGGTGAAGATTGACGAGCTGCACAGTCCAGGTTGCGTGTGGCAGGTGGTCTGAACCAAGCAACCTGGCTGTGCCCCGAACCAAGCAACCTGGCTGTGCCCCTTGACGGCCCCCACGTTGGGGCCAGTGAGGCAAGCCCTACAGGAAGGCCTACCTGGACTGCATATGTCAGGCGGCCTGGGAGGTGAAGGAACGGGGCAAGCCTGCTCCGCCCCAGAATGCGGAGTGGTTAAGGAAAGTTTGGGGCTGCCCTTTCGGGCATCCCGGGTGAAAAAAGGAAGGCTGGTGAAGTCCCAGGCTGCCATGTTGGAGCAACCCAAGTGAAGCAGGGATCTTGAGCATGCTGCTGGAGATCCCCAAATACCAGCGGGCTGCCCCCTGCGTCCCTTTGACACAGTGTAGAGGCAGAGGGCTGTGAGGGCGATGTGGGCATGGCATTGGCAACATCGGCATCCCCCTAGCGATGGAGACGCCACCTGAAGCCAAGATGGCACCCAGGTGTGGTGGAGTTCATGAGTTGCACCCCAGGGCACAGGCCGCCCTGAATATGTGTGTCCAGTGGTTGCAGCCGTGCCATTGTGTGTCCCCCTAAACTCCCTCCCCCCCACAATCCCGGGCACACTGGGCCTCCCAGAAGAACATAAAGCGGGTAGATGAGGAAATAACATTGATTGTGCCTGTACCCCCACAATCGGGCACAGGGTGGGAGAGCACTAAAGAGCGCTGGTTGTGCCAGGAGCGGCGGTGAATGTGGGGAAGTGGTGCCCTGCCTGGCGAGAGGCTCCACCAACAAGGGAAGAACTGAGGAGGCAGCCCTGTTTAATCCAGGGCAGACATCCATGACCGCTGGAGACGGCGCCATAAAGGTACTGAAAGGGGTGGCTGAGTGCAGCAGTCACCCCTGTGTAAAATGAAATCTATTCTGTTTTTATGTCATTGTTTGTTGTTTTTATTTATGTATAGATTTAAGTGCATCTTAATTATGTAGGGGGGATGTTTATGTAGGGGAAAAGTTATGTATGTGTTTAGTGTTAAAGAGAAGGGCTAGTTGGGTGTACCCTGGCGTGAGGGACTGGGGGCCTGCCTGAGGCCGCCTAGGGGGTGGTGCCACACATGGAGACCATCCCCTGACCTCATGCTATTGTAGGTGGTACCAGGTGAAGGGCAGGGGTCTTTTCTGCCAGTCTTCCCTTATGGGTCTCCCTGTGAACCCTTCCAATTTAGAATGGGACAGACCCCTTTTTAGAATGACTCGCACCAGGGGAAATTTATAAGTGCGTTATTGGTTATTAGCACCCTCAGCAGGTGCGGGAGCCAGTCACATTAATCCAACCCAGGCTCAATCTACTGATGCAAGTCCAGGTTCGGAGCAACCTGAATCCAGCCCCTCAAACCCCCATCCCAAACCAAATGACCTTAAATGGGGTTCTCCACCCGGTTCCCCCTTGCCTCTCTGCACCGTCACCTTGGCTTCCTAGAAAGCCATGGAAATGGAAGAGGTGCTTTGCTCGGCCTGTAACTTGGGCCCTGGGCCATTACCGGCCGGTGTAGCCGGAAAAACTTGGGATTATTGATAGAGTAGTGGTAGAATTTTTTAATATTAAAGGTTTGTGTTTTTATAAATAACAGGTGGGGGCCGTGTTGGATCCTTAAAAAATATAAACAATAAATACAACTCGGTGTATGCGTCTTGTGAAAGATTAAGGTAAGGACTCTGGGCATAGCCCATCTCCTGATCAGAGATTTTATGTAGCAGGTGCAACACCCACCCCGCCCGCCCTGCCTGCCCGGCTGACCTGGGGATTGAAGATGCTGTTTCCCATGGGGACTGTCTCTGGCCAGGGAAAGCACAGTCCCTGGTCCACGGTGGGGCCAGGAAAGGGTCTACAAGGGGAAGTGGGTTTGGTAGTTCTAGTGAGTAAGCTGACCAGATCCTACAGATAATGCATTGGAAAGCAGACTGAGGTCCCAACACTTTTTGCCAGAGTTGCTTCTTTCCTCAGGAAAATATAATTTCCTGATGGTGGCACACATGTGCAAGGTTGATGTTAGTTTTAAAACCTTTATTTAGTAAGGTTGCTGGGTTGGTGTAATGTCTAACTGGCCCTAACACTAAAGGGATGGTTCCCTTAACTGAAGTTTCCCAAGAGCAGTCGCAATCTTAAAGTGCAATGTAAAAATCTGTCTGTGTCTAAGCCTATGCTTGCCCTGACTCGTTGACAAAATGTGTTAGGAAGTCTGTTAAAAGAATAATATAGGGGTTCAACAGATATTGGGAAACCAAGTTTGTTTTCGGGTGGTCTTCTAACCAGGTGTAGGTGGGTCTGTTTCACTCAAATCAAATGAGAGCAATCAAAAACGGGCTGTTCATAAGACCTACTCCACCGTCCTTGCAGTAGTCTCAAACACTTTCAATGGAGATCCTTGGGATTCCCTTCCCAAGCTTGACCTCTTTCAAGTTCAAAAGATAACCAAAGGAAATTTACACAGTTCCTCTTCAAGCCTCTCAGGGTTCCCTTCCCCAAGCTTAGGCCCCTTTTGAATTCAAACAAAAGTTCAGCTTGTCAGGATGTACCTTTCTTTCATGTACAGTTCTTTCACATGTAATCCATTCAGAGGGACGGGGGTAGCATCAGAGACTTTTGAAAATGCCAGGTTCTTTTCTCTTCCTAAGTGCGACCACTCTGATCTTTAGCCCCTCTCTTTATTCCTTGCTCTTCCTTTTTTAACCTTTGACCTTCAGGTGCTGCCTGCACACCTTCTCCTTTGTTTCCTTTGCTTCCTTCTCATGCACACGTGCGCACCTTCTTTGCTTTCTTGTGCGCACTTGCCCCTTCTTAATGTCTTTACTTTCTGTCTGCGCTGCTAGCGCCTTTTTTCCTTTTCTTGCTTTCCTCATTTATATCTTGCTCTTTCTGTCTCTCATATTTCCTTTCACTTTTCTGCTCTGTGCCGCTCTACAAGCTTTCTCTTGCTTTTTTCACTTTTCCGCTCCATACCGCTTTACCAACTGTGTCTACTTCTTGGCCTTTCTGGTCCAGACAACATCACCAGCTCGCTCATTCTTTGTAAAAAGACCACACCTTTTTATAGTTTTGAAAATAGTCAGTCACGTGTGAGTGATAATTAGTAAATGCCTGACTCTTATCAGTGGGACAGGTTGAGTTCTTTCTGTAGCTGGGTTCCCTTACACTCCCCATTTTGTTACTATGGGAAATCTTCATTGATCTTAGTTGCATCTTACTCGTCTGTGTTTGTTGGAAATCGGGAGGGAGAAATGGTCTGGGATTGAAAATGCCTTGTGAAAGCTGAGGGATGTGAAGTGTAATGGGATTGGAGATTAGATTGAGTTCCTGTTATTTTTTTTAGGGAGTTGACATTGAATATTGGAAAATCTTCTAATCTTGTCTTTACTAAGGGAATGGTTGCCCCCTTCCTTATAGCTGCAGGTTGATTATAAAAACAGGGGTCTTGATGGTATTCTCTGTAACTTGTACAGGCAGAGGATGAATGGATCTCAATACAAGAACATCGTCCTTGTTTCAATTGGGTGTTCTTCCTTTCCCCTCTTGGGCAACTGAGTCCTTTCTTTATCCCTCTTGGGTCATAAATGATAGGATTGGAATCAAAGGCCATGACACCTGGATAAGAGTTGTGGGAATTAACATATCCCATGAAGGCATCTGGGACAATTCCTCCTCTATTGTCATGTCAGAATACTGTGTCTTGTATAGGGTATTCCCACTAGGACAACACCGGACTCCCCTACCCAGGTGATCCTCCCTCGCTCCTCCCCCCCAGGGTTGGGATCCAAGAGCGATGGCCCTCTCCTGACCACCTGAATAGAGGACTCTCTGGGTCTAGATGGGAGAACACCCGTAGGTTTCTCAAAGGTGGTAAGAGGGGGTTGTTCGGTTTGGGCAGAAAGGTACTGTGCTTGCCTAGATTATGTTTCTTACTTGTTTTTACCTTATATGTACCTGTTGTTGTATCGCTTTGAAAAATCCTAATAAAGACATTTTACAGAAAAAGGTACTGTGTTTGTCTTCCATTCGAAGTTCTGGAAAATAGATTTGTAAAGCCCTGACAGCGTGTTGAGAAAAGGTTTTGAGCCTCTTAGGATTTTCACATATTTCACAACTAAAATGTTATTAGATTTCAATCTAAGTCCTAATAAAACATTGTTAAATGTATTTTTATTTAATTTGTTCTTTGTAAAGTATCTCATTATGCTGTAGTGAAACAGTTTTGCATGGCTTCGAGGGTGGCAAGGAAAAGGAGGAATAGCAGGGTTGTTAGGAAGATCCTGAACGGGGAGACCAGTGTGCTGGGTGTGTGATTGAGGTAGGGGGTGGGTGGTTGGATGTGAGGCATGGGTAGGATGGGAAGGAAGTTGGCAAAGTGGCTGAGGGGAGCAGGTGGCATGGTACGAGAGAGGAGCACATTCAACATAGACCATAGACTGCTAAACTGTGGGACCCTGCTGCCAAGTACAGTAAGTGCAGTAGGGGTTGCCAATCGAAAGGACTTTATTTGATACAGGGGAATTCTGTTACCAGAGCATGTAGGTTGGGAGATTGGAGTGGGATTAAGAGAGAAAGTAGGCAGTTGGAAAGGTTGGGTACATGGAAGTGGGGTCGGGGGGGGGGGTGGAAGTTCCATTAAAGATGTGCTGAGGAATATATAGGACAAGAGGGAATGGGAGATGAATACTGGAGGGGAGTGATGACTCTGGGAGGGATGCAGTATTTTTCCCTTTTCTGTGAGGAAGAAACCCTAATTCCAGAGTCTTTGATGACATGTTGTCATTTAACATCTAATGTTTATTTAAATAAAACTGTCCAACAATGTAACTTAAAATCATTCGAAGCTTCCTTGGACTCAAAGTCCCAGAAAGCCTCAAGCACTGAGATGAGTAAGAGGAACAAGGAATCCATGCAGAGGGAGCGTGACACCAAGTACAACGTGCAGTCTAGTTGTCAAGATCCAAGTCAGCTGTGCAGGACATTTAAACTTGGAAATCACCTGCAGGTGTCTGACCGGAGAAGAAGAGAGGAGAAAGGCTGCAGAATGTGTGGAGCAGGAAGTGGGTGCAGAAGCAGAGGCAGACTCGCAGAAAAGAGCCGTGGAGAGAGCAGGAAACGTCTTCTGGTAACTGACTGAAGGCGTTCAGGACCGGAGAAGAGTAACTCCGGTGAAGTCTCAGTGGTTGCTGTGAGGAACCTGAGGGCGTCCTTGCATCTATTCCCTTTAGAGCCTCTTCTCATGTGGCCAGAGAAAGGCCATCGCTGGCGAGACAGTGTTCCCTGTTTCCCTCTCATTTTGAACTATCCGTCCCGGAAGCCTTAGTAGGGCATTATCAGCCTCCCACCCGGTTTTCAGAAAAGGCACCTCGGACACATCATTCCACTAGAAAACCAAAAGAAGAAACCTTCCGTATGTGGATAGACTAAACCTATATGTAACCCCTCAAATAAAATCTAGTACCTATCTAGTAAAATCTAGTACCTATCGGAATACCCTCTACCCTTCCCCAACAGTTAGAAGCTGTTATCACTCTTCCCATCTATTGCATACTCCCACTGGTCCACATTTATACCATCAAAGTATTGGGATGAGGAAGAGGCAACAGAGTAGTGGACACTTAACATCTAACTTCACCACTCTGGTACTGAGAAGATGAAGAGGCCTGATAAGTATTGTGAGGGTCAGGCATGTCTCAATAATTATGGTCGGGCAAGGGACACTGAGTGTTCACACATGCAACCTGTTAATTGGTTGCAGGTTTATAAAGGGAGGCAGAAACAGCAGAGACGAGAGCAGCTGGGCCAGAGAGCTCGGCCATCCAATGCAGAGCAGGCAACATATGGCCCGGTGAAAAGGACACAGAGAGCAGGAAAGCCAGGAAGACGCCCAGCCCACTGTGGGCCGCGAGAGGGTCGAAAGCTGGACGTATTTCATTGTCATGTGTTTCCCGTTGGGATTGGGGAACCCTGAGAAGCTGCCAACTGCCGCAAGAAAGACCAGCGAGAGCGAGCGCTGCTCGCTGGAGCCCCTTGGGAGAGAAAGAGGACCGAAGGACAACCCGCGAACGAGGCCAGTCCACATACTGGTGAGTAGCAAGGGAGGTACACTCAGGCCGGGGCGCTCCAGGGGCATGGTGTGGGTGACGGCAGAGGCCAAACAGACTGGAATGCAAGACAAATGGGTCTGGAGGCCAGAAAAGTAAGACTATTGAATACCAAACAATTTGCCAAATGCAAGATACGTTTTTGAATAATAATGAATGGGTCAGAAGACCCAAGAGGATTATTGAATACTGAACAAGGTGCCAAGCATGAATAAGTTTAAATGCTGAACTATAGAAACGATATGAGAATACTGTATGAATGAAATGAAACGTGAAGAGAATTCCAGGGTTTAGGGGCTAAGCGGGTAAAAGATCGGAAACTGGAAGAGGGACGGGGGAGTTTGGGGACAGTGAGAAGAAGCAGATTCTGTGATCAGAGAGTCAGAGAGGGAGAATAGAACGATACTAGCGAAGAAAGATGAGGAGCCAATCCTTGAGTACATTTAAAAACAATAGAAAGAAAATGGTGGAGAAGACGTGATTCAAAGAGAAGCAGTGAAATTGTAAACCAGCTGTGATAGAGATGAGAAAAAAGGTAGAGAAGAGAAAACGAACCGAAGAATTATAAATGGATCAGAGAGGAAGAAGATCTGAAGCAGGAAGGCCAAGAAGAAAAGAGCAGTAGTCCATATGAGAAAAGACCAGGCAGAACTGAAGAAGTTTAGAAGCATGAAATTATAGCAAGACTGATGTTATAAAGGGCATAGCGACAGGAGCGAGCCATAAAAGAGATATGCAGTTTAAAGGAAAGCGGAGGATCAAAGATAACCCCCAGAGTTTGCCGGCACATAGTTACCAGAATTACCAGCATCACCTTACCCGGAATTACCGGCTCTGGTAATATTGTCAGGGGAAATACAGGATGAGTGGGAATCCTGCGCCAGAAAAACTGGCACAATGGGAACACAAGGACAGTACAAGATTTTCTGGTAATACCTGCAAAACCAAGGCAGAGATGAATACACCTCAGAGCAGCTGGTAAATGGGCATAGGTGAAGGAAATGAGGCCACAGGTGCACCCGCTGTACACAGGAAGAGTACAATAGGGACATGTATTCCACAAAAACACTTCCACAACAACCATGCTGCCAGTCATTGATGCAAGCATGGAGCTGGAGGCGCTGCATGCCAATCCACAGCTGAGGGCGCTGGAGTACCGGCAGAGGCAATGTGAGGCCAAGTAGAGCAGGAGAATAAGGATGAGGATGACGGGGATGCAGGTGACGAGGCAGAGGCGTGGGCACACCCACCATAACCTGGGGCCTCCCTGACAAGCGGATACTAACTGCACAGTGCCGGCCTGAATGGAGCGTCACGGAGGACAAAGGAGCTAGATGTTGGGCGAGTACATGTACAGTCCCATTTACCTGTCAGCTTGAGTGACAGGCAAGGGACGCGGCGGCATCAGTGTCACAAATGCATGTCTGTGATGGTCTCTCTACATGCTGGACCCACCAGCACACCTCTCAAATGACAGGTCTCAACACACAGACGTAGCACATGACTGGGGATGCATCAGTCCCTGAACGGGCCTTTCCAACACTAATGGAACAACCACACACAATGCACTACAGGTCCCACAATGCAACATCCCACCCCCCCCTGCAAGGGCAGTGAATGGCTTGACATGGCCACCTAGGGGAATCCTACGTCCCGGGGCATCCGCAAGAGCTTGGTGTCCAGCCTGGAGATGAATGAAAGAAACAGCAACTAAGACCAAGCACTGCGTACAGTCACAGGGAACAACACATTTACCTGTGCCTATCCAGTGACACGCCCATGACCGGAACAGGCTGTCCAGGCCCACACACACCTGGCGTAAGCCCTGCAGTACAGGCCAAGACTCGCCCCCCTCACAGTCTGATAACAAATTGAAATGTGTGTTGGCCGTGTGCTTTGTGCAAGTATTACCATGTCTAACTGGTCAACCCCTTGGTCTTTCAATATGCATTCAAGGACTGGAACGTGAACCAGTGTGACACAATGTGAATGAAATGGGACATGCAAGCACCGATTGCCCATTAAGATGACACGTGACGGGCAATACCACTGCCGGGCATCAGGAGTGACACCTGTGTCTTACCCCCTTGTAGGTGATTCTGAATAGCAACTGCGGCTGATGACCCCAGACGATGCACAAAATGGCATATAACAGGGCCCACGTGAGGACGAGGGTGGCTATTGAGCAGACCTTCGGCCTCTTGAAGGCCCAATTCAGATGCCTTCACTAGTCTGGGGATGCACTGATGTACATGCCAGACAAGGTTGGACAGATAGTCCTGGCCTGTGCAATGTTGCACAACATCTGGGTAATGCGCAACATACCCCTGCCCACAGATTTGGACATGCCTCCCCCAGAGGATGATGGTGCATCGCCAGCCGGTCCCATGTCTGTGTGCACACAGTGCATGTAGGCCAGGGATGGGTGCGTGGCCCGGCAAGAACTGCTTGAGAATTGCTTAGAATGTTACCCTCCACTCTGCGCACCCCTTGCACCTTCGTAAATATCATACACCATCGCAGTAGGCACCTGTGTTAAAAAAGGAACGTCCACTCATTGCTTCAAGTGATATTTTTTGTATTCAAAAGTGAAGAGTGGCAACCCCAAACACCCTCCCTCCTCAAACACCTGCCCCCCCCTCACAACACCCAGTGATGCACCCTTCCAGTGTTCTATTGTTACATTCTGTGCTTCTTTGCAATGGGGCTCTTTTCCCGTTTCTGGGATGACTGCAGTCGCCGGCAGCGGTGCTGTAGGGTTCCAGGCTGGAAGCCCTCGGTGGTGACGGAGGATGGTGGGTCGGATCCCAGACCCTGCATATGCTGCAGGGTAAAGTGTAAGCTGTGGATGATGACCTCAGCTGTGGCAGAGGCCACCTCATTGCCCTCATGCACCCTTTGGGCAAAGGAGACGAGGCAGTGGCATGTCCAAGGGACGCGGCAGTCCTCCGGCTTGATGCCTGCATGCACTCACGCATCTGGTGTATGTCATCCAACTTCTGGCGTGTTATCACCGAGAGTTCGGACTGCCTGTCCTTGATTGCACACAGGCGTGCGCCCAGTGAATGCATGCTGTGCATTGGCAGTGGTCAGGGGCTGTGTGGTGGGCCAGGGCTATAACAGGCGGAGTGGTAGGACGTCTTGTCCTTGTCTGTGGTGGTGTCCCCGCCACCATGGACTGGTGGCTGCAGTGCCGGCGGTGGTGTTGAGGGCACAGGCGAGACAGCAACATGGCCTGCCCAACACTGTGACCTGGTCAGGCCTGCCAGAAGTGGGGCTGGTGTGTCTCCCTGCTGACCGGTGGTTTGGCCACTGACCACTGGTGTGGTGAGTGCAGCAGGCACAGACACCGCTGATATGCCACTTGC
Source organism: Ambystoma mexicanum (assembly GCF_040938575.1). Classification (NCBI taxonomy): domain Eukaryota; kingdom Metazoa; phylum Chordata; class Amphibia; order Caudata; family Ambystomatidae; genus Ambystoma; species Ambystoma mexicanum. The sequence continues at coordinate 912,078,240 of NC_090923.1, read as the reverse complement.
AGCGGTGGGTGGTGGCTCATCTTGTGGTGGGGCACTTGGCGTAGGTGTTGTTGTACTGCCAGCTCTGCCTATTGTCTGGGCTTGCTGGTGGGGTGTGTGGTCTTCGGAGGTCTTTCTGATGTTGACGTTACAGCTCTGTCGCTGTCTGTGGACTGTGTGCCTGTTGGGAAGAGAGGAGAGTGCTGTTAGTTGTCTGTGAGCCATGTCTGCGGTCTTGTATTACTCTAATGCAACATTCTGTTTGTCCTGCTCTATTCATGTGGCCCAGCTATGACCGAAAGGCCTTTTTGGATGTCTTTTCTATTAACTGGGCATATACGGCCCCAGGAAATCCACCCCCTCTCGGTGCCCCACCAAGTTTGGTGGGAGCAACACTTCTCAATGATTGTGACTGGGGTATGATGATACAGTTAGCAAAGTGAAAAGTCCTGATCCCTACGGCCAATAATTGGATACTATTTCCAGATTACACTCCATGTGCATTAACAGAGAAAGTCTTTTGAGGTGGTTAAAAGAAGTAGAGATGCCGCGTTAAAATATAAGCTCTTGTACCCCTTCAAGTTGAGAGTGCAGTGAAAAGATAAGGATTCTTCACGGAACCGCAAGGGTAGAGGGTTTTGGTGTTGGAACTCTTGCTGATAAAAGCCTTTTGAGAGGGAAAGACAATGCAACAATTGACTGAAATCAGTGCTCTGGTTCAGCTATCTACAGGGTACTTGCAGCTAGATCCTGACTCGAGGGAAAGTGAAAGAATAATGGCGATGGGTGATGAAACGCTAGGGCTTGTAGAACAAGCCCCGCTAGATTGAGAAGACAGTAAAGCAGTGTGATCGATTACCAAAGAAACTCAGCCCAGTGGAATATCTGGAGGCCTGTTATCCACTGCCCTGCATTGACTCGGCCGTTTGTCAGTGGTGCACCTCCACGGGTTTGATCGGCTTGTTGAATAATGTTCGACCTGTATTCTAAGTGTGGATGAATGTGCTAATATGTATGCCCGACAGGGATGACTGCTATGCTTACAAACCTGTCCTGCAGCCTGCAGGGGAATCCACTATGATTAGCTGTTCTGAATCTTCATGCCTGTCAAGGGCGCCATCTGGTGCTACAAATGTTTTGGCTGCCCGACTTAGCAGTAAGAGGTTGTGAGGTCACACTTGGAACACAGGATTCATGTGCATAACATGAAGGGTTACTGTTTACCTTTGTTAACATATGCCTATTTCAACAAAGACAGATGCTGGTAACTGCTTATGAAATAACAAGCGGTCTGTTAGGTCGGGGGCAGCCAGTTCTGCGGCCTCCCGACAGCGCCTGCTCATCTGCCTGTGCGCACAGGGTGCGCAGTGATCAGGGTCGCCAGAGCTGCAATAATGTACGCAAGACTTGTCTTAGAATTGGCGCACGACTGCCGCGCTCCCTCCCGGAAGTTGCCTTACTTGGGGACGTTAATTCACCACGTTCGGCCCTGCGCAGTGGCGTCGAACATAACATCCCTATTTTCTTTCTTTCTTAAATATGGTCACCATAAACCTGGGGCTATGACAACCCATTGTTCTTCTTAAAACACATGGTCACTCAATTTCCCTGGGGGGCCACGTGCCTCCCTCAGGTGGTACCCGTTGTGTTGGCATGCTAGCTTCTCATACTGGGTATTTGCTGCCTGGCCTTCTGCGGGGGAGTTGGCAGATGGTTTGGGCGTCTCTCCCTTGGTATCCAGGTTGGGCACGTATTATATCTCTTCCGACAGGTCTTTGTTAGCTCCACAAGTCTTGTTGTCTTTCCTGGTATATGATTGCTCCTGGCTTTCTCTCCACATTGTCTCTGGGATTCGTTTAAACCAAGAGGCATTCCTCGCTATTGTCTCGCTGCCCCGGCTGGCTGTTATCATAGTTCCCTTTTGCCAGGTTGCTGTCCATGGGGTGTTGTCAAAAGAGCTTGCCAACTTCGATCTTGTGGCGTTCTGAAGGACCAATACCTGGTCACTGACCTTGTAACGGGACTCTTTAGCTGGTCGTATGTCACTCATGTGGTCCTTTTCTTTGACCCACTTTGCTGTGTCCAGCGTCGGTCGAGACCTTTTGCTTGCTTGCTGTGAAGTGTGGTATGGCCGAATTTAATATTGTGCCGTACAGTAGGTCGGCCGGGGATGTCGATCGAGGCGTGGGGTGTCAACCTGTAATACCGCAGGAAACTATGCAGTTCAAACTTCCACAGGATGTTTTGTGCCTTTGCGATTCAGAGTACTTTGAGTGTTCTCATGAACCGCCATGCATCCCCGTTTGCTTGGGGTCACACATGTGAAGGTCGTCTAGATATTTTGTACATTCTTTTTCCCTGGAAAGGTGGCACGTTGTCACTCCCTATGGTTTGTGGCAACCCATCTTCTCGAGTGCTGGCAGCACTGCTTCCGCCACTTTTGATGGGACTATTTCCACTGCTGGGTAGTCACCAATGACTACTAGGAGGTATGTTCCTTCTTGTACAGAGCAGAAATCTATGCTTATTGCCTCCCATCGTGAAGTACCTCTTGGGGCTGACTGAATAGGGTGCACTTGTAGTCTGACATGGGAGACATGACAATACCATGCTCTCCATTCTTGCAGCTACCTGTGGGATCCACACTCTGTTGCGTATTCAGGCTTTTGTTCTGATCATGCCTTGGTGCCCCTCGTATGGGAGGGTAACAATGCTGTCTTGCAGACTGAGTGGTATGAGGATACGTGCACCTCTCAGTATCAGTTCTTCGCTCGTGATTGATAGCTTGTGGCGCACTGTGAATACACCTGATGGGAAGTCCTTCTCAGCTGCAGTGCGGTTGTGGTTATTCTGTAGAAATTAATTCCACTTCCACTCTCCTGCTAGTATTGCTTCCTTCAGAAGATCACAGCACGGGTCTGCGTTGGTTGCTTCCGTGATGTCTGCTAAACTAACTGCCTTAGGCTTCATGGTTGGAAAGATCTGGCAGATGTGCTCCTCCAACCTCTGCCGCTGTTGCAGCGTGGGGGTGTCTCAACAGAGTCTGCTGGGTTGGCTGTTCCTACCGGGTATGAGAGGTCAAACTCGTACTGCACTAGGTGAAGTAACCACTTTACGATCCTTGTCCGGGGTGTGGTGCTGAACCTGTGAAAATGGAGATTGGAGGCTTGTGGTCAGTGCAGGCTTTGAATTTCCAGCCTTAGAGTTGTAGATTAAAATGTCTGCATCCCCCATAGGACAGCGATTGCCTCCTTCTCAATGTGGGAGTCCCTTTGCTTCATGTGTATCAGGGCTTGGGAGGCGTAGGCCACAGGCCTTACTTCACCTGTGGGGGGAGTTTTGTACCAGGATGGCTCCCAGTCCAACCAGGCATGCGTCGAGTTACAGCTCTGTATGTAGACTGGTGTCATAGTAGGCCATGGTGGTGTAGGCAGGCGAGTCCTTGATTCTCATTCAAAAGCTTCTTGACAGTGGATGTTCCACTCCCATTTGGTGACTGCTTTAGTTAATTCTCTGTGATTCAGAGATCGTGGCCAGGTTATTTATGAATCTGCTGCAGTAGGTTGCCATGCCCAAGAAGCTTTGCACCTCTGTGGGTGTGGTGGGTCATTTTGCCCCCTTGATATCTGTGACCTTATTTTAATTGTATTTATTGTATGCTTGTTAGACGCTTATAAAATAGGAATATACTATTTCAAAGCACCCACATGGCAGGGAGGGAGAGTGGGAAATACATTACAACATTAGAATACAATATTTAAGAGCAGAGGGGGAAGATGGAGGACGACAAACCTACTATGCCTTGTGAGTATTCAGAACGTGCAAGTGCAGAGAGGGAAAGTGCTGGGGAGTCCGAGCCTGTGGGTGAGCCATGAACGAAGTGCTAGGAATGTAGAGCACTACACAACCTGGGCTGCGGGAGGTGTAAGTGCGAGTCTCCAGAGCAGAGGGTGTGCAGATGCAAAGTGCTGTGGAAAGACAGGAGCTGGTAAGAATTGGTGTGGGAGGTCAAGGCCACGAAGATGCATAAGGGCCATGGACACAGATTCAGAAACTGTGGGATTAGCAGAGGAGAGAAGGAGGAGGAAAAGAGTAAAGTCTCAATGAGCTTCTGGATTTTGAGAAGATCCCGCTCACGGCACAGTGGGACGGTGAGGCTATTCCAAAGGAGGGAGCCCGCAGAGGAAAGTGAGCATCCCCCTGCCCTCTGTTTAGCAAAATGCTTTACACACAGAGGGCCTCATTACGAGTTGCCCGGAAAATCCGGCTCAATTACCGGCATGGTGGGAAGTGCGTGTCCGTGCACTCAAGAACCCGCTAAAAGCGGCCGATCACGAGTGCGCGCGTACGCGCGTCCCCCCATGCCGGTAGTGGAAAAACCGCCATCCCAGTAACGGCCCACCAACCCCCCTATACCGGCATTGTGGCTTGCGTCCACTCCGTAACCGCCTTCAATGAACCACTAAAAACCGGCATGGTAACTCCGGCACGGAATCACCGTGTGCGCAAAACAGGACCAGGAAATTACGTCATCGCGCAGCAACGGGAAATGGGCCGGCAGCCATCTTTAAAAACACAATCCATTGCAATCCTCCACAACCACCACTACTCCCGTGTCGTCGTGTGTCAGAATAGCATCATCATGTCCAAGGCCAGCAGGAAATCCACACAGAGGAAGAGGAAGCAGCGTTTCTCGGACGCTGAGCTCACCATGCTCGCCAACACCCTGGAAGAGCGTGCTGACATAATCCGCAGCACAGACCTAAAGCATGCGGCCCAAACCCGCAAAAAAGAGGTCTGGCTTGAGGTCGCTCAGAGGGTGTCAGCAGTGGGGAGCGCCCCAAGGAGTGTGCGTGACTGCTGGAAGCGCTGGGACGACCTCCGCCTCCGTGTCCGGAGGATCCTGTCGGAGAACCGGAATGCCGCAATGGCGACAGGCGGTGGCCCACACTCCCCAGTCAAATTGATGCCATGGGAGGAGACGGCAAGTGGTTTCATCGACCCTGAATCCATTGAGGGGATCGGAGATCAGGAGGCCAGCGCAGCAATCACCACAGAGGAAGGTGAGTGTACCATCACAACCACGTATTACGACACATGATGTGGCCCAACTGATGGGGAAGTTAGAGTGGGCAAGGTGATGCATCAACATATCCATAGAATAATCATTGTCACTCCCTGCACCACATGGACGCTGAGTGACGACCCCAATCCCAACAGAGGTGCCACATGACACAACCATGCCCATGCACCCACCACACAGAGACCAAACTAATGCTACCCCACCAGCCATGCATTGATTCCCCACATACCTAAAGCAACAACCCAGAAATGAAATGATGGCTGAATGCATGAACATATCCCACCGCAATTCATCATAGCTTCCATTTGACAACATCACTGATGACCTGCATCTCTTCTATCCCCCAGGCACCGATGATTAAGGTGGACCACTGGACAGGGGTGCAAGCACGTCCAGTGCACGCAAGGGGACCAGGGCCACCACAACCCACCAGGCCAAGGAAATGACATCTGCCAAAGCCAGTGTGCCACGCAAGGCACCAACCCTGCAGGGGACACCTGCACCCACTGTACAACAACAGAGAACCACAACAGTGGGAGCCGTGCCGCTAGCCACCAGGGACGTTGTGTCCACAGAGGTGGAAGATGATGCAGATTTGACGTCTGGCACACCCACCACAAGCCACATTGCCAGCCCCCAACCTCTTGCGGAGTCTGAGTGCCTCTATGATCCCTGTCTACATGACTCCGACCTCGGGGAATCAGACTATGCGCTGTTTGAGGACAGTGCCCTGGACGAGGGCTCCGCGCAGGCGCCTTCCACCACCCTGCCAGCCGCCACCCTGCCAGCCGCCACCTTGCCTTCCTCCACCCTGCCAGCCACCACCCTGCCAGCCACCACCCTGCCAGTCACCACTCTGCATTCCTCCACCCAGCAACCAGCACACCTGCGGACGACACCTCGTTGGAGTCCCGCCTGACAAGGGTAGAGGCCCGGCAGGAGTCCATGCTCCAAATCATGCACCAGCAGGTAGAAGCAGGGAAAGAGGCCATGAGTGCCATTGTAACGGCTATTGCAGCCAATACTGCTGCAGTGGAGGCACATACACGTGCCTTCAGGGAGTGCATGGGGTCACTGACAGAGGCCCTTCTTGCAGGTAACGCTCAGATGCAGCGGCCACACCTTGCCACAGACAGTGGATTGACAATAGATACTTCCGCAACAACTACCCCTACCACCTCGTCGCAATCCAGTCCAGTGTGTCTGATGAGGAAGAGCGCATGACGGTCGGCCATGGCACCCCCCGAACCAAAACTTCCGAAGAAGTGAATGCACGGACAATGACATTGTGGAGAACCACATTGGGGAAGGGAGCACTGTTCGTTGCACATATGGGGACACTTTGCATCTGTGGGGTGGGAGAGGGAGTTCACAGGGGTGTTTTGAGGGTTTGTGGGGTGGGAGAGGGAGTTCACAGGGGTGTTTTGAGGGTTTGTGGGGTGGGAGAGGGAGTTCACAGGGGTGTTTTGAGGGTATTATGTCCGCCACATCACGTTTGATTGAAATACACCGTAGTGTGCAAGCATATCCTTGTTTGGACTTCATTCTTTTCAGACATGTGCATTCATTTTGTTTGGTGTACAGTGGGCCAATTGGGAACATCAAGGTGTGCATGTCCTGAATCAGTGTGTCGTAGACACATTACTCACATCGTCCATGCGTTCTATGGATTGTGTATATTTTGCATTGGCGTACAGCATGTCTATCCCGTGCAGCACGTACTGGCAGGGGGACTCCTTCACCTCTGTCTCCATCCCCTTCATCCTCACCCAGGCCATGCTTGTGAATGTGAGGTGGCAGTGTTACATTCCTTCAGACTCACATATTGTGCAGCATGACACAGGCCATGGTGATCTGTGCCACCTTCTCCGGCCTATATAGGAGTGCCCCACCAGACCTGCTGAGGCAGCGGAACCGCCCCTTCAACAGGCCACAGGTCTGCTCAATCACAACACGGGTACGGGTGTGCACACGATCGGACTCCTCCTCATGGATGTTCTGCGGGTTACGCACAGGTGTGAGTAGCCACGGCCTCAAGGGATATCCTCCATCACCTGCAAGCAAATTCAAATAGGTGTGTGTCACTCTGACCTGCCACATTCAGGCAGCACAGTCATGGCGGCAGCTATTTGGTGTGGCCATGCACATGTCCCTGTAAGCATCAAAAAATGTTATCTAGGTGCAATCTATACTGTCATCAGGTGTGGTAGTCTGGATGGCGTTCAATAGATGATGCAGGGTGTAATCATGCATGCTGAGGCAGATATGCTGTGGTAGTGCAACAATGTTTTGACTCCAATTCATGCTGTTCATTATTTACTATGCATGGTCAAACTGCCCACATTGCCACACTTGCCATCCTGTTCATTCATTTAATGCATTCCTTGCGATCACCAGGGTGGTCTGGTTGTGCCTCTTACTTGTTCTCATCGATATGCATTATTTGTGATATGTGGCCCAGTGAAGTGTCATGTACCGTTTGGCTGGGTCAGGTGAGGAGAGTTTAGCTCTGCATTAATTCTCCACTCACTGGCTATTGCCACCAAGGTGTACTATTAACCCCCCCTTTCCCACCCTGGTGAAGCATCCCCCCCTTTCCCACCCTGGTGAAGTATACCCTCCCTTTCCCACCCGGGTGCAGTAGCCCCCCCCCTTCTGCATCCGCACACATGAGTACCCCACAGCATGGCCATGGGCCTGTTGTGCAACTCACCGACAGCCAGGCACGTGGTCCGGCATGTTGCTCCATGTGACGGGGTAGCGTGGAGTTGCGCAGTACCATGGCATCATGTGTGGATCCAGGAAATCGGGCGCAGCAATGGGTGATGATCTTGGTGGAGTCACATACCATTTGCACATTGATGGAGTGGTATTGCTTGCGATTGCGGTACACCGCCTCTATGGCATGGGGGACTACCAATTCCACATGGGTGCAGTCGATGGCACCAACACAATTGGGCATGCCTGCCAGTGCATGGAAGCCTACTTTGGTTTTCGGCTATCTCCTGGGCAGTCCGTGGTAGGGATATGTGGGTGCTTGCGTGATTCAGGAAGGCATCGAGCACTTGGTTCAGCATGCGTGAGAATAGTGGTTATGAAATGCCATGCAGCTGGCCCACTGTGTGTTGGTAGGTGCCTGTGGCCAGGAAGTGTAGCACAGACACCACCTTTAGTAGTGGGGCGATGGAAGTGCGTATTTGTATGTGGCTGGCAATGTCGTTCTGTATCATGTCCACTATGGTGGTGATGGTGTCACGGTCCAACCGGTACAGGGTGTGGATCTGCTCAGGGGTTAGGTTGAATGGGCTGGGTCTGGTGCGAGGGATTGGTGGCTGCCTACGAGGCGCTGGTGGCTGCGCTGGTGGTAATTGATGGCCCTGTCTCACCCTCCTCCTCCTCCTGCGTCTCCTCTGTGCTGCCTGTTCTTGCTGCTGTAGTTGTTGTTGTTGCTGTAGTTGTAGCGGTATAGGCATGTCCTCCTGCGCCATGATTGCAAATGCTAGTGGTAACATTTTGGTGTAGGAAGGGGTGTGGTGTGTAGGTGTGCTCCTTTTGTACTGGGCCACTCTACTTTCCCTACACCTGTGGGGGGTTGTGGTGTGTGGGTGTGCTCAGTTCATACTGGCACAGCCTCTTTTGACTCCACCTGTGGGGATTGTGTGCACCTGTGGCAGCTGCCTTGTATCTTGGTTGCTGTTTGCGGGTGGTCCGCAATGCCTGTTTTGCCGGCATCATGCAGCCCATTATTACCGTGTTCGCGATGCCGGTATTTGCATGTTTGCGTGGGTTGTAATTGGCACCTATTACCGGCATGCCGGTATTTCCTGCCTGAAGAGGCGCGTGTACGCGCCTATGCCGCTATTTGCGGCACAGTAAATAACGGTGCCGTTAATACCGGGTTTGTGGGTCAGAATGCTACGGAACGTTAAATGATGCCGGTATTTACATACCGGCATCATTTTTCCCTTACCGGCATACCTCGTAATGAGGCCCCGAGAGTTGGTGACAGAGGAGTGAAGTGGTCTAGAGGGAGAATATTTAGTGAGATAAAGTTGAAGATAGTGTGGTCCCTGGGCACAGACAGCCCTGTGGATGATGCAGAGGGATTTGAATTTAATCCGTGCAGCAACCAGGAGCCAATGAAAACTTTTTAGTCGAGGTGAGATGCGGTCCCTTGGCTTAAGGCCAAGGATAAGTCTTGCTGCTCTATTCTGGATAAGCTGCAGGGGTCGCAGAGTGGAAGAAAGAAGATTCAGGATTTCAGGATAAGACTGTTACAGTAGTCCAGTCTAGAGAGAACCAGGGCTTGAGTCACACTGAGCCTCCGAGGGAAAGTGAGGAAAGGTAGAATTCCTTTGAGACGGAAGAGCTGATAGTTGGATTTATTGGGAATATCCTGAGTGTGAGGTAGGAAGAAAAGAGAGGAGTCGAAGAAGACTCCTCTGGCTTCAGTTGAAGGCGCAGGGGGAGAGCCCAAGGAGGAAGGCCAGAGTGAAGGGAAGAAGGCAGGAGAAGGGGTCCCAATGGGAAGGATCTCAATTTTACAGGCGTTGAGGCAGAGACCATTGGAGGCGCACCAGGCCTGCATGGCAGATGGGCAGTCTGGGATGATGGAGGGTGTAAGAGGGTCAGCAGGGAGTCTGAAGAAGAGCTGTGTGTCGTCTGCGTAACACTGAAAGTTGGAGGAGAAAGAGGCGATGAGGCGTGCAAGGTGAGCAAGCTAGATGTTAGAGGCAGGGGGAGATTATAGAACCCTGGGGATACCACAGGTGGAGATGGAAGTACGAGAGGATAGGGGGTCTGCGTACACTCCCCTGCTATTGAGCACATAGCTGAAAAATGTGAACTCTTCCTCTAAGAATTCACATTTATCTTTATGGATGGTCAGGCCGCTTCGTCTCGTCTGACGAAGACAGCCGCTAACCTGTGTTTTCCGCTTTACTTTCCGGATGGACAAGAATGTCGTCGCCGACATATAGTTTGTCTGGGATACCTTGGGGGACTGTTTGGATCATTTGCTGGAAAACCTTGGCTGCGGAAGAAATTCCAAAGTTCAGTCTCTTGTAACTTCTCAGTCCCAGGTGGGAAGAGAAGGTAGTTATGTGCATCGAGTCCTTATGTAGCTTAGCTGGTGGTACCCCACATTGAGGGCCAGCTTTGAAAAGAACTTTGATCCGGTGAGGTCTGCTACGATCTCATCCAGGGTCGGGGAGATATCTTTGGCAGATGATTGCTGCATTTTGTAGGCGCAGGTCGATACATATGCAACTTTCCCTGGTTGCTTAGGCTTTTTGGTGACCACCAATGCGGGAGACCAAGGGTGTGGAGCTTCTGTTGTGCTCATGTGGGCTGTCCTGGTGTGGGAGAGTTCCCTTTGTCGTCCGTATTCTTGTATTCGTGACAGGGGGATGCCCTTTTCTCTCAGTATTATGCACCTCAATTTTTCAGACTGCATGCCATTATTTAGCGCCTGTTTCCTTGTCGACGTCCTCAAAGTCGCATTACTGGGCCAGTCACCACAGCCTTATGTGGTATGCGTTGAGAGTTTGTCTTGTTTTGTACTTTTGTGCATAAGTAACATATTTCATGGTCAGGGTTAATTTGTGGCATGACATGGTTGGTTAGGGTAGGGTGTCTTTCGCTGATTGGTATACATCTGTGCCTTTTGCGATGACTGACTAGCGAATTGAAAATGTGGAGCATGTCATCTCCCACATTTAGCAGTAAGTGAGATTGCATTTTCCCCGGCGTTGTCACATCCCTGCAATCAATTCATTGCCATCTCAAATGTTTTAATCCACATGGCCCACCTGGTACCCACTGAGGATGGGTCACTGTATGGTTGGAAAGGGGCCATAACATCCCCAGACTGCCTTATCCCAGTGTTGGTGATTTGGGCTAAATGTAGCTGCTAACCTGATTGGCATACTGTAGCCTGGCGTGCACGTCATGCCTTCCATGTAAGATGGTGTTGTGCTCCTTGTTTTGGGGCGTCTGGGTTGATGTATTTACCCTGTGCCTCTTGTGCATCTGTAGGCTTGTGGTGGTTTATGCATGCCTTCCCTTCACCCCGAGTCCTGTGTGTGTGGGTTGAGGGATGGTTTTCCATTTTCTTTTAGTTGTCCTTGATTTATTTTCTTTTTTCTGATCCGCGAGGTTGCCACTGGTGTGATTAATAGGTAATCTCACACAGTGAGATGTCTGTGCCTCTGCAGCACTGTTCAATTGACAGCTGCGCCGAGTTGTATCTTTGGAGGGTGCATGGGACCGTTCCACCTGCTCCCCGCCTGTGTTACGTTGGGGCAGCCTGTTCTGTGGCGTCCCAATAGTGCCTGCTCATCCGTCTGTGCGTGCAGTGATAAGGGTCACAGGAGCTGCAATAATGTATACCAGATTTGTTTTACAGTTGGTGCATGACTGCCAGGCTCCCTCCTGGAACTTGCCAAACGTCGGCCCGTTTATTCACCCTGCGCACTGACGTGACGTGGAACATAACACTGGCTGCAGGAATGCCCCCAGGACATTTTACTTTTCCCTTCAAGTTACATGTTGTATATTTGCCCTGTATGAGGGACTGAGGATCAGTGAGAAGTGATGATGGGAGTAAATTGTTTTGTTTGCATTACCCCTGTTTGCTGTTCTATGTCTTTGCTCTGGAGGTATTTACTATGCAGGTCTTTCCCATGCAGCAACATACCACAGAGCTCTTTACCTCAGTACCTGCCCCTCACCCCCCCTGACCCACCCCAGTCACAACCAGACTAGCTTCTTTGAAGGGGGCAGATGGTTCACCTTATTCCCTGCCTCATGCGGACTCCCCCTCAACCCAGGAATCCACCTAACTCTTGCTGCACAACAACTTCCTCCTCCAGGATCATGCATCAGCACCCCTCCCAGCCTTGTCCCCTACCGACCCACCTCCCCTCCGTCTGCCCTCCCTACACACCCGCACAACACTCCCCATCTGCCTCCCATTCCCTAGCTTACCTGCAGCACCTTTGTGTCCCGATTTAAGGCTGCTGTAAAGGCATTGCCATAAAAACATGTGCTGCAAAGGCGGCACTGAAGGACATGCCGCTGTGCCGCTGTATCAGTTAAAGGATGTGTTATTGTTTTTGGGGAAGTTGGAGGGGTTTCTCTTCTACTTTGTGGTTGAGGGGCAACAGAGGCTTCTCAAGCTTTTTATGGGCAAGTATGGGGTTGAATGTTTTCAAGGGGTGCGTTTGTTGTGTTGGACCAAGGTTTTGTGGTTTCCCACTAGAATTAATTGAATCTTAAACATCAGTAGCCCCAACATGTCCCAAATCAAGAGGCTACAGTCCTGTTTTCTAAACAAATATTGAAATTAAGCAAATATTGGCAGGTGTTGTAGTAGTAAGATGTAGGTCATGGAATGTTCACGGCCCACGCAATAAAACAAGTCTGGGGCTTTTGTGCAGAACCTCAAATGAAACGAGCTAGATGTGGTTTTTCTGCAGGAGACACCTCCAATAGGGAATATTTTGTAGGTTTTTGAGACACGCGCCCTAACTGGAGTTCCAACTTCACCTTTGCAAGGGGCTCCCAATGGGTAGTTCTTACAGTAAGGGAATCTCTCCTTTTTGGGTTGATTTGACTTTAAAATAGACGAAAGGGGCAGATACATATTCCTGTCAGATGTGATCGGGGAATCACCTATGTTCATTAATGTGTACTCGCCTCCTCTCCTGTGTTCTTAAGCACAAAAAGGCTGGAAGAGTTATTGTGATGTTGGAAATGCATTTGAGGTACAAGGCCTCATTGTCCTTGTCCTTTACCTCCTTATTCTGCTTTTTGTGTGCAGAGGAGTCCAATTTGGATGCCTGGCAGTACAGCGCTTCATTTTGTTCTTGGTGGACAAAGACCGATGAGAGACCCTTAGGCCACCCATGGATAGGGGTACAACCCTGTACTACTAGTGTATGTTTATGGACATGAGTGTGTTGCCCACCGAGCAGGGTATGAGCTGGTGGAAGCTACATGCTGATGTGACTGTGGCTCTAGGTATCCTCCATTTTTGGGATACCCAGGCCCTGCCATAGGAATCAGTGTACATAATCAAACATCTGAGCACCCACCACCATACGGGCTGCTGCATTGAACACTGCTTTGAAAGGCACCAATGCAGAGTGTGGCATGCCAGAGAGGATAGAGTTACCATAATCAATGCTGGATAAAACTAAAGATTACTAAGGTGTGAAAGTGGCAAGGTGAAATAAAAGGAGTCACTGCCCGCAGAGCAGAAAGGTGGAAGTTGCCTGAATTTACTGAAGCATTGATATGTGGTGTAAAGGTGAGACGCAAGTCTAACATAAAGCCCAGAGATTTCAGCAGCTGAGACAGGCTCGATTGTGAGCCTGGTATTTTCGTCTGCAGGAACCAATTTAAGAGGATGGGTTGCTTCCCAGCACAAGACATTGAAAAGAATTCCATCTTGTACTGATTGTTTCAGAACAGGGCCCAGGCGATGGGATTCATGGAGGTTAGGACATTCGAGGATGTAATTGGAGGTGAGAGAAGAGTTTGAACTGGAGACTAGTGAATTTGACAAATATTTGCAACTAAAGCATGGCATAATGTCAGTTAGATTCTAATCCAGGATTCCACCTGGAATTAATTTCACTAAGGTCTTAATGGCTAAGCAAGTTTACACTCTATAAAAGTTGTTTGTCCTTTACGACCTCTTCACCACAGTTGAAACGAACTTGGGCAAAGGATGTTGAAGACCTGTCTGAAGAAGACTGGATATAAGTGTTTTGACATCAGAAGGAAGTGGCGATATAGTTGAAATTGTGGTTGCTACGATTCAACTATTTACACCAAACATATCGCTTGTGAGGAAGGTTTACAGAGATGTGAAGGGGACATAGTGATTGATGCCCTATGAATGAGGGGTACCTTCTTTCACATGATGAGGGGGTGAGAGTGCTTCAGGATTTCCGGCGTAAAGTCTTGAGAAATCTTTTACACATTGTGTAATGGCCAGAGGCAGCAAACCCGAAAATGAAACTTCTGGTTATATGGGAGGGCAGGGACTGGGCCAGGTACACAACACTTTTCCTAAACAATGCCTTTATCTTGGCTAATCGATATTGTGACCTTTTGAATGAAGCTGCACTGACAGTTGCAAGATGGAGGAGTTATGAACAGTAAAATGGCATAGGAAAAGTTAATCGACAAAAATAGGGAATGACCGCAAACGTTTGTTAAAATTTGGGATGGACGAATGAACCCATGAAATTGGGATAAGGGGCATTGTTTTCATGGATTCTATGAAATTGTGGAACATTGGGTGAACTTTGCTTTATTTGCGAGATACACTAATTTGGTTTGAGCTGATCTGTTACAGGAATTGGGAGAGGGGAAGGGAACCGCATCATTTGACACTTGTTGGTTGTTTCCTTTATGTTAAATGTATAAAATAAAAGTAAATACACTGTTATAAAAACAGTGTGCTGGCTTCAGTGGCCCCCTTGAATGGAAAATTTTGATTTTAGATTGAAAACTTTCTTCTCATTTGCAAAGATTTTAAGTACATCAAATTTATTTTGTTGAGGTCTACTTTTAATATTTTTCTTCCCTTTTCCTATTATTTTTTAGTTATTGAAGACTTAACCCATAAAACGGGCAACTTTAAGCAGTTTTCCATCTTCTGCAGCATGCTTGAATCTGCATTAACACAGGTATGTCTGAAGGAAACCTAGACTGGAACAGAGAGAATGCACTATATGTTTACAAGGGCTCATGCAGTCTTTGTACGCACAAAGTAAATTGTGTTCAGGTGAGGCACTTCGCAGAACACACACTATTGCAACGCTTCAACTTTTAGGTTTGATCAATGGATGTATAAAAAACAAAAGTAACCTGTTGGATGGAATTCTTGAGATGATGTCCCCTGTCATCGTGTTGTACTTGCTCATGCTATGGTAGAGACCTAAAGACTTGAGGCTTACAGCCACTCATATATTACATTTAATTCAGTTAATAATATATATATGAGATAAGTACCGCCTACTGCATGTTATAAGGATATTACAAGTCAGTGAGGGTTAGAGAAACAAATGGTAGAATGTTGGCAAAGGAGGACTTCTGTTTCAAGTTCACGGCACTCCGAAGTTACTTTAAATTTCCTTTTAATGGATGTAATTTGGTATGTTACTCCTTATAAGGCATGCAAACATCTTTTTCTCCTTTTATACTTGGTCTCTTGCTCTGTCTGCTGCAAGAGATTTTGCAGTTGATACGTGGCAAAAATATTGAGACTGTTGCCTGGGGAAAACACGCCAATTTAGATAATGGGCCTTGTTAGGGGTCCGGCGGAGCTGTAAAAAATTACCAGCATCTGACTTCCCGGTGCCACTGGGCTATTATAAGTCCGGCAGCCGGGAGGTCAGGCGCCGGTAATTTTGTTAATCCCCATTCCGGACTCTATGGGAGTGGGGGACACGAAAGCAACGGCACCGTTGTTAATGGTGCCGGTGCTTCCGTGACGGCTTTGCCTACAGTGACCGCTATGCCCTCAGACCTGTCCGGCACAGCAGCTCTGGCAGGCAAAACTGTAGTTTAGCGGTCCAGAAACAAGGGTGCCGGCGAGCTTACCAGTTTTTTGAGTAAACTCTGAGATCAGGGTTTAAGAAGTGCCAAGATTGTGGGGCAAAAATGTCCCTTACAGACCCCCACCGGGTGTGTCTGTGGTGCCTCGTTCCTCTCATGCTTTCTTTGACTGTAAGGCCTGTCTATCGATGACGGCAAAAACCCTGAAAGAGCGAAGAGGAACATTAGCTCCCCTTCTATCCCATCCAAAAAAGTGTCTTCAGACGAGTCATGACATTTTTCCCCTTGTAAAAAGACAAAAAGTTTGAGATCACGCAATGGTTCTCACCATTCGTCATCTCGACAACGGTCGAGGAAAAGGCACCATAGGTCGGCGTCTTTGTCGTCGAGTTCTACTCCAGAACGGGTTCAATGCCTGACGAAATCGGCCTCTCGAGCTGAGTGGGAGAAATTCAGAGTAAAAATTAAGCACGTTTTTTGAGAATGCGTCCTTGACCGTCTCAAACCCATGAAAGCCATGCCCAGGTCGCAAAAAGATGAGGGCAAAAACCGTGCGCCTTCGAGCCCGGAAGGCAAAGAAAAATCTCCTCGAGAGTGGTCGAAGGATCCCTCGAGTTGAGACAACTCTTCCTCCAGGAAGAAGTCATCGACGCCATAGGCGCCGAAAGACTCCTCGTCGGACAATGACAGGTCCTCGACGCCAAAAGCATCTAAGCCCTTGACCTTGACTGTGTCGACGATTTCGAGGATCACAGAAAAGGTGTATACACCTTTACCAAGAAAGGACGTCTTTGAGTCACTTTCTTTGATTTATAATAATAATTTTGCATTTCTATAGCGCTACGAATCCTCAGGCATCTGAGCGCTGCTTATTATTGCTCATTTATCGACCTCGGAAGGATGAAAGGCTGAGTTTGGCCCTGCCAGAATCGAACCTGCGTTAGCAGGCTCTGCACAGATGTCAAAGCGAGTGCTCTACATCCCCTGAATTAGAGTTTGGTAGACCGGACCCTACTGACCATGCTGAAGGGTCTTCTAGACAGTTAACTTCCAGTGTGGTAGAGTACATGGGGTGGAAAAGACCAACACCAATATACAAACGGGATGATGTAACTGACATCCTAGATAAGGGACCCCAGGAGGACCCTATTCTTCCTTTTCATGTGGCGTTGCAAAGGAGAGTTACTACAAATTGGGAGATGCCAGAATTGATTCTGGCAGTGACTAAAAAATTCACATCAAAATACAGTGACCCCAATTACTTGACAAATGTTCCCACTCCTGAAAGTTTAGTGGCACAGGCTGCCACGTCAACCTCTAAACAGAATGCATACCGACTATTCCCCCAGACAGAGATGACAAGCGTTAAGACGCTTGGGCCAAGAAGGTTTTCTCTGCTGGGAGTATGGCCCTAAAGTCAGCAAATGCTAAGTGCACGTTGGCCAGATTCACTCACACTTATTTTAAGGATATTTGTAGAGCGTGACATAAGCCCGAAGGCATCTTGGCGCTAACAATATTCTGTTCACAATCTGTTGGTACCAATGTGATGATATGTTATACCTGTAACTTTCTGCCAAGATATGCGCCCGGTTGCCTTTGGGCCTGGTCTGCGCTATATAAATAAAATAAACATAAACAAACATAAACAAGAGACAGGGATCAAGACAGGGTTAGAACAGAAAAGTCTTCAAAGCACGGCGGAATGAGATGGGAGACTCGGTGCTGCGCAAAGCAAGAGGCAGTTGATTTCAAGCTTTAGCAGCAGCCACCGAGAAGGCGCAGCCCTCCCACCCCCATGCGAGTAAGCCTGAACCTGGGTGGCTGTAAGGTCCTGAGATCCTGGGACCGAAGAGGCCTGGAATGGATCTACAGAGTAAATTTGCTCTGAAGAAGCTCAGCACCTAGACCATAAATAGCTCTGTGCACAATGCACAATGCATAGTGCCTTGAATCTGATATGTTGCTCAACAGGGAGCCAGTGGAAGTGTCATTACAGTGGGGTCATATGAGTACCCCATGGTGGATGTAAAGTAGCCCTGGCAGCTGCATTCTGCAAAAGCTGAAGATGACGTAGAAGGTATTTCGGAAGAGTCAAAAAGAGAGCATTGCAGTAATCTATGTTACTGATTACGAGGGCTGACACAACTGGCGCATGGAGATTAACCGGGATGTATGGAAGGACCTTGCATAACGTATGTAGCTTGAAATGGGCCCTTTGGACCACAGAGGAGACCTGATCGGCCATAGACAAAGACTCAGACAGCTTGACCCCCAGATTTTTGACAGATAAAACAGGCTTGGGGGGGGAAAGGGCCAAGACTCACCAGCCAAAACTCCTGGGTCCAATACAGAGACGGCGAGGTGGAGCCAACCATCAGGACCTCAGTTTTTCCACTGTTGAGTTTGAGCCAGTTACTTTCCATGCACTCGGGAATCGCTAGCAGACAGTTTTTCTGTTGGCCAGCCGATTCAGTATTGGCGAGATCGAGCCGTACAAAAATCTGAGTATCATCGGCGTAAGAATAGTAGAGCAGGCCAAAAGCATGAATTGCAGAAAAGGGTGGATGTAGAGATTAAACAGAATAGGAGAGAGTGAAGAACCCTGAGGAACACCACAAAGTAGAGAAATGGCTCGAGAGCAGAAGGGGGGCAGAGAGACGGACAGAGAGACAGACTGAGTGTGCCTGACAAAAAGGAAGAGAACCAGGAGAGGATCCGGCTGGAAATATCCGCGGTGGAGAGCCGGGAGATGAGGGTAGGGTGGTCGATGGTATCAAATGCTTATGATAAATCAAGCAGAATTAAGGTACCAACCCCACCCTGATCAACCAGGCGAGTGAGATTGTCTAATACTGAGCGCAGCACTGACTCCGTTCCTCTGCTAGGGCGAAACCCAGATTGAAATGGGTCCAAAGAAATTGAGGATTCAAGAAAGGTACTAAGCAAAGGGGACAATCGTGATTCCATAAGCTTCATCAGACACAGAAGCAGGGAAATAGGCTGAAAATTTGACATGACCGTGGGATCAAGCCCCGGCTTCTTCAATAGTGGAACGACCAATGCATGTTTAAGGCTATCTGTAATAGTACCTGAGGTAAAGGAGTCATTAATTGCCTCCGTAAATTGGGTGAGACTATCCCAGGAGATGTTTTTCAAAACAGAAAGAGGGATTGTGTCCTTGGGGGGGGGGGGGGGGGTGGGGGAGGGGATTTCAGGTGCCCAAGCGCCCCCAGCACTTCGTCCTCTGTAAACACAGGAAAGGAGGACCACTGAGATGACGGCAAAGTAGGGTCACTCATGCTCACAGAAGAGTATTGTGCAGTAGGCAAGCAAGAGGCAGCAATACCGCCACGTATGTCTGCAATTTCCTTTGTCAAAGAAGAGGGATAGGGAATCACAGTGCTCCTGGGACACAAGAACATCCTTCTGAGGGACAGCCTGCACCGGCAGGGACTTAACCTCAAATAAGGCCCTATGCTGATTTAAAGCCTGTTCAATGCTGTTACTAAACAGAGCTGTTTAGCAGTCCTAATAGCTTTATGATAATGGTGAGTCTCACACTGGTAGAGGCGACAATGCTCCTCTAAATACGCATGTCCCCATGTCCTTTCAGCATGTCTCTTCCGGAGCTTAAGAGCTTTCAATTCCGCAGAGAACCAGGGTTCAGAACGTCTAGTCCTAATGGAGCAGTGTTTACGGGGGACCATTTTGTCAGCCACAGATGTGAAGGTCTGCGAAAAGGTTACCAAGCTCCCATCCGGACCCTTGGCCAGTTCCCAAGAATAGTGGATGACAGATCTGGAGAAGAAACTTTATACCAGCTCTATGTTTACATAGAAAGAAATACGACACTCGGCACGTACACACACGTCCATGGGTTCTTTCCTCAAACGGAGACCGACGAGAAGAAATGCACTTACTAGCGCGAACAAAGCTAAACTAAAGTTAGTTCTAACTACGGTTAATTTAATGAAAGATTAATGTCTCATGGCTGCATCGAACCCGTGCCTGGTTAGTTTACCCTGGTCTGTGTTAGGGAGAATTCTCTTATAAGGCTAATTTCCCAAACCTAGTGAGTCCCCCAGCAGCTTTGCTGGATTTTTGGGGTTTGTTTTTTTTTTCCTGCTAAGAGTGAGACTCTTTTCCTCCCACTCTTAGGCATGATTTGAGGTATGTCTTTGACTTATTGTGTGCTTATGGGCTATGGGGTCTTTTACTCCATAGGGTATCATCCGTTTTAATGTATGTGTTACACAGCACCCTCAGTGCAGTACACAGGGGTGTCATAGTGACCCCCAAACATAAACTCCATAGCCTGGGACTGACTGTCTCCCAGGGCATGTAAAGTCACCATTGACTTTACTAGTCCAAAATTGTGAACAAAACCAGTACAAACCATCATATTGTTGAAGTACTAGAAGGGGTTAATTCGATTGCCCCTGGATCTGTTTCCAAGGGGGCACTGTCCAGTCTCCCCTTGTCGAGTTTCTGGCTGGTGGCAGTGGTTACCACGCAAAATATTCCACCAGAATATTTCTTATGGGATTTTCCCATTGGTTTTAAATGCTCCACTTTTTGGTTAAATGTTAAAGATACCGCCGGTTTATTTATTTAATATAAAATCACAGGTTGGGTCTTTTCGCCAGAACTCTTTTCTAAAATGGCGTTTGTGTCTGTCTCTGTAACTCCAACCAAGGTTGGGCCCTTTGTTCCACTTTTTGGCGGGCTTCTCCACAGTAGCCCTCCAACTGGTGCCACTCTGTCTGGGTTCCACAGGATGTGTGGGTGGGGGAATTGGCACCCTGGACTGCGTTGCCTTAGCAAATCAAGTCCACCTCTGTTCTGATTGGCCCAGTGGTGAGCCGCCCGGCTCACCACTTAGCATGTATGAGTGACAGCTAGGCTGTTGAATGGGGGGGGGGTTTCTGCATAAAAGCAGGGCTTTGGGGACTGGAACTTCAGAAGTCGCCACAGGACCTAAATAATCCGAAGAGGGGAGAAGCTGAGCCATCTGCAACGACGACACCACCGGTGGAGCCCTGCTGCAACGACCTCACCACTTTCCCGACGACAAGAGAAGATCTTCTGCTGTAAGAATCTTCTCCCTTTGAGCTGGTGGGGACAACCAGTTCGCCATTCGCCTTCCAGGACGTCCCTTGGTCGGATCTCCCGCGCCAAGCACCCCGGCGGCCGGATAGCCAAGCTTCACCACTGTGACCGCAAATAACAGGAATGTACCTTTTTACCGAACGAACTCCGTGGCTGGTCTCTTCCCCGGGCAGTGCGACGACTCCAAGTTTCATCCTTGACGAGATCTTCTCTTCCCCTGGTTGAAACCACGAACTGCACCCGCCAGGAACAACTTCCACCGCTGGAGCTTCCTCACTCTTTAAGGTACTGTGTTCCGCCTGGCCTCCCTTAAATCCTTGATTTTCCAACGGGGTTGACCCCAGACCTTCTAACTTTACCTTTCGCATCAAACCAACCTCCTTTGAACATTTCTACAAAGACTGGCGTGCTTTTTAAACTGTGTGATCTTGGGCACATTTCGCCTTGCTCCATTTAAAGTGGGCCTAGCCTATGAACTTTGGCTCTACAGTAGACTCTGCCTTCACTAACTTGCTGTGGTCTTAGAAAAGTGTTGGGAACTGTTTTATTTTTATGACCTGCCTTTTTCTCTCCCTTTAACTTAATTATTGTAGTACCATCTAAGTTACACGCTCACATCTGTTTTTACAAATAGTGGTGTTTTGACCTAGACTTGTCTAATAATTAAGGGAGGTGTGTATACTTTATCTGACTGTGTTTGAACTTGCTTTGATTTAGAGTGCTTAGTGTATTTCCCAAAGTGTGTTTTAAATAAATAATTATAAACTTTTGATACCAAGCTCTGGTCAGTATTTGCTTGCTCTGCTGTGTTTTTGGCCCTATTGTGTATCCTCTGTATACTGCCCTACTCATCTCGAGAGAAGTGTGACTGCTCAGCCACAGCTACCGGGTAAATCTGGGTGGTGCAGACTGCTACCAATTGGGTTTACTGCTTGCTCCTGTAGTCTTAATCTTCTTGCAGTGTTCCCCAAGGGAACTGCACAGGATTCTGCCTAACAGTCTGGAACGCTACAGATTGCTTTTCACAACACGCGCGGGCGCAGCTGACTGCAGGCAGTTCATGCATTTAACTTTTAATGTTGCTTATTTACAAGTGTTATGTGCCTCCAAACAAATACGCTGAGAATAGTTCAATAAAACTTTAAACTCCAAAACGTTTATGGAAAAGTTTGGCACTTAGCACTCATCTGTAGTTGATTCCTGGGTTGCCTCTTGCTTCTTTGAGGTTTCCTTTGTTTTCGCACTGGCACTTCTTCTGGTTATTAAAATATTCAGAGATTTTAACTACTATATTGCTGAACTAAGAAAACTGCGACCTGATCCTTTGAAAACTAAAATGAAAGGCAGTTTAGAACTCTTTAAAGAATTCCAAACTACCTGACCACCAGTCACAGCCAATCAATGCTGCTGAGCTGAGCCTCCATTTTGGCCTGGGGAAACAAAGGCTTCCAGACCGCAACATTAAGGAAGAATTTCACATACCCAATCAATAACCCCCTGAAGCAAGACTCATTCCAAGCCACAAGCTGAAATCCACTAGAGATCACCACTACACCTCCAGTTATAGTGTTTAAATCGTGTACTGTAATATGGAAACCTGACAGTGTACCTTGGAACCCTGACGGAGCCACTGCGACAAGCCGAGCGGAGACCCAGAGCTCTGGTGAAGCAGAGAAAAAGCCAGGGAAGCCTGCGACCGGCCGCAAGGCTGCAGCCAAGACCCTAAAGGTATTTGGGTGGCTGAGCCTATGGTTGGGGGTCCCCAGAGGGTACAAAAAATCCTGAAACCAACAATATATGGAAAGTGGGAGAAGGGGATAACCCCTATGGGACAGCAAGAGAGACATTAGCACAATACTATACCGAGGGCAATAGAGTCTGGGACCCTTGCAAGTAAAGATCATATAAAGTTTCAAGAGTACCCAAGCTTCTTCGTGACAGTGCTTGGAGGAAAAGCGACTAGGGGCTTTCAAATTAGAAGAGAGAACTGTTGGAATGAGACACACAATATGAAAACAGCTCTTCGAAGGCAAGTAAACCAAGTCTGTGTTTGGGATTAAGAGGCCAGAGAGGAAAAGGTAATTGTCTCTAGCAGCCCCAAGTTCAAGGCCCCACTAGAGTTTGGAAAAGCATCCAAACTCCTTCTCTTCGTCCCCTTACCTGGTAGAAGGAAACCAGGACTGTCAACCAGACCCACCACAGCTTGGAGGAGCATCCAAGCCAAGAAACTGGAGAAAGGCCGATTGAGACGGGAGACAGTGCCCCAGCAGTTGAGGAACGTTACGAGAAGGCTGGGGAAGGGAGACATTCCCCGGCCCAGACTGTGAACCTTTGC
Source organism: Ambystoma mexicanum (assembly GCF_040938575.1). Classification (NCBI taxonomy): domain Eukaryota; kingdom Metazoa; phylum Chordata; class Amphibia; order Caudata; family Ambystomatidae; genus Ambystoma; species Ambystoma mexicanum. Next base: position 912,055,159 of record NC_090923.1, on the reverse strand, counting down.
TTTTGTACCGCCTGACTGTGACACTAGTATTTTTGGTTTTTGCTGGGAAACCCCTCTTAGAGTTGGGGCAAGATAGGGTTTTCTTTTCATTTAGCACTTTGAATAAACATTTATGTCAACCACAATGACGCCTCTGTGTCAGAGTCTTACTTCTGTGTCAGAGTCTTACTTCTGAGCCCTTGCATAGCATAGGTACATCTTCTACATGTACCTGCACATTTTGAAATTGAGGTGCACATTGATTCTGAGAGTTTTGTTGTAATAGCTTGTGTTGTAAAATCATGCAGTGTAATTTATTTTAGAACCTGACAATTTAAAAATGTTAGGCTGCTGTATAAATTGTTATGCAGGCCGGTTTATCCAACTATGGTTAAGGTTTTATCGAAAACCTTTCAGGAAATCCAGGGCTGCATGAAATCCCTTGCTGAAAGAGAAGATGGAATTCAAGAACTGTAAATAAATATTTGTGTGAAACCTGTGCCTATTCGAACTAAATGAGTCCCTTTTTGTTTTCAAATGTGTTTCCTTCTGCAGAGTAGCGAGTCTGTCACACTTGATCTTCTGACTTACACTGACCTGGAGCTGTTAAGAAACAGGAAGGTTGGCGCTACAACTCGTAATGTGCCAGGGCCCAAATCCTCTACTCTGAACTCCAAGCGCTACCTCATCCTCATCTATTCAGTGGAGTTTGACAGGTAAATGGCCCATGGTACTGCATGCTCACTTGTTCTGTTCCACAAGTAAGGGGTATGTTGCCTGCTTTGGGCCTCTCTACCTCTTGAGATTTCGTTCATTATATTTCACCTGCTCCTTTGAAACCTAGAGTGTGTGCAGTCTTCAAGTTTATTTTTCTTCATGTGAGTAGGGCAGAATCATACCTGTCTGTTTTTCCACTTTTTGAAGTTACATATATGAATACACAGGAAATTGATCATTATTGGCTCACTGTCGAGGAGCAGGTTTTTTTTGTTGTTGTTTAAGTTAAGAACTTCTGACATTGAATTAATGACAGATTTGATGAGTCTTGTGATTGGCTACCAAGATGATGTGGGGTTTGCACTAGTGGTCCTAGTGCAGGGTAGACCCCCAATGACTGTATTATCTACAAGACATTGGGAGGTGTGGGATATTGGAGAATCATGCATGTCAGCAAATTATTGTGGCTTCCCCAATGCCTGGAAGATGTACGCTATTTGGAGGCATATGCGTCCCATCCCAAGAGGGCCGATGCATACAGAAGCATGGTGTGTGTGCGGCACGTAAACACAGAATTTGTCAGGGCTGCCTTCGGCAGTAGACTGCATCTCAACAATCTGTGATTCTGGCAGAGCAGACGCTCCACTGTGATTCCTAGTTATTTCTTTTGTGTTTTTCCTCCTCTGTCCCACTTTCTGTTACTTTCCTTGTTCTTCCTTCAGGGAACGTCACTGGATCCATTCTCTGACCACTTCCTCCAACCTCAATCTCCAAGGAGCCATCGACCCTGCTACCTCTCCCAGCTATCATCTAGATTTCCAGGAGGTTTTTTATGGTTTACTTTACTTTAATTCTTATAATGCGCTAGATCACCCAAAGGTCACGAGGCGCACAAGGTTTACTCACACATTTCCTGTTTTTCATGAAGTCCCAGTTGTGTACACTCTAGACAGCTTGGCTTCCGGGAGCGACAGACATATCCTCGAGAAAACCGAACGTTGCTGATGACCCATGGTAAGACCTGTCGCTGGCAGATTGAGATGCCAATTGAACCAGACCAGGAAGGACGAATTCCAAGATCTTGTCACTGCAGAACTAGGCCCAACAGCTGAAGTACAGGTGTTAATGGCCGAAAACGGGCCCTGCATTAATTCATTGGCCAGAGACTTTCAGTCCAGAATGAGCCCATCCTACTGTCCTTGAGCATCGGGCCCTTCGACAGAAATCTGAAAATGTTAGAACAATTCTTGGATGCCTGTACTATTCATTACACCTTCAGACCAACAGCCTTTCCGACGTACTGTAGAAATGTTGGCTTTGCGATAACGAACGTGCAAAGAGTGCTTTTTCCAGGGCTATGCCTTTGGTGACATCTAGAAGCACATTTTTTGATTACTTTCATTTATTCATAACAGTACTTCAGGGAATGTTTATTCAGCCAGATCTAACGTGCACCACACAAGAAACCTTATGGGAATACACACAGGGGACTCAAGATTTCATAACTTATGTTGCATGATTCAAGCAAATGGCTTGAAGACCGCCTGAGCGGAAGAGCTACAGTTCAGCTTGTTTTACAAGGGTTTGTCCAAGTAGCTGAAGGATGAGTTGGCCTATTTACCGAGGCCTGGTACCCTTTGTGAGCGAATTACTCTGGTTTTATAATTAGACTACCGTGTTCATGAGCGCAGAGCTGAAAAGAAGAGGTTGCACAGTAGACTGTCTACTCCTTTGACACTAGAGACCAAACTCCCGATCAAAGCGGCGTCCAGTATTCCCGATCCAATGCAAGTTGGCCCTGCCCGTGGCCCGCTATTCAGTGGGGAACGCCAGAGACGATGACGATGGGTCTCTGCATGTACAGTGCCTCCAAGGACGCCTGCTACAGAATTGTCCTGTAGCCCTTCCACAGAGATCTGGGAATGCCAGCGCCTGCTTCTATTTGGACCTGAGGAGGGGGATTTAGAAAAAGGTCCTTCCTTCCCAATGGTAGCTCATACAGGAGTCTGATTCTACTCTTCTGGTTCTACTTATTGAAATAACTACATCCTTGGGCTGTGACACAATGAAGTCTTTGATAGATTCTGGTGCAGCAGGGATTCTCATAGACAAAGAATGGATGCGCACTCACCAACTTCCTATTGAATAAAGACCTCTAGCTATTTTTTTTTTTTTTTTGTGGCTTAGTTTGTTTGTAAACTTTTTCACCTGTGTGTTAGAGTGTAAGAGAGTAGTGAAAGAGGTGTGTCTCGGGAGGTTCTTTTACTGAGTTCCAGTATAGTGCTGAGAAAGAGAGTGATTGTGTATTTGTTGTTTTGCCCGCTGAGTAGAGTGGCCCATCTCTCTTCTGTGTTCATTTGTTGTGATGAAAGTTCAAAAAAGGCCCCAAATTGCTTACGTTGACATGAGTGACTGGCATTCCATCACCAGGTGGAATAAGGTTTCTTGCTATGCCAGTAGAAAGCGTAGATGGACGTCTCTTGCTGTCTGGACCCAAGTCTGAGTGTTTTGGTATCCTCCCACCCCCCTTATGACAGTGGCAGCGCATTGTGAGCGCATGTCTTTCGACTTAATCACGACTGTACAGTTTCCTGTCATCCTGTTCATTCCCTGGTAAAGACATAACAATTATTTTATCAATTGGTCAGCTGGCACTCTTCATGGGATCTGAGCTGTATACTCTGGGGAATGTACCATTGGCCCATCAACAACCCCCCACCTTTCTTGGAATCATCAGACTGGAATCTCTGAGGAGGACTCCTTGCTGAATCCAAATCCTCAGAATGTGCCTCATTGTTTTTTGTACTTAAATTAGACATGGCTGAACTGCATCCGTCTTTGGACAATAGGGGCATGAACAAGGTAACTGTTAAAGATAAGTACCAGTTATCCCTGATCCAGGACATCCTCGCTGCAGTTCAAGGAGCCTCCATCTTTACAAAACTCTACCTCCGTGGGCCCTATAATCTGATAATCCGCCAGGGAGACCAGTGGAGAAACGCATTAAGGGCACAGTTAGGGCACTACGAATGCTGCGTAATGCCATCCAGCCTTGCCAATCTCACTGCAGTGTTTCATCTGTTCATGGTCCATATCTCTTCTGATCTGTTTGGCCATATGTCCCCTGTTTACTTGGACGATATCTTAATCTTTTCCTCAATACCACACTGAACATGTCAAGGAGGTTTTTGAGTGACTAAGGACAAATCACTTGCTTGTGCAACCAAACAAATGTGAATTCAACGTTCCCTCAGTACAATATTTGGGTTATTGGTTGTCCTAAAGAAGGTATAACCATCGACCTGTGGAAAGTTGAGGCCATGCACAATTGGGCAGAACGCACATCAGTGAATTATCTGCAGCATTTTATCGGTTGAGCCAGTTACTATAGGAAATGTATAGCCCAGTTTTCTAGACTTATCCCATTGATGGTCCTACTGAAACAGGACACCCCGGTTCAATGGAATGCCAAAGCTGCAAAGGCCTTCATGGATTTAAAGAATACTTTCACATCCTCATCAGTTCTCCGACAACCAGATTCTGGTAAACCCTTCATTGTTGAAGCCGATGCCCCAACACAGCATTAGGGGCAGTCCTTAAATGGATGCCTTAGAACCTCTCATAGCATACTACTCCCGGAAGCTATTGGATGCTGAACAGCACTATTTGGTGATGGAGGAGGAACTCCTTGAGGAGTGGAGACAGTTTCTCATGGGGGCCCATCACCCAGTAGAGATCCACTTCGATCATTTTAATCAGTGGGTCCTTTAACAATTTGAATGCTATAACAGCAGGCAGTCTCATTGGGCCTACTTTTTTGCGCAGTATGATTTCTCTATATTGAACTTCCGGGATACCTCAATGTTCTAGCCAGTGCCATAACCCGCAAAGACAACAGCAAACCTTTTGAAGTGGCATATCCAGGAAAGATCCTGGAAGGAAAGACATTCTTCTTCGCCATGAACCAGTTTCTGGAACAAGTGAAGAAAGAACAAGTATCCCACCCCTTAAGGGCGCAGTCCGGGCATCTACGCAAATATCAAGGCCTCTGGTATTAAGGACGGAGACTGTACATACCTATGTTCCAACTTCAACAAGTGGTCTTACACCTCTACCATGGTACTGCGACCATGGGACATAGATGGATCAAGGGTACTGTAAGGAATCGGGAGTAAGACTCTATTGTGTTCATTGCTATAGACTTTTATTAACACAAAATGGGTTCGAAACACAGAGCTCTCACGCCCTATCACTATGAGGGGTGTCCCTGCCTGAACGAAGCAAAGGATGTCCATGGTCAGAATGTCCATAAGTAAGAGTTCTCCTCCCTGTGTCTGAAATCTCAGCCTGACCCTTACATTATAAACTTATTATAACTTGAAAAGGGGTATAGTCTCTCGTAATCAATCATGGTTCTCTCCACAGTTTCAACACTAAGTTCCAAAGTAAAAAGGTATACAAAGAAAAGTAATTAAAGTTCCACAGACCTCAGGAGGGATCTTCCCTTCCTCTGCGTTTCTCAGCACAAAGCTAGTCCTTTTTCTCAAAGACTTGCAGTTCTCCAGTCTAGGGGGGAAAGGGTTCCCTTCCCCTGGATTTTCTCACTCTCAAGGGGCACTTGGTTGCTCCTTGCCTTCTCAATTCAAACACAATTTCCATCCAGAGGGTATTGCTTCCTTCCACTGGATTCCTCACTGTTAGGAGAGTTTTTCTAAAGTCTACCAGCAAGTGAGACTCTGTAAAACTTTGCCTTGGTATACAGGCCCACACTCTTAATGGTCTCTACTACCCAAATGTTTGGTAGGATGGCAGAGCAGCTAGGTTTATTTTAGGAGGATGTTAGATGTAGGTAAATACAATGAACTCCGTAAATACATAGGCCCAAAGAAACTCTCACACACTTCTAGGTATAGTAAAATAGACATTTTAGTTTATATACACAAGGCAGAGTTATATCTATGTAAGTAAGGTATATTTAAACTAATCAACACAATAGAACACATCAGCAATACTTCAGGTGAGTAAACCAATAGTAATGAAATGTACAGTTCATGAACACAGTTCAATGGTAAGTACAATCACGTATTATAGTCACTCAGAAAATATTCTGTTGTAGGTATAAAAGGTGTTATTCAGCACCAGAAATAGCAGTTCAATACTTTCATAGGCTTATAATATTTATCATAGGTCACAGGGCTTTAGCAGTACATCAATAACTAGTTGTGAGCTCTTCAGATTCCGTTTGGATGGAATGCAGGTACGACACAGCAGCAGACAAGGTGAAGTTCCAAAGGATACTTTGAGTATAGGTCAGTAGAATGCTTTTTTTGGTCAAAAGGTTATCAGGGACCTTGGAAAGGGCTCCCTATAGGCACACAGGCATTAAACCTGGGCAAACGGTATGGGTGAACACCCAGACACCGGGATCAGCACTCCAGTAACCTAGGAGAGCCAAAATGGCTTGAGGTTATGTGAGAAACCTGAAGGTGTCTCACTCGCTGGTCCCCGGGGATCTGTCATCCAGGTGGGCAGGACACAGCCATCGCTTTTGGATTCAGTTCCTGGGGGTGGACCAGTGCGATAGGATCATCTTTATAAGGGGTTTTCGGGGAGTGGAAGTGGGACACTGTCAGGTTTTCACATTTGGTACCTCACATTGATAAGATTCCTAAGGCAATAGGTAGTTTCACATATCTTTCCAGGAACGTTAGAAAGAGAGTGGTTGAAATACTAAATAAATTCTGTTTAGAGAACAGGACATTTCTTTTTCAAATTATTCTATTTTACCTTAACTAACTTTCAATTAGAAAGATGAAATGCCCCCAAGCCAAGATGGTGGAACACTTTTACAGTAGTGATTGGTTTAGCTTACAACATACAGCATTGTGATGTCATTTAGAATGTTCATGGCAATTTTCAACTGCCTTTCATTAAAGTTTGTAGCTGAGTAGGTCATATATTTATTAGCTCCTGTTTAATTTCAATTAAAGTTTCCATTTTTAAAGGATATTAGTATCCTTTCGTTTAATTCCAAAGATATCTTAGTATTAGTTGTTTAGATAACGGGTGGATCGTCTGCAGTTGAAGAAATCCAGTTCCATTCTGTTTGCTGAACCTGTGAAGAGTCAAGTCCTAGAAAAAACTGATAAGCTAAGTGGATTTCTGTATTTTAATTGAAGTCATTATTTTGAACTGAAGTTGTAGAGAAAGACTTGGGAACATTTTTTGAATGTATATAATTGTTGATAAAAAATTCCATGAAGAAATATTTTTTCAATTTTAAGTTTAAATTAACTTTTTATTACTAATCAGGCGCGCAGATGATATTCGCCGCGTTTTTAACATTTAACATAGTTCCGTTAATGAACTAACCTCATTTTTATGATTCGTTCGGTTTGCGAGAGTGCGTCGCGTATTACTGAAGATTTCCAAGCGCGGTTTAGAAGAAAGGACCAAGCGACGTCGCGTGAGTCGCGGCCATTTTGAATGTCAATAGTTTTTCTTCATTTATTCGTTGTCAGCCTAACGGAAGAAAGCAAAATATAGACAGCCTTTGAAGTTCGAGCGAGCAGCGATTTTTCTGAGTGTTTTAATTGAGAGACATTCTCTAGTAAGAGACAGTTTTAGAAGTACGCTGCACAATATTTTTTGGAACTTTAAATATTCCAGTTATTTTACTAAGAGTCTTTTGAATCACAAAAGGTAATGAACATTATATACATCTTCATTCTAAAATTACAGTGAGTAGATTTACATAGATAATAGTGGCAACAATATTTTTGGGTATTATTTTCTTAAAGGAATTCAAGAAAATAAAGAGAACAAGAGTGCAGAAAGACAAATAGAGAAGAAAGTTCTATGAGTAGCTACAGTCAGCCACACAGCAACATATATTGATCTCTCTGAAGCAGCCTATTGGCAAATCAAGCTTAGGCAACAGATAATTGTTATTTTGGAGAAAGTATTATATAACAGAGTGTAGTCAGAAAGATATTAAAATAACAGATTCATTTAAAGTTGTATTTTCCTTTTAGGAACATCCCATCTGAGTCAAAACCTTCCAGGAAGACAGTCTGAAGTACCTGCAGTGGGAGTTCTTGTCTTTTGTTGTTTTATCCATTCCCCTTTCCCCTTGGGTTTGCCTGGCCAATAGTTTTAAAGAAGCAGGATTGTTGAGCAGGCAGGCTTAGGGGGCTAGATGGGCCAGCTTCACTCCTGCAGGATCCTACTACTTCAGTATTCTGACAGACACCAGATGGCGGGATGTAGCATCCCCTTCCCTTTAACACCTTTTCACATCCTACTAGGTAGGGTACATAGGAACACAACCCACTCCCCTCCCCCTTTTCCGACACAAACACTTTCTCACAGACACCTCACTGTGAGAGAAAACAAACACCCGAGCCGTATACCTGACATGTCCCAATACAATGGTCAGGCAGGGTCAGGCAATTACTAATCGTTACACACACCTGACTTCCATCACACTTCCCCACACGGATAGAAGGCATAGCAAGGCAAAGCACATGAGGAAGCAACACTTCCAAGATGGCAGTTTACTACAAGGAGAGAGACGGCAAGACCGAAGAGGGTTACAAGGAAGGAAGTACCCTTGACCTTTTCAGAGAAAGACTGTTAATTTCATGAACCTTCGAGAATAAGAAAAGTACGACCTGGAATCAAAGCTGAAGAAACCTGCACTGTGTGTCGGAGGTACCCAGGGCTCTCCTGCATCGATAGCCAAGGCGCGAGTATTGTTTGCTGCTTGTGGTACTGTCCTTGGCTCCCACAACAAAGCCGCTCGTGTGAAGTCAGCACAGCCGGTGAGTTGGGGAGACGGATATCAGACCGGCCTGGTTGAAGCCGAGGTTGCAAGCAGCACTATTGTATAGAGAAAACTGAAGAGAACAGTGTGTGAAGTTTAGGTAATGAGCAACATGAAATATAATTAAAAAGCAGATGAGTGACTGAACTTGTGAAGCTAAAACCGATACCGTAAACAGCGTGGTCCGGCGCAGCATGGGTGCTTATTCAAAGGTCTTTGTTAGGAATCCAACTAAGAGGTGGTAATTGTAAAAAGGAATTGTGAAATCGAAGTGGTTCTCAAACGGGTCAAGCCAAACCCTGTGCACTTTCAAAAGTCTTCGATACCTGATACTAACTGAAATTGGGCCGAACCCGGCTGAGGGAGACTAATTGTATTAAGAAAGGGATCTGAGCCTGGCTGTGGGGGATCCGGGGTGAACCGTGAGTCACCTGAATTGAGTATGTTTAAGAGGAAAAGCACTTCTCATTTGTTTTGTCATTTCAATCCCTCTGCATAAAGCGACTTTGATAGGCAAAGAAAATTGGGCACAGAAGGCCCTGATGGTAAAGAATTAACTGTATCCTCAAGCTGAAGAAGCCAGAGATTGTGCTACGCTCGAGTGAACTGCCTTGTCCTTTGCTGAAAACGTGGGAAAGGGAGACCAACGCACTGAACATCCTGCATATAATTTTGTAGACACTTCTTTTGTTTTTTTTCCTCCATAAACCCTACCCCACACTATTTGTATTTAAAGGCAAGGATTGGCAATATTTTTATTTAGTATGGGCCCTTTTATTTTGACAAGACACCACTAGGACTGTGTTATTATTTGATGGTTGTAGCTTGCTCTCATCTGTAGATTTAGGATTAGATAGGCGTTTATCATACCCTTGTTGAAGTTCAATAAACACCCTTGAACTGTGGTCACTTCTGTCCGTCTTACTGTTGATACCATGCCTTCTTTACAGTAAGTACTAACCTTAGTCCCAAAGTATCTGAGGAGTGATGAAGATTCTTTGATGATGCGACAGCTGTAGACCCGGTCTCCTGTTCCTTGGTCGTTGTGATGAAATGAGGGACACTAGAAGACGATGCACTGCAATTGGGTCAGAGGTTTCCTGGTATTGTCGGTTTGTAGCCCTGGAAGATGACAGCATTTTAGTATTTAGTATTGTGCATTTGTAAGGCGCTTATAGATCAAGTAAAATGTGTTTTTAAAACACCCACAGGGGCAACAGGGACGGAACATGGGAACGAAAGGCAAATATAATACCAATGAGGAGAAATAAAAAGGCGGTCCTACTAGGCCTTCTGAGCATTGAGAGCGCATGTTGGGGGATGGCTCGCTCTGCAGGTCGTCTTATGGCTAGTTGGTCCCACAGCCAAAGGCAAGGAGTCGTCCTCTTTGTAACTCCTCTGTCAAAAACGGGGTCAGGACAGCAGTGGTCTCTTTGCAGTTACTGGAAGGGGCTGCAGGTGTCTCTGGTAGTCTTCTTCTTTGGATATTCTGTTACACTGGTCGACTTGCCTTCTGCCCCAGGAACCTCACCTTTTATTAGGATTTCACACTCATCCTCTGCAAACTCTCTTTGCCATTTGCAGAAAGGAGCCGTGTGCTTCAAAAGTGAAACACAGATGCCTTTAAAAAGGTATGGAGAAAAGCATGTCTCCATATTATAAAGTAAATCATAATGAATAGGGTTCTCATGATAAGATCAGAAAAAGAATGAATGAGGGGAAAAAGTCTCCCCTCATTGAGGAAAACAAGAAAAAGGTCCAGAAGTCCAGCAGAAAGTGCTGTGGGGAGGGTTTCACTAGGAGGGGGATTCAGCATACAACTTATAACTCTCTCTAACACTTGCACTCAAGAGGCACTCTGTTGCTTCTGGTTTTCCTAGTATAAACACAATTTCTATCCAGAGCCCATTGCTTCCTTCCCCTGGATTACTTTCATTCCCAAGAGGTTGCTTTCCTCTTCTCAGGTCTCACAGTTCTCTTCCGATTGGGTCGTGTCCCAGACTTGCAGTTACACTGCCTGGTTTACTTTCCTGATGGCACTTTCTCTTCATACACTTTGGATGTGAGTCCCAGACTTGCAATTCTCAATGCCTGGTTCACTTGCTCACCAGGACTTCTCAGATTGTCCCACTTCTTCTTTGTTTTTCATGCCTACCGTTTTCCGACAGTGTCCCTTTCAGTATGGCATCAGGTCTCAGACCCCTTCTTATTCACTTGTGGTTTTCTCCAGTAATGTCCTGGGAGCTGTAAGGAAACCATGGTATCAACAGTAAGACGACAGCCACAAGTGATCACAGTTCAAGGGTGTTTATTGACTTAAAAAGGGTTTGATAAACGCCCATCTAATCCTGACTCTACAGATGGGAGCAAGCTACGACCATCACATAATTAATAACGCAGTCCTACTGGTGTCTTGTCAAAATAAAAGGGCCAATACGAATAAAAACCTATTACCAGCCCTTACTATAATACAACAAAATGTGAAAGGGATGTGAAATGCTAAAAGGAACAGTGTTCAACATAATATGTCAGAATGGTAGAGCAATAGTGTTCCCTTGCCCACGTTTTCATTGCAGGGTAAGGTAGAGCACTCGGGGTCTATAGCACACTTTGGCTTCTCTTAGCACGAGGAGGCAGTCACTCAGGCATGGCAGGACCTTCTAACACAGAGTCTCTTAACAGCACAAATAGTCTCTCGCTCGAAGAAAGTCTTGTTCAACAAAAAGATCTAACAACTTAAAGTTCTCTTCCTTTCGTTCGTAGCACGTAACGGGTGGCTCATCCACCGTAGGGTCTCCCTCGGCCGGACAACTCCCTTTGCTTTTAGAGACACCCCTCGTTCGGGCTCAGACCTTCCTTTCCCCTATTGTAATGTCCTTTGACTTGAGTAACTTAAATACTATTCTTCTCACTGTTGCAGGCTCCCCTCTGACCGGTCGCAAGCCTATCTTTCATTCTCTTAGGTATTTCTTCAGCTCGAAAACTTTTGATTGTGCTAGAGATTTTTCTTAAACCCTTGCAGGACCACTTCGATCTTTCTATCTAATCTCAAAAGTTCTATTTGCAGTAACTTTCCTGGCAGAGATCTTTCGACTGGGCACCCGTGTGGTGCCGGCCCACTCTATCATGTAGAAAAGGGGGGGACTTTCTTCCTGTCTTCCCCAATGTTCCACTTTTATTTAGATCACCTCACTCGCGGTTTCACCAATCTTTCATCAGTGACTCTTGCCGCTGGCTACCTTTGTTCAATACAGCTCGGCCTTGCACAAGTTCTTTCAACTTATCCGGCTGCCTAGATAAAAGTCTACCTCGCCATGCCACAGCGCCTCTCTCTCGCTCTTTATCGGCATCTTGCCTTCATGTTCTTCTCCGGTCTCTCAAGGCTTCTTTTTACGCACTCTGGCTTTCTGGGGCCTCCCCGTATTCCTGGCTTCTCCCAAAAGTTCTTAGGGTTCTCCCTCCATCAGGTTCGAACCCCTCCTTAATGTTTTACACAAAGGTTTCCCTCAGCCGGGCTCGGACCCCTCTCAGTTTTCACAAATAACCAGTTTTTGGACTTCCAGTCCCAGAATGCATTTTGGTGTATTTTGCTGACACATCCCAGCTCCCCAAAACAGCTTTCCATGGCTTTGGGAGCTGCAGGAATTTCAATGGGGATGTGTATCGAGGTAAGTGTCTCATTGCCTGCCCCTCGGAGACATGGGCTTCCCTGCTTGGCCCAGTAGAGGAGCTCTGGTGTGGCACTGCCAGTAGACCCCAGCTGCTCCTGGTTTTGCCTCCTGGAGGCACAGTTCCCTCTCTACACTGCAACCTCCCCTGTATTCAAAGGTCCAGTGTCTGGGCGGTTTCCTCCTCCTCCTCCTGCAGGGTCTCTGCAGCTCACTTGGTCTTCCTCTGGCTTCTTGGCACCTTCCAGCATCCCCAGCTAACTCGAAATGCTATTTCTGGCTGCCTCTTTTATACTCCCAGCTAGAGTTTATTCCAGTCAGGTGGGAGTAGTTGTCCCTCCCTCCCTCCCTGCCTGACTCTGCCTGACCTCATTATCGGGACAACATGGAGACTGCCCATAGGAATCCATTACCCATTGATTCCTGTGCGTAATTCTCACAACTCCCATCTGCCTCTTCTTCGTCCCAGTCCTTGGGTATTTTCAATAGGGGAATGGAATTATGGGAATTGTGGTGTGCTACAAAAAAAAGCATAAAGATGTTATGGATTTTTGTCACGAAAAGGGGTTTGAATGTAGGGTGGTTGAAAAGTGAGTTTTGAGGAGAGGGGCAAAACTCATGTTGGAATTTAGGGATGGTCTTTGTTTTCCCTGATGGTTTTGCCGTTTCCTTACATAAAGGTACTGGGGCATGATCAGACTCTGCATGACAAGTGAAGGGGATGTCGGGTAGGGGTCTATCGTAACGGGAGGAATACCATGTCTCGCCCAAAGGCGTGTCTCCCATAGTCCCCAAAGACCCCCTGCCCAGGTGATCCTCCCTCGCTCGTCTGCCCCCAGGGTTGGGATCCAAGAGCGATGGCCCTCCCCTGGCCACTTGACAAAGGATCCCTGGGAATAACCTGGGAGAAATGCCTCTGGTTTCTCACAGAGCCCTACTTCCCTTTTTGGGTTTCCTCACCCTTCATATAATGTTTCTTGGCACGTGGTATACCCTTTTAACCGCCCCGACGTCGCATTCCCTCTGTGTGGTCTCACTGGTTCTGAGCGGCAGTTTCAGGTTGCTTCGCATCCTCTGACTTGTTCTACGGTAGAGTCTGGCAGATACCTCTTTTGCCTCCCAGTCTCCTCCACACCTCTGACTTGCACCAGCAGGTCTCCCGGCTTTCAGCATCTCTGTGGCAGACCTCCGTCTCTTGGACCTCACGCGATGGCATCTCCAACCTCTTCCCTACTTAACAATGCAGGCTGCTTCTTCTGGCTATCCCGACCCACGTTGGGAGCAGTGAGTCTCTCACCATCTTGACGCTTCCCGTTTTTAAACACTGCTCCACCTTCTGGTTCGAACAAACAACTAGAGCGAGTCCTCTCTTCTTCGTCACAGTACCAAAGTGGGTTTTGCTATGGGTAATCTGAATTACTCCTAGTTGCCTCGTCGTCGTCGTCGTCGTCTTCTTAGTGCTAACGTGGTTTTTGTAAGGGCCAAGGGAATAAGAGTGATAATAGCCCATAAAGGATAAAAATGGGGAGGGGAGTTTGTCAGGAAAGGGAGGGAGGAAGATCATGTCTCGACATCGGGTACCCTCTCGACAATCCCCAAGGACCCTCCACTCAGGTAGTTCTCCCTCGCTTGCCCACCCCAGTGTCGGGATCCAAAAGCAATGGCCCTCCCCTGGCCACCTGAACAGAGGATCCTGGGGGAGTAGATGTGAGATTACCCTCGGGTTTCTCGCAGTAGAGAAAGTGCATTTTGCTTGGCGTGGCAAGGTTTTTGTCTCCAATCACTCTACGTAACCTCTACAGTGACCGTTATTTAAAGAGTGGGCTGTTGCTGTCAGCGGGAGGTATTGGACATTTACGCCTTGAATTAGCTTGTAGAAATTGCCTGACTTGGGAGTGGGGGTGATGTGTGGAGTGGGATTTTATGGTGCCTTGGGTTTGGACATGTAGTTGAGATTCTAAGTTTTGTATGAGCATAATATTGCCGCTCGTGGCTTACCACATAACAGAACAGGTGTATTTGTAGAATGCACGTTCACACTGAGCGGCATCTTGGCGCTATTGACGGATAACATATGTTTATAGTTACCCAACTTAATGGTACTCATTTTATCGACCTTGGAAGGATGAAGGGCTGATTGTACCTGCTGTGATTCAATCCTGTGGCCATGAGGTCAAACGCAGGCCACTGTAGTGGATGCATTAGTCACCTAAGCCACAGATCCGGCTTAATACAGTGCCCACCCAAAACCTATAGACAAAAATTGGAAAAAGCTTTCTTGGCCAATAAAACGAACCGGGTTAAAACGCCAAGAAGGGTTTGATGACACGTTTATCCAATTTTAAAATCGCACCAAATCGGAGTTTTGACCCTCTTTATTGTACCATACATTGAATACATTAGCACTGCAATTCCCATGGTCAATCACAAGGAAACTGTAGAGCTCGGCACAAAAGGGACAACTTACTAGAATAGCAATGTTCTTTAGGGACTGAAGAATGGGACAAGCGTGCAGTTCAGCAAAAGTTACCTTCTTTAAGACCTTCAGTGCAATGCCACCAGAGGGACTGTTAGGAGGATTCATGCAGTGTTATTGCTTGGTGCTGGCGTAACCTTACCAAATCTAGGCTGAAGAGCTATCCCTTCTTCTTGGCCCACTGATGGGAATACTTGCGCAGCCCAGGATCGGGAGAGGAGCGGCTTGGACAACAATTCAGGGTAAACCAGTATTTGAATAACAGAATTTCTACACAAAGGTACATGTTACATAAAACTGTGTCTCATAAAAGGTATTTGCTTGATTTTTCTTGTTTTTTTATGCCTTGGCTATCTTTCCTCTGTGAGTTCTATCCAGTTCTTCAGACTTCAGTAAGGACATACTTCTTATGTATGCAGCTGTTTGGGGAACTTGATAGCCTCCTAACGTTGGCCACGTCAGTTGTCCGAGTTGGTGGCAGTGTACCATAAAATGGTTGCACAAGGTGTAGCCATTGTGGTGAATCAAAAGTAGGACTCTGACTCTGGGGCATCATGTTCATGGATTTCTATTATTCTTTTACAATTACAATTCGACTGACCTCTTTGCCAGCTTCAAAGAAAATAACAAACTCAAATAATGAAAATTAACTCGAAGTGCTAGGTTCTCTATTCTAAAACTCGGTGTTCAAGGAAGGGTAAATTTGTCAGGGGGAATTGAAACAAAATGTCTGAATCCTATTTTTGCCTACTACATTTATAGAAGAACGAACATGCATACATCTAAATAGTTTAACAACTAAAATATGCTTGACTGCTGCTTCTGTTCCAGGGTTTCTCCCCTGGATAGACAGTTCTTCAGGTGCCACTGTAATGGTTAAAGGTTCTAAAGCATTGTTCAAACTAAAGTCTTACTTGAGGTATTTCAGTTTTTCTATTGGCACCTTGTGTGTCTTTTTCCATTTGTTTACCTCACTTTGGAGTGTTTTTCTCCCCCATCAGGGCTTCACACACTTTCACTCCACTCTGAGTATTTCTCTCTTTTATCCCTGTTCCAATGTATCTTCTCTCTTCCCCTCTTCTGGGCTCTCTTGACTCTCCCCTTCTCTTGTGGTATCTTCACGCTGAGCCAAGGGGTTGAGTCTCTTGGCCAACTCTTTCAAACTGGGCCCCTTCTCGCTTCTTCCCCTCTCCTTCTCTTGAGGTCACTTGACTCTCTCTTGTGGTATCTTCACTCTCTTAGGTCAACAAAATGGATGAGTCTCTTATGTGACTCCTTCTCACTGGGTTCACCCCTTCTCGCCTCTTGCCCTCTAGGAGTAGTCGGGTGGCCCACAGTCCCTCCTTAACTGGGGAAGTTTAGGTTACCTAGCCCATTCTACAGGCTAGCACGGGCTGCCTTTCTTCTGGCTCCTCTGACCTCCTGGATCAGATGGGTGTGGGCCTCTTCCTCCCCCTTCTTGGGTCAGCTGGGATCTCTCAGGTTTTCCTCTTCAACATAGCAATGTAACTACCAGGCACAAGCAGCCATCCTTCCCCTGCATCAGGCTGCTTCTCTACTGCTTTCTCTTAACCAGCGAGACAGGGAATCAGTCCCCAGATGAAACCACTTGCAACTGAACTGACTCCGACTTTCCTTTTTATTCATTTCTTTCTCCCCTTAGCCGACTATTGATTGGCTGAACTGTCCAGGTACCCCATTGGTGGAAGTAGTGCTTACATCATATCCTGCCATGGTAGGTCATCCCCTAGTTGTCAGTTCGAATAACAGTTGGATCAATTAGGAGTTCAAATGAACTCTCCTACATAAGGGCTCTGCTCCAGTTTATATCTGGTTTGCTCCTCCAGGGTAGATGGTCGGCACAGCTCTCTGTTCCTCTTGCATCATGAAAGTTTTTTTTTTTGTCTATCTTTTTAATGAACCATTGATCAAACATGAAACTCATTGCATAAAATATAACTGAAATAAAGCATGAATCGCTTCTCTTAATCAACGCTTCAAAACTTACTTTTAACTAGTTACAGTTCATCTGTTAATCATAACTTCATCACCACGCTCAGGGAGACTTGAATTGACAAAACATAAATCGCAGAGGGAAAGGACCAAACGAAGGAGGAAGAGAGAAAAAAAAAAAACGCACACATCAATTAACGCCATTGCTTCCTGAGAGGGTGTAGGATGCTGAAGTCCAAGTTTCCACACATGGAATGTTCAGACCTTGCCCAGTGTTTGTCACGGTTTAAGGAGGAACCTGACCAGTCTAGTTTGGAAAAACATATGTTCTTTTTCGGCTACATATTCCAGGAATGGCTCCCAGCGCCCTCCATGTGGCCGTTGGCTTCTCCATTCCAAGCAGTTCCCAGACCTTCATCCACCAATAAGCTGTGTGGGGGCCCTGTAGCTCTTTCCAGAAATGGGCCAGTGTGAGGCGAGCTGCCATAAGTAGTTGAGTAATTAGGTCGCCTCTGGGGCCCGAGTAAGACCCATCGTCTGGTGTGCCGCCTAGCAGCAGTTTTAGTGGGTCCATGGGTAGCAGTGCCCCACATATGTCCTTGATCTTCGAACTGATTCCCAGCCAGAAGGATTGTATAACGGGGGAATGCCACCATAGATGACCCAGGTCTCCCTTACCCCCGCACCCATTCCAGCACGTGTCAGGGTAGTCTGGGTTCATCGCATGTAGCTTCTGCGGGGAGAAATACCATCGAAAACTGAGCTTAAGCGCACCCTCCCTCACTGCCGTGCACCTTGAAAACCTATGAGCCCTATCCCAAATCCTCTGCCAAGATTCCTGGGACACAGCAATCCCCAGCTCCCTCTACCATGGCAGCATATAGGGGAGTTTCTCATCTTCCGGAACATTTTCCAGTAAATGATAACCGGCAGCTATTCTGCGTGCATGCTGACCTTCTGAAGCCGTTAGTTCCAATCCTGTGGGGAACCTAGTGGCTGCCCTTTTCGTATTTGGATTAGTTATCCAGTGGCGGAGTTGTATATTTCTAAACCTTTCAGTTTCTGGAAGATTAAACTTCTCTTTATATTGGGCAAAGGTCAGGGGCGAATTGTACGCGTAGAGCTCTTGTAGCCTCAATATCTTCTCATTTGACCATAGATGATATGAGTTGGGTTGAAGCTCAGGGGTGAAGGCTGGGTTCTGCGTGACGGGGGAGAGTGTGCCCAGGCCTGACGTGAAACCTCTCTGCGAGCAGAACTTATCCCAACACCGAAGTGTAGTTACTGTGGTGGGAAGGAGGGATCACTGATAAGGGCGCACCTCCCGTGGGAGAAAGGGCAGATGACAAAGGGGGGCCCAGATATGTTGCTGTTCAATGTCCTGTCATTTGGGGGGCTCTACTGGATGAGTCCAGCTCAGAATGGCAGCGATTTGGGCTACTCGTAAGTATTTTAGGAGGTCTGGGGCTCCCCTCTATCCCAACATCTTTCCCCGAGTTAGGAGCTTACGTTGAATTCTTGCTGTTTTCGCTGGCAAACAAAACAGCCTATTTCTTTCTGTAGTTTGTGGAGGTCTCGCTCTGGGGTCATTATAGGGAGGGCCTGGAACGTGTATAAAAGCCTAGGGAGCAAGACCATCTTGATAGCGCTGATGCGTCTGAGCCAGGATATGTCTTGTAAGAGCCATCTCTGTAGGGCTTCTTTAGAGTCTTTTAATAGATTAGGGATATTGGCCTTAAGCAGTCCCGTAAAGGTTGGGGGTCAAGCGTACCCCGAGGTACATAATAGCTGTACTCTTCCAGTGAAGGGAGTCAATATTCTGCAGGGTGACCTGTTGATTTGACTGAATTTATTGTGAACCTCGAGACCAGCTCGAACTGGTCGAGCAGGTCCATAAAGGTAGGGATTGAGGTTTTGGCTTCTCTCAGAAAGCAGAGCACATCATCTGCGTATAACGCGACTTTGTGACATTGCCCCCCTACTTCGAACCCCTGAATCTTTGGGTGGAGACAAATTCGCTGGGCTATGGGTTCCATTGCTAGCACAAATACCAACGGGGATAAGGGGCAACCTTGTCTGGTTCCTTTGCCTAAGGCTATCTGTGCTGTCCATTGTGAGTTAACTTGTATTCGGGTTAAAGGGATCTGAACATTTGATGGGATCAATCTCAAAAATTTCGGCCCAAAGCTCTTTAACACCAAGTTCATATTGTCTCAGGACATGCTATCAAACGCCCTATGGGCATCTAAGGATAACAATGAGAGAGGGCCTGGGGTTGTGGGGGCAAGGGCTATCAGGTCTATTGCTCTGCGGATGTTATCATGTGCAGAAGGACCTTGAATGAAGCCAGTCTGATCTCTGTCTATTATTGTCGGCAATACCTCCCCCCAACCGCCGGGCTATAATTTTGCTAAACAATTTTGCGTCAGTATTAAGCAAGGCTATAGGGGGATAGGATGTGCACTCGGTTGGGTCTTTCCCAGGCTTCAGGATTAGGGTCGTGGCTGATTCTGCCATTGATTGCGTGACAGTGACTGTTTCCCAAAGGAAATTAAATAGCCTTGTGAGGTGGGGCATGAGCTCTGTGCAGAAGGTCTTATAAAATGTGTTTGTAAACCCGTCTGGGCCCAGGGCTTTCCCAAGGGGGAAGGTATTTAATTGCCATTTCCACTTCCTGTGTGGATATCGGGTCTTGCAGAGGGCCTCGCAGGGCCTGTGGAACTTGTGGGAGATTCGCTTTTGCTACAAAGTCTTTGGAGGCTTGTGGATCTCCCGCATGTGGAGTTGCTTGTTCCCCGAAAAATGTTTCAATAATTTGGAGCTTGCCATTTTCCC
Source organism: Ambystoma mexicanum (assembly GCF_040938575.1). Taxonomy (NCBI): domain Eukaryota; kingdom Metazoa; phylum Chordata; class Amphibia; order Caudata; family Ambystomatidae; genus Ambystoma; species Ambystoma mexicanum. The sequence goes on along the minus strand of NC_090923.1, from coordinate 912,035,706 downwards.
AGGAGACGTACCTGCCTCCGTCATCTCTTAAGGTGTCTATCCTGTTTTGTTTTGTCTGTTTTTTTTATTTATCTGCTAGCAATTTGTTGGCCTTGTTCCCCCTCGTGTAGAAATACTGCTTAGTAAGCCTCATATGGTAAGCTGCCTTACCCGTGTGGTGTGCCTCAAGCGTCTTCTTGGCTATCCGCAGGTCTCTTAAGGAGCGCAGCAAGCCCTTTTCTTTATGTATTTCCTCAAACCTGCGGGCCTCATTCTCTAGCTGCGCCTGCAGGAGTCTCCTGGCCTTCCCCCTCTGTGCCGCCTGTTCAATCAGATGCCCTCTAATCAAATCACTGCCTTACTTGCTTCCCATATCGTGCCCCAGTTCATGCTGCCTGAGTAGTTCTCCCTGAAATTCAATTCGATGGCCTCTCTTATATGGGTGCGGATTAGTGGATCTTCTAATAAGAAATCATTCAATCTCCAGGGGTTTTTTCGAGGTGGGGCTGATGGAGTGGGGACATTATTAATCTCACTGGGGCGTGATCTGAAAGAGTTTCTGGAAGTATTTCCGCATCTATCACCGAGGGAATTAGTGAGTCCGACATATCTAGCCTGGAGCACCCCCCCGTGAACCGCCGAGAAGTAGGTGTAATTTTGCTCCTCTTGATGGCAGTAACGCCATATCTCAATGAATGAGTGTTCCCTCAGCAGCGTGGTAATTGCTCTAAAGTTACTCCTATCATTGACCATTGGGGGCAAGGTTTTGTCTACTAAGGGGTTAATTACAGCATTAAAATCACCACCTAAAATTATTTCCCCCTCTGCGTGGTCAGACAAAGCTTTAGGCAGTTTTGCTAAAAATGTGACCTGTTTAGCATTTGGAGCATATATAGAAACCAAAGTGATTTTGCGCCCATCTAACATGGCCACTACTAACAAGAACCTTCCCTCCTCGTCCCATACCACTTCCAGTGTCTTGAAGGGGGTGCCCTTGCGAACCAGGATGGCAACCCCTCATTTCTTTAGGCTGCTGGAAGCAAAACATTTTGTGGGGTATAGCCTATTGTTAAGGCGAAATTCATCAGCGGGCCGTAGGTGAGTTTCTTGGAGGAATAGAAATGCTGCATCTAGGGTTGCTAATCTATGGAACAAGGCATTACGTTTTAAGGGGAAGTTTAGACCTTGCACATTGAGAGTGATGAACTTAACGTCTGGGGTCGCCATACCAGGTTCGCTTAGGCTTCTGTGTCCTGCTTAATGACAATAGTTAATGCCCCTGGGAGAGCCCCCACCCTAGATAACCATTTCCCGTCTCCCCTGGATGTTGCGCAGGGATATCTTGCCTTCTGTAAGGTCAAACAATGGAGGCCCGACGGGGTGGGGGGGTGGGATATGGGAGGGAGGGAGGAAGGGAGGAAGGGAGAGAGGAAGGAAGGGAGGGAGAGAGAGAGAGAGAGAGAGAGAGAGAGAGAGAGACTGCAGGAGGACCTTCGTTGTGGCATAGTTTACATTTACAGGTGTTGTGTGGTGTGTGGGGTCCCATCTCAAACTTAATAACATCATGGTGAGAAGAAAACAAAAAACATAAAATAAACAATGAAAACACAATGGATGAAAGAACATTGTTAAGGCTCTTGGTAGCCTCGTTTTCAGAACTCATTTTAACCAACCGTCGAACATGTCGGGCGCAATCCACTCGGGTGCCCAAATACACTAAACAACAAGAACTTCTATTGCCCTTAAACATCCTAGCATCTAGTATTCAGGAGCTACAGTTCTCTGGATTGTCCACCAGATTATAGATTGAGCCATCATGAATCCCCCCCCCCCCCTGGCCTCCTCAAAGGGCTCCCCAAACAGCAAGGGGCCGGGTGAGTGGTGTGCAGGGCCGAAAAGGAAGGGGAGGTGGGCCCATGGCTCCAGATCCATTCAGTCAGCCGTCCTGGGAGGCTTTGCAACAAGAGGAGCACCATTCATTAGTCTTAAGTGGGGAATCTCCTTTCCGCCTGCTGAATACCATTGGGTCAAAACCTCACTAGCTCAACTGGCCGTAAGGCTATCTCTCTCCAATGTCGAGGGGGCCTTATGCCCACGCCGCCCGTCGGCTCCCTCCGTAGCTTCTGTTTCCTGGTATGGGCTTGCCTCCAGACGACACCAGCCCTGAAGCTTTCTCTGCTTGCATTTTGGTGTAGAGCTGAAGATGGGGTCCCCCAGGTCCAGGGGCCTGAGGAATCTTCACTGGGTGTCTCAGACATTAGCCCTTTTGCCTCGTTCTCTGAGGAGATTACATGGTGTTGATTGTGGAGGTCAAAGAGTAGCTTGCACGGGAATCCCCAGCAATATCAAATCTTTTTAGCCCTCAGCCAGGCTGTCACCTTTTGTAGCAGTCTTCTGTTTGCTAGGGTAAACGGGGGAAAGATCTTGAAAGAGCTGTACTTTCGCTCCTCTAAATTTGTATTGAGGCTGTGTTCCTAGCTGCTAACATGATCTCCTCCTTCTGACGGAAGAAATGCACACGAGTAAGGACGTCCGGCAGTAGGTTCCTTTTAAGCTGGGCTGTGGAATAAACTCGATGGGTTCTATCCAGCACCAGGTCTTCATCTGGGGGGAGATCAAGGAGGGATCTAAATAGTGCTTCCACTTACTCAGGCAGATCTTGGTCCGAGACCTGCTGGGGAATACCTCGCAGACACACGTTATTCCTTCTTGACCTGTTTTCAAGATCTGCTGGTTTCACCCAGATGTCTTCCAGTTGTTCTTCAATGATCCTCACCCTTTCTGCGAAGCCCTCACTGTCGTGTGTATGCTCACAGGTTATATTTTCCAGCTCATTGACTCTGGTCTCCAGACCCCCCAGGAGTGAAGTCCAGTCTGCAAGTGACTGGGCTAGAGAGTCCTTGGAGGTTTTGATTTCTGTTTTAATTTCCTGGGTGATATCTTGCTTAAAGGACCGCAGCATCTCCTCAAAGTCCTCTCTGGAGAGGGACATGTTTGAATGCTGCTTCAGGGACTGGGCTGGGTGAGCATCAGCCGTAACTGTGTGAGCAGGATGAGGTTGCTGACTGTGGCGTCCGGAAGGCATGTATTCCATGCGCTTTCCACTTCCCTGCAGTTTTAGGCATCGGCAGTATCCCCAGTATGAGCTGTGTTAATTCGCTCAGAGCACAGAGGTTTGTGCGTGGTTGGAGGGGGCAAAATGGGAACCTCTCCAGCAGATGCTAATCTTAATTCTCAGACTTGGGCTGAAGGAGGTAATGGGGGATTTCGTATGACGTCACTCAAGGCTCCCAGATGTTCTGTGGGGATGCTTCAGCGTGTGCAGTTCATGCTGCCCACATCAAATCATCAGCAGATCCAGGGCTAGTGATCACACATTATTTCCCCAGGCAGGCTTTTAATGCGCACCCCGAAGCCACAGAGTCACCCAACTGTCGGTCACCGCCCGCGTGCCGGGATCTTCAGTGGTTGTGGATAATTCGAGCTGTAAGGCAGTTCAGAGCTGGAGCCGGCATCCGATGCTCATGCAGTGTCTCTCCCGGATCCCACGGGCCCCCCTCCAGGGTCTGGCCTCAGCGGGTGTTTGGCGGGCGACAACCGTCCAGGAAGGAGGTCGCAATATCCCCGCTCGACCGGCGCGTCAGGTCGGGAAAAGCAATCCGCTGGGGTAGCCCGCCGCTCCGCCTCTCATTCCCCTGAGCCGAGCGGGAAGTTCCATATTATGCACCTCAGTTAAGGTTAAGATCCCGCCGGGGGGGGGGACCAACTCTTTCCGCTCCACCTGGCACCGCTGCCGGGTCGCCGCGGCGTGAGCCTGCTTCATCAGCCAGCTTGCTCGGATGCCTTTGCAGCTCAGCAAACAGACCGGGTATCTAGCGTTCGCCCACACTGGCGCGCGCCGCCATTTTCCTCCAGGGCTGCACTGTATCGCTTTCACGGGAAACCCCTCCAGATTCGGGTCTCTCAGCACCCCAATCCTAAATTTGCCACTGTTGCTTCTTCTCCTGCACCCCCGGAGGGCAAATTGGGCGAGAAGTCCTGATTTAAGTCATCAGCAACTATTGATTTGGGCACCGTGTCGCGGCCTTACGGCGAACACAGCCGCATGGTGTGCCACCTAGCCACGCCCTCCGGCATCACGAAAAGTTTTGTCTGATTTCGCCATGCCTTTGTGGTGTTTGTAGATGTCATTTTATCCACGGTCCTTAATGGGGAATTGACCCTAGGACTTCTACATGGGACGTAACTGTTAAGACAGATTTCTGAACTCTGAACTGGTGGGCAGAGGTTCAGATGGCCAGCCTAGTTTCTTGGAACAGGGTAACCTTCTGGACAAGCAAGACCAATCAAGGTAGCAGTGGCGGCGGTCAAGACTAGGTCTCAGGAGGGGTGAGGGTGACTGAAAGAACTCAATGATTTGTAAGTGTCCTTTACTCTGTGTGCTCATTGAAGTCTTTCAGTCACCCTCAAGCCTCCTGAGACCTAGTCTTGACCGCTGCCAATGCTACCATGATTGGTCTGGCTTGTTCAGAAGGTCACCCTGTTCCAAGAACCTAGGCTGGCCTTTTGAACCTCTGCCCACCAGGTCAAAGTTCAGAAATCCGTTTTAACAAATTGGTGTACAGCGGTGGGATAGGACTGAAGGTATCCAGTGTTGCACACTTGTGAAGGCATTTCAGATTACCGCTACCCAGGACACATAGTGACTTTGTAGTGATAACTGTAAAAGGCCATATCTAATATAATGGAAACAAGTACCTTTTATAACCTTAAATGCTTCTAAGCCAGAAACCTTGAGAAAGATGTGTACTGAGAGAGGTTTACCTGCTCAAGGTACAAAATTGGAAATGATTCAGAGAATCATGGAATGGCAAGAGTTGCAACTCGGTACCATAGCCTCAGATGAGAGTGCAGAAGGAGGTGAAGCTGCTCCCACTGGCAGAACTGACAGTTCTGTCGCTGCCCTCATCCATGGTGCCCATGAGGACCTGGATGATGTAATGTCCAATGTTTGCTCTGCAAGCTCCGATGCTGAGGCCATGCTGGAATTCAAGAAGCAAGAGCTGCTGTTTAGGCAGAAGGAGCTTAATTTCACATGGCTAAGCTGGAAGTAGAGCAGGCAGAAAAACAGGACAGGCATCACCAGTTGGAACTGGCCAAGCTTCATGTTTCAAATGGATCCAAGGGTTCTGGACATGGGTCTGGGTCCTCCTCTCATCCAAGATTTCCTAAAGATCTGCTCAGTGTGTATGATGAGAAGAATGACATTATGGACTGGTTGAATGCTTTAGAGTATGCATGTGAAGTTCAAGAAGTTGTAAATGCTGATAAGATTGCATGGTTGCTCAGCAGACTACCCCATTCCAGTTGCAGTGCTATTATGGAAATGTCAAAAGCTGAAAAAGTAGATTTTGCAATGTGGAAGCAAACTCTCATCTTAAAGTTTGGGAAGACTCCTGCCCAATACCTGAAGAGGTTTAGAGAGTACAACAAGAAAGACGGAAGTACTTGGGAGTCATATGTGACTGATTATTTAAAGAACCTGACTGGCTGACTTGAGGCTATAAGGTCTCCACCGTTGAGGGTACGATATGTCTTCTCATGCTTTAACATATTTTTTGCATCTTGTTCCCCCGAGCTTAAGCATCATTTGGCAAATTCAAAGGAGTTAGATCCTAAGAAACTAGCCATCACAGCTGATTTGTGGGTGTCACATAGAGTGTCCCAAAAGGACCAGACTCATCCTGGTAAGCAGGAGGAGGGGAAAAAGTCCAAAGATAAGGAGGGGGTGGGGGGGTCTGATAAAACTTCCTCCCAAAAGAGCCACAAAAAGAAATTTAAGGATAAGTCACAAGAGAACACACAGGGTAGTGGAGGTTATCCTCCAAAACAGAACTCTGGTTACAGTAAGCCTCCCTATGTCCCAAGACCCAGTGGATCTTGTGTGGCTTTTTCAGAGAGATGTCCCAGGAAAGGTCTTGCCGGGGAATGATCTCAGAGCTTTAGGGCTTGTGGGAGACACAGCAGAGAGACCCTGTACAAGGTCACAAATAAGGGCTGCACTGGCCAAGTGTCATGATCCATGCCTCTGACCCCCTCAGGTATAACAGCCCACTGGCGGCAGTGGGGCTAAAACCCTTCACACTGGCCCCAAGGGCTTTACAACTCCATCAGAAACATACATGGAGTCAATCCTGGCGCCTTTGGCTCCAGACTCATTATCAGGAATAAAGTAATACCAGTTTTGGACCTTAATCCAACATGGAGGCCTATTACACAGCTAAGTTCTTTAGAACCAAGCCATGCGGTCTAGTGTTTTGGGTGTGGCTGGGCCTGGAACTACTTGACCTGGAACTACTTTACCTGGGCTATTTAAACCACACCCAAACAGCAGAATACGCTTTGTGTTATTCTGCACTCCTGCAGCGTAAAGCTCACTGTGTCCAGCTCCTGCTCATCTGCTTCTCCGGCGGCCCGATCCTGAAGCCCTACATCCGGATTCCATTAATAACCTGGAAGTACAAGAACAGCATTAGCGAGCAAGAACACTTACATGTGAAGTAACCGGCCTTGAATCCATCCTGCGCTTCACTTACCTCGGCCATCTCCGGAGTTCGCAGCAACCTGCAAAGGTAAAGAAACAAGGACAGCATTAATTACAATTTTTACCTGGGCAAGCTGCGAGTCCTGGCAGCACCCTGCGCTTCCCTTACCTCGCCCATCTCCGGGTTTCATCGCAACCTGCAAGGGAGAAGGAACAAGGTCAGCATTAACAAAGCACTTACCTGGGCAAGCAGCGCTTCGATCGCTTATCACTCCGGAACATCACCACAACCTGTACAAAGAAGAGAAGCAAACACAGGTTAGCAATTAACACCAATAAACAGCGCAGCGCTCCGCGCATCAATAACTCACTGTGGTCTTCGCCATCGGTGCGGCAACTCCGAGATCGCAAGCATCCCAGTGAAAACAAAAAGAGACATTGTTAGGGAACAGCGTAGTGGAGCAAGACACCGAGAAGACAGAGAAAACGGAGGGAAAGAAAGAGACATAAGGGCACACAGACCAGTGAAGCAACTAGGTTCATGGAACGCCCGCACCAACCACGCGCCCCTGCACAGAGACGCAGGACAGAGAGTTCAACGCACAAAAACCTAAGGCGCTACCCAACGTCTGGCACATAATGAAGCAGAGAGGGGTCCGGGATAGTGCTTAGATTTCCATCCAGTATTGTGTGGCGCCCCCGTGGATACCAGGTGAGCGTAACACCAAGTCCACTGCCTTGCCCAAGCCAAAGGGGAAACCCAAGGCTAAAGGATTAAAAAAAAGACAGAAGAGGGAAAGAAAATATTCCCCCTAACTCACCTACCACTGAGGTGGAGGTAGTTGGTCAAACACCTTGACCTGACTAGGTAGAGGTGTTACCTGAAGTGTTTGATCCCAATGACCACCCTGAACTACAAGACTTGTTAGTGGAAGGTGGTCCTGACAGGATGGAATTCGGTAAGGGTCAACGTGAGTGCCCATCTCTGGAAGGCCTAAGGAGACAGGCCTGCTCCCAGCATGAGGGTGAACCTCCTGGGAAGCATAGGATTTATTGGGAAGGTGGGCTCCTCTACAGTGAGCCTACTGAGTCCACCGAAGCAGACCATAGGAGGCTGGTGGTTCCCCTTGCTGTAAGACCCTTCCTCCTGCAGCTGGTGCATGAAGTGCCCCTTGCTGGTCACCTTGGTATAAAGAAAACCAAGCAAAGGTTATCCCTGCATTTCTACTGGGCCAATATGGGGGTGCAAGTAGAAAGACAATGCAGGAGTTGTGCCACCTGCCAGTTATCTGGAAAAAGTGGCACAACAATCCAATTTATTTTTAAATGTCTTTATTGGCATTTGTGAGTAAACTTGTACAAGGATAAGATTCTGAAAGCAGTTACATTCAAAATGCAATAACTGGCGTAAATGTGATATGGTGATCAGCTTATAACCAACGACAAAACTATTAATAAAGAACAAACAAACTAAGGAAGAAAGGGAAAAGAAGAGAAAAGAAATAACAATAACAGTAACAGTGACTGTCCCAACTCTCGGTGTGGTTTCTTAATCAATGTCGCCAGGTTCGGGGAGTGGGTCCGGAGGCGGGTATCGGCTTTGCTCCCTCAGTACAGTTGCTGGGTGGAGCCCTTGGGTGTGGTGGGCTAATCTGTAGTGTCTGTTGCTTTCTAGGATGCAAGGGGGGTGGGTTCAAGGAGGTTTGTAGCTCGTTGCAAAGACCATGTCTCTAAGGAGGGCTTTCCAGGCCTCCAGCACATTGCTCACATCGTCGCCGCCACATTTGTTTCCCTCCTCCCAGGCTACAGTCTCAGCCGTAGTCCATCTTTCCATTTCCCTGATCCAGGGGTCATACCTGGGGCCCGCTGGGGCCTTCCAGGCCATGGCAATTGTTCTCTTAACTAGAAGGCAGGCCATATCCATAAGCTTCGTCAAGTGTTTGATTTTACCAAGTCTCGGATAGGTGCCCAGTAGGCACTCCTTGGGTGTCCACTCGTAAGTTTCTAGGCCAGCATTCCTGCAGGTCCGTTCAGCGGCCTGCCAGAGTTTCTGAGATTTGGAACAGGTCCAAAACATGTGAATCATGTCCGCCAGGTCTGAGGAGCACCAGGGGCACCTTGAGTCCGCTTTGTTGTTGAACGTGGATATCCGGTGAGGGGTCATATACGTTCTGTAGAGTACGTTCAGTTGGATCAGTCTAAACCTGGCGTTTCTGGATACCTCCTTTGGATATATCAGGGCTCTCGCCCATTCGGCCTCTGTGATTTCAGTCCGGAGGTCTGCCTCCCATTTTACCTTCAGCCGGGCGCTCTTTGGGTTGGGTCGATCGTTCAGTTGAGTGTACAACCTGGACGTCGGTCTCCATCCGTCACCAACGTCATACATTTCTCTCAGGAGGGGGTGAGTTTCTGGTTCCTCAGGCCATGCGACCCAGTTCTTTCTGGCCACATGTCTCACTTTTTGGTACCAGAGGAAATGGCCCAGTGGTAGTCCATCTCCTTCTCGAAGCGACTCGAAGTCCCTGAAGAGGCCATCATGAAACATGTCCCCCCATGTGTAGAGACCATGGTTCTCCCATCTCCTCATAGTTGCCAGGTCGGTGGAGGTTTTGCAGACATCCGTCATCATGGGGGTGTCGGGTGTATAAGAGCGTTGCAGGCCCGCCATGGATCTCACCTTGTTCCATACCCGCCTTCCAACCTCTAGTATAGTGGGTGGGTTGGGGGGTCCAAGTCGGGGGTTCCAGAGTAGCTCCTTGGGATACAGCGGTGAAGAGGAGTGGGATAGAAGTTCTAGCTCAGCTGAAGGTTCATCTGAGAGCCATTTTGCCAGGTGTGTCGACTGAGCCGCCAGAAAGTATCTCTGGAAGTCGGGGAGCTGAATGCCGCCCTCTGCGTAAGGGAGTGTGAGGGTATTCAGTGTGAGTCGGTGCCGGGCTCGTCCCCAGAGGAAGTCCCTGATCAGAGAGTCGAGTGTCCTGAAAAAGGGTGGGGGAATGTAATACACCACGTTGGTGAAATAGTAGAGGAACCTGGGGAGGATTATCATTTTAGCTATCGCCGCCCTCCCCATCATGGAGAGCGGGAGCTTTGACCAGAACTGTATGGATCTCCGCACTCCGCCCATTGCGGCCTCCGTGTTGGCTTTGTGGGTGGATATTGGTGAATGTGTGATGTTGAGGCCTAGGTATCGAAAAGTGTCCACCTGCCAACGGATCCCGATCTCAGGAAGCTCCTCCTCAGGTTTATTTTTCAGTCTTGCTAGTGGGAACGCGCAAGACTTCTGCCTGCTAAATCTTATCCCCGAGTATCTTGCAAAGTTGTCCAGAACATCCAATACAATCGGGGCATTCTCCAAGGGGTCGCGCAGGTATAGGAGGACGTCGTCGGCATATAACGAGATGATGTTGTCTGATCCTCCAATGCTGATGCCAGCGTCAAAGAACTGCTTCCTGAAGTATATTGCCACCGGCTCCAGGCCTAGAATGTACAGCATTGGAGACAGTGGGCATCCCTGTCTGGTACCCCTCTGGATGGGCCAGGCCCTCGATATCATGACACCCGTTTTAACTCTTGCCAATGGGTCGCTGTACAGGACCTCTATCCAGCGGATGAAGTGTTCGCCAAGTCCGAACTCCCTCAGGGTTTCGATCAGCCACTCCCAGTAAATAGAGTCAAAGGCTTTTATGGCATCCAGTGAGAGTACTGCTAGATCTTCCTCGCTTTCGGACGTCTGTGAAATGATATGTTGGAGCCTCCTGAGATTGGCGGAGGTGTTACGCCCCGGAACGAAGCCATTCTGGTCCTCATGTACCAGGGAACCGATCACCCTCGAGAGCCTTTTGGCCAATATGGTCGTCAATATTTTGCCGTCGTAGTTTAGGAGCGCCAGTGGGCGATATGAGTCACATCTATCGGCTGGTTTGCCTGGCTTGAGCATCGGGACGATGAGGGTTTCTCTCATAGTGTTAGGGAGAGTGCCCGACTCGTATGCCTCCGTATATACTGCGTGTAGTATAGGAGAGGTGATCTCCTCGTAGGCCTTGTGGCACAACAATCCAAGCTCCACTGGTACCACTCCCAGATGTTGGGGTACCATTTGAGAGGGTAGGGATCGACATTGTTGACCCCCTTGACCCCAAACATCCTCGGGCAATAGGTTTATCCTGTTGGTGGTCGACCACACCACCAGGTATCCTGAGGCCATCGCATTGAAGATTGTGACTGCCAAGTCAGTTGCAAAAGCTTTACTTGGCTTATTTACTAGGGATGGCTTCCCTAAAGAAGTTGTGTCTGATAGGGGTAGCATCTTCATGTGAAAGTATATGCAGGCCATGTGGAAGGAATGTGGTGTCACCTATAAGTTTTCATCCGCATATCACCCACAAACCAATAGTCTCATAGAAAGGTTGAACAGAACCTTAAAAAGCATGACAGAGGCTCTGGAAGAGCCAGAAAGAAGAACATTGGATCTTTTATTGCATTGTTTGTCCACAGAGAGGTACCTCAGGAGGGTGTTTGCTTCAGCCCCTTCGAGCTTCTGTTTGGTCACCCTGTGAGGGGACCCTTGGCAATAGGCAAGGAGGGATAGGACATGCCCACGCCCCCGTCACTACCAACGCATTAGACTATGTGCTAGGGCTCAGAAAAAGGATGGTACTCCTGATGGGTCTGGCTAGTGAGAAACTGAAGGCAGGGCAAGTTCTAGTGAAACGTTGGTATGACCAGAATGCTGCCCTCATCTATTGTGCACCAGGCCAACAAGTCCGTATCATGAATCCTATACGGCCTAGAGCTTTACAGGACAAATGGTCAGGCCCTTACACAGTGGCAGTCACTGGGTGAGGTCAACGATTTAGTGGCCCTTGGTAGAGCTGGTCAGGCTCCAAAAGTGTTCCATGTAAATAGAGTTAAGGCTTTCATCCGAAGAGTTCAAATCACTGCACTGCTGCTGGCTTCAGATGTTGAAGAGGAGGTGTCAGAACCTCTCTGTGACATGTTCCAGGGCAGTCCTTCAGACCGCTCCATTGAGGGTGTCCAAGTGGCCCCTCACCTGACTGCTGATCAACAAGCTGAGGGCAACAGTTTGCTGAGGCAATTTTCCTCCTTGTTCTCAGTCTCCTGGTTTGACACCTTGGTGCAAACATGACAATGACACAGGAGACAGTGTATCTACTAAAAGTAGGGGATACAGCATGTCAGACAAAGTAAAGTCTTACATTAAGAGAGGGGTCAACAAGATGTTGTATCTTGGGGTGATTGAACCCTCTAGTAGTCCTTGGTCCAGCCCTGTGGTTTTGGTTACAAAGGCAGGCACCTCTGAGTTGAGGCTCTGTGTGGATTACAGGGCTCTGAAGGCTGTCACCAAGACAGATGCACACCCCTTGCTTAGAACAGATGAGCTGGTGGCTTACTTTGGGTGTCTCCAAATACCTCAGCATATTTGACCTCCCTGCAGGCTATTGGCAAATAGCCCTTGCAGAACATGGCAAGGAGAAGACTGCTTTCTCAACACCACAAGGTCTTTACCAGTTCAGGGTAATGCCTTTTGGGTTGAAGAATCCCTTTGCCACTTTCCAAAGGCTTGTGAATCATGTCCTTAATGGGTTGGATGAATTCTGGCTTGCATATTTGGATGATATAGTAGTTTTCAACTACCTTGGACATGAAGTAAGTGGAGGCAGTAAAGTACAAACAGTACAAGACTGCCCTACCCCCACTAATCAAACCCAAGTGAGAGCCTTTTTAGGACTCACTTGGTACTACAGAAACTTCATGGCAGACTATGGCACCATAGCTGCCCCTCTGACTGCTCTCACAACCCATAAGAAACCCAAGAAGGTAACTTGGTCTGGAGAGTGTTGGAAGGCCTTCAATGGCTTAAGACTCCTTGTCCAGGCCCCTGTTCTCAGGGCCCTTGATTACCAAATATCTTTTTTTGTGCGGACAGATGCCTCTGATACTGGGATAGGAGCTGTACTATCACAAGTAGATGAGAAGGGTAAGGAACACCCTATTGGCTTCATTAGTCGCCAGCTTACGGACAGAGAGCTCAGTTGTTCCACAGTAGAGAAAGAAGGTTCCTCTGTTGTGTGGGCCCTAAGGAAGCTGAGGCTGTGCCTCTATGGAACCCACTTCACTGTGCAAATTGACAATAAGCCCTTAAAGTGGCTAATGAACATGAAGGGAGAGAATCCAAAGTTGCTCAGGTGGTCCATAAGCCTTCAAGGCTTTGACTTCACTATTGAGCATAGGCCAGGTGTCCAACATAGCCATGCTGATGGGTTGCCCAGAATGTTTAACTGACCTGAACATGACTCATCCAGGCGTGGATTAATTCCTCCTGTCCTTGGTCTGGGAGGGGCGATTGTTAGGAAAGATAAACACCATAGTCTGACTTTGCCAAAGGAGCACATCCTTCTGTGGCACTCATCTGGGCTTCTCGCTGACTTTGTTTTGGGGAAACTGACATGCCCTTAAAGACAGTCAGTACTGGGAGATTTTGTTTCTCTTCCTTCTTGTCAATGTTGCAACTTTTCTGCAACATATTACAAGTGCACAATGTACCTTCCAGTATCGTGCACTTGGGTCTTGCTGTCATTTCTAAAGGCCCTAGTTACTCTCGAAGGATTTTTTAGGAGAAGTGCAGATGTGCCTTGGACAGGGCTGGTGGCAGCTTATCTTTTTGTTTATCTTTAACCCTTTCCTGCCAGGTAAACTGCGGTTACTGCGGTTGGCATGGTTAGGTTGCTTGGCTCCAACATGGCCATGCCACAAGGCTCTTTGTCCTCTCCTTTGGCAATCTTGTCCATTCACCTTCCCCAGGTCGAGCCGACCCGGGTCAGTCCATATTTGGGCATGCATTTTCCCGTGAAGCGCCACGCTTTCGCAGGCTTCTGCATGCCTTGAGTGTGCGCCCCCAGGATGTGGGCTGGACTGTCTAGTTCCAATACACATCCTGGGTGCCAGAGAGTCTGGTGTGCTGTGAATGCCTGGGACCACCGTGGTCCATGATTGGTCCACATATGGTATGCCTGTATGCTGAATGTGAGCAGATCTCACATTGGGTCCTCTTCGTTTTGGCTCAAAGGAGATTTTGGATAAGAGAAGGCTCCAAACACCCATACCATGTCGATCTCTGGAGTTCTCACTGAACGAAGTATAGGAACCAATTATCTTGAAACTAAGAAGCCGGGTGACCCACTGAAAGGTTTGGCACCCTGAGCCCGCTGTCGTCCCGTGGGACCCCTCTGCATCTGGTCGTCCTAGAAGATCTGCAAAGACGCTTTGACCCATTAGAATAGTGGGACCAACTATTCTCGGCACCTTCACCAAAACCTGCAAGTAAGCCTTTTCAGGAGTGTCCCCTGGGCCAACCAGTGGGCTGACTCACTTGCACAGAACCTTTGCCCTGATATCAGTGCCGTTTTGATGAGGCCTTTGAAACTTGGTACATAGCAAGCTCTGTGTTCACGGCACTCTCGCACCGAATTTCGTACACTTGGCGTTCCCAGGTCTGGAGTAAAGTGAGTGCGACCGAACCGGAATATACCCGGTTACCGTGGCGCCCAGCCGTGGTGACTAACTTTGCAACTTCCTTGCAGCTGTGCCCTTCTGTGCCCGGAAGCCTGCTACAGCGGAACTGGCCTGATCCATCCACCAGGAGTGGCAAAATCGCCTCTGTCCTGTTTGGGAATCAACGCAGTATCTTCGTCGCTGAAAGCCGCATAGCTGCGAGATTGCCACCTTTAAACCTGCAACCAAAGTGGACTCGACTGCCGAAGTTTGGTCCGGAGTGCGCCGGTGGTCTGTGAGCAATTGCAGCCCTTACCGGTGGCCCCTACCGCATCCATCCATTTGTATGCACTAGTGGCCCCTGAGAGCCCCTCTCCTTTCCACTGCTAGTGCAAACTATTCCCGAACTCTGGAACTTGTTCTTCCCTGTTGGGGAGACCCTCCACGAATAGTGGGAAGTTATTCTGCATCACTTCACCCACCTTCCTGAGCTGCTACAGACCCTTCAAGAGACCCCGTTTTGCCCATCTGCATTACCGCGCGCGCCAGCATCGCAAGCACATTTGAGCAATTGGCTCCACTCTGCTTAGGGATTGAACTGCCTTTCAGTAAGGGATTGTGTTTGATGCAGAAGGGCCTAAAGACTACTTGCACTACCCGCTTCCTTCCCTTTTTAGGCTGTGGACCCATTTCGTGCATTAACTCTTTAGACCCCATTCGTCTTGTATATATGTTTCTGATGTTTGTTAATCTGCTTAGAATCACATGCTGTACATAGGTCCGACATCCAGTGGTCACTGCGGAGTATTGCATTTTGTTTTTCGTAGTCGAAAAGGGGACGTCGACAAGGCGTGTCTGTAACACTATCCCTATAGTGACGTGTGTTGTACCCACAATCCCTCACGCGTCGAGGTCCCTCGGATTGTTTTTTTCCGCCCAGCTACTGGTCGCCTTTACGCGGAGCTCCTCGAGAGACATTGCAGATTTCATCTCCTCGACCTTTGGTCGTTTTCCTATATTAATATAGAACATATCAATCCCCCCCTCGACGCTGTTGTGAAGCTGTCTCCGCCGAGCAAGATCTTCGACGGAGGGGACGAGCGGAGGCGATCCTTCGGCGTTGCCGAACACGTGGCCTGGCCTCGCAGGCCAAATACAGTAGGGAGAGTGGGGGTCGTGGGACATCTCTAGTTCTTTTCTGAGAATGCCTTTCCTTTTCCCCTTCCTTTCCCTTGGGGTGGTTATCACGTTTCATTGCCTCGGCTATGGAGAGGACACCCTTTAGGTTTTGCCCGCTTTGCAAGGGCAAGTTTACTTGGAAGGACAAGCATTCACGGTGTAACCGCTGCTTGCCCCTCGATCACAAGGAGGAAGGTTGCACGGCTTGTCGGCTTCTTAAGCCGAAGACTCTAAAAGACCGTAGGGTCAAGAGGTGGGCGGCCTACGCTATGTCGAAGGCCGACGCACCACCCACCGTCGCTACCTCCGACAGTGACGAGGAACGTGATACCACGACCTCCGCTACGGAAGTCGAAAACCCCCCTAGAGAGCGCACACGCGCTTTGTCGTCTGTCCCCGGCCCCGACGGGCTTGGCTCACGCCCTGCTTATGGGGATGAACACCCCGGCGACATTGACGCACACAAAACCACGCATAAGCACACAACCCATGGCTCTTCTTTGCCGAAGGCAAAGAGAGCATCAGCGCCCAAGGAGACGCAGGTTTCACCGGCGGCCTCCTCGGACCGTTCGGGTTCGAAGCCCCTCTCGCAGCTGCGACCAGCGACTGGGCTTTCGGCAAATAAGGGCGCCGCCCCCAAATCATCGGCCGGAGCGCATCAGCAGAAAGCGCATGCCGCCATAGAGCGTTCGACACCCATAACGTCGAAACCACAGCTCTCCGCTGACAAACGAGTCGCTGAAAGCTTGGCGAGGATCGTGGTAGCCGACGCCCACCAGCGTACGCCGAAAGACTCGTCGAGCGCTACGCAAAGGTCGAAAGACACGCCGAAAACACAGGGACGATCTCCTTCAGTCGAAGGGATTCCCAGCACACCTGAAGGCTTTTCGGAGGGCGACGGGACACTTTCCTCAACGTTGTGGGAGAGGTCGAGCCGGTTTCAGCTACAAGACACCAATTTTCCCCCGCTAGACCGCTCAGGGGTACCCCATGAAACCATGGAAAGGCTCCATCTCTGCATGGAAAGAATGGAGAGGTTTATGAATGCCCAAAACCCTCCCACTCCAAAGAGAATAAGAGAAGGGCCTCAGGAGGACCCCAGGGCCAAAATTCCAAGATTAGTCAATCCCCTCCAGGACACAGCCTCAGACTTCCATAGTGTGTATGACCTCACTGGGGAAGAAAATTATTTTGAGGAAGAGGATGATTTTATGGACGAGGAAGAGGGACGGAACCAGGAGGAAGGTCTGGAAGACAGCCCAGACTTGGTAGGAGAAGGCTTCGGGGAAAATCCAGAAGAAGGACCTTCTCACCCCTGGCAATCCCCATCAATATATTCCGACACTGATGTCCTGAACCTAAATCCTCCTGACAATTCACCTGTTAGAAACACGTCTCCCATTGACGATCAACCCACATTTAATGCCCTGTTGCGCAGAGCAGCAGCACACTTCGAACTGGACACTGGGGAGCTCTCCCCTGAATTAGACTTTGTAGAAAGGGTAATTAAGGAGAAACCCCCAGTCAGTCAGACAATTCCCCTCTTCGCTTCGGTGAAGAGAAGAATCATCCCTTCGCTGTCCACACCCGCACTAATCAGAGGGGTCAATCCTAGAATTGAAAAACTTTTCACTCCTTCACCCTCAGACCCGCTGTACATCAGGGGACATTCCATTCCGTATTCCCTGGTAGTAACCAACACAAGAAAGAGGGCAGGGGTACCACTTTCCACCAGTGAGGCACCACCTGACAAGGAGGGCAAGCGGTTATATGCCCTTGCAAAAAGAGTTACATCCTCGGCCGCCTTTTCGGCAAGAATTGCCAACAACAATTCTTTGCTCGCTAGCTATGCGGACGCGCAGTGGGCCAAACTGCGCAAAGACGCCGAAGAAGCACCGAAACCATTACGTACACGCCTGCTTTCAACTATTGGCGAAGGAACCCAGGTCAACCAGAGTATTGTAAAGAGCTCTCTGGATGCGGCAGAAACTGCGGGACGTTCCCTAGTTCAGGGAATAGTCCTAAAACGACACGTATGGCTGCGCAACTCAGGGTTCAAACCGGAGACACAGGCGTCTTTAATAAATAAACCTGTTGAAGACGCAAACCTCTTCGGGAAAGCGGTGGATGAGGCTCTGGAGATGGCTAAAAAAGAGTTTGATACTATCAAAACTCTTGACCAAATCTCTAAGCCCTCTACCAGGCGCGGCTATGGCAACAAACGCTTTTTTCGTGGCCAACGCCAACAACAAAACCAGCAGCAACAGTACCCTGCCACCAATTTCCAGACCAATAGTGGCCAGTACAGCCAAAGAGGACAGCGCCGGGGCAAAGGAAGAGGGCGAGGGTCCACCCCCAGAGGTTCCCAAGCCCCTAACAACACCAAGTGACGCGAAGATTCGCGTCCCCTCCCATGCAACACTGGTCGGGGGCCGGATAACATCCTTTCTTCCAGCATGGGAAGGTATAACGTCAGACCGCTGGGTACTTTCCACCGTAGCCCACGGATACTGCATCGAATTCAACAGTTCCCCAACATACAAACCCCCGAGGGGACGACGCATGTCACCGGAACATCTTGCCATCCTTCTACAAGAAGTACAACTACTGCTGGAAAAAGGAGCCATAGAGGTCGTGCCTCTATCTCAGGTAACGGAAGATATTTATTCAGTGTACTTCCTTGTACCCAAAAAGGATCTAACCATGCGCCCTGTATTAGATCTGCGCCCAGCGAACAAGTTCATCAAACCCCAAAAGTTTCGTATGGTGACCCTACAGGAAGTGATCCCACTGCTATCACAGGGAGATTACATGACAACATTGGACATGAAAGATGCATACTTTCATATTTTAATGTTGCCAGCGCACAGAAAATACCTCCGGTTCATGATAGAGGGAAATCGCTACCAGTTCAGAGTGCTACCCTTCGGCATAGCATCAGCACCGAGGGTATTCACGAAGGTACTGGCAGTGGCAGCGGCCCACCTGCGCAGGTTGTCCATCCCAGTTTACCCTTACCTCGACGACTGGCTCATAACAGGGGATTCTCACGAAACATGCTTCTCCAATACCCAAAAGACTGTAGACCTTTTGTTCAAGTTGGGCTTCTCCATCAACGAAAAGAAGTCCAGCCTAGACCCCAGCCAAATCAAACAATTCCTAGGGGCTCTAATTCAAACAAAGGACGGCCTCGTCTTCCCCTCCAAAGAGAGGGTCCAAAACATGTTGTTTCAGATCCCTCAATATGTGACCGGTCGAGAGGTGACGGTACGCAAAGCAATGCGCTTGCTAGGCATGATGGCGTCGTGTATTTATTTGGTACCTCACGCGCGCCTGCGCATGCGCCCAATGCAGGAGTGGCTCAACAGCCAGTGGTGTCAGGCCAGCGGACTATGGGACGACCTAGTGGTGGTCTCGCAGGCCTTAGTTCTCTCGCTATGGTGGTGGACAAAAGAAAACCTAGAGAAAGGGAAACCCTTTGCCACACCCGCGGCGGAAGCCACTCTAACCACAGACGCATCCCTCACAGGATGGGGGGGGCTCACCTATCCCATCAAACTGCTCACGGAGAGTGGACTCCGAACATAGCATCCAAACACATCAATCTTCTGGAGCTACTAGCGGTGTTCAAGGCGCTAAAAGCCTTCAAGGAACACCTACAAGGCAGGACAGTGATGGTCCTTACAGACAGCACCACAGCCATGTATTACACCAACAAGCAGGGGGGAACCCATTCTCCAGGACTGTCCAAACTGGCCCAAAACATATGGAAGTGGGCTCTCAAACAGAATATGTTCCTTCTGTCACAACATGTACCAGGGGAACTCAATCTGCTGGCAGACAAACTCAGCAGAGATTTCCCCCTGCCCGAAGAGTACGAATGGCGACTGCACGAAGACATCTTCACGCAATGGGGGTTCCCAGAAATAGACCTGTTCGCAACCCTGGAGAACTCACAATGCCAAAGTTACGCCTCCAGGTACCCCCAGAACCAATCCAAGGGGAACGGTCTGTCGATTCAATGGTCAGGGAGATTTGTTTACGCTTTTCCCCCCCGACTCCCCTTCTCAACAAGGTAGTGCACAAGATGCACCAGGAACAAGTAACCATGATACTGGTGGCCCCAATGTGGGCCCGACAGCCATGGTTCGCTCACTTGATGGAGATGTCTCTATCTCCCCCAGTGAAACTCCCCTGCCCGTACAACATGCTGTCACAAGACAGGGGCAGGACTCTGCATCCATGCCCCCAGAACATGAACTTAGCAGCCTGGCTCCTGAGATCATAGAATTTGGACATCTGCAGCTCCCTCAGAGATGCATGGACATCCTCAGGGAAGCCAGAAAACCTAACACTCGCCACTGCTATTCTAGCAAATGGAAGAGATTTGTCATTTGGTGCAGAGGAAAGAGCATCAACCCAGTTGACTGCTCTCCCACACATATTATTCTATACCTGACCCATTTATTGGATTCAGGTCTAGTGTTCAATTCCATTAAAGTCCACCTAGCGGCACTTTCTGCATACACCACTTCCCAACTAAAAGTGTCGTGGTGGAAGATCCCTGTTATAAAGGCCTTCATGGAGGGAGTAAAGAGAATACACCCCCCGATAGCTGACCCAGCTCCCGGATGGGACCTTAACGTGCTACTTACCAAACTCATGGGCTCACCATTTGAACCCATGCACAAAGCATCTCTTAAAGACCTCACTCTTAAGACTGCTTTTCTAATAGCTATCACCTCCATCAGGAGAGTAAGTGAACTACAGGCTCTTTCTGTTCTAGACCCCTTTGTTACAGTTAAAGATAAAGTGGTTCTACGCACTCACCCAAGGTTTGCTCCGAAATTCATCTCAAAATTCCACGTAAACCAGTCTATAGAACTACCAGCGTTCTTTCAAAATCCTTCCAACTTGGGAGAAAGGACTCTGCACACACTAGATGTCCGCAGGGCGGTCATGTTCTACATGGAAAGAACCAGACCACTGAGGAAGACTAATCGGTTCTTCGTCTAGGTGGCAGCAGGAAGGGAAGGGGATGCAGTTTCAAAATCCACTATTTCTAGATGGATTGTTCAATGCATCACTCTCTGCTATACTCTTGCTAAGAGAGAACTGCCCTTTAGGCCAAGAGCACATTCTACTTGAGGCACGGGGGCGTCCATAGCATTCATTGCAAATGTTCCCCTTGAGTCCATCTGCAAAGCGGCTACCTGGAGTTCTGTGCACACCTTTACAAAACACTACTGTCTAGATGCACACTCTAGATCTGACTCTCAGGTGGGACAGGCAGTATTAAGACATCTTTTCTCTACTGTTCCTTCTCATAACCCACCGCCAACTCCGGGTACTGCTCGCTAGTCTATGCACAGCATGTGATTCTAAGCAGATTAACAAACATCAGAAGACAATGCATTACTTACCGTAAAAGCATTTCTGATGGTTGTATCTGCTTAGATTCACATGCGCCCACCCTTCCTCCCCGCTTGGATGGAAGGAACATAGACATCCTTTTTCTATATTTCTCTCTTTTCTGTACTCACTCACGTCTAGAAGGCTCCCTCAGGGCAGAAACAGAGGGACCTCGACGCGTGAGGGATTGTGGGTACCACGTCACTATAGGGATAGGGTTACAGACACGCCTTGTCGACGTCCCCTTTTCGACTACGAAAAACAAAATGCAATACTCCGCAGTGACCACTGGATGTCGGACCTATGCACAGCATGTGAATCTAAGCAGATACAACCATCAGAAATGCTTTTACGGTAAGTAATGCATTGTCATATTGATAGAATTGTGTTGGCTTTGAAGTATTACTGTGATTTTTTGTGTTGAAACTCAAAAGGCCTTGGAATAAATGTATTTATATTTTTAACATATCTACACCTGACTGGGAGTGATTTGTAAGTGTCCTTTACTCTGTCTGCTCATTGAGGTCCTTCAGTCACCCTCACCCCTCCTGAGACCTAGTCTTGACCACCGCCAATGCTACCTTGATAGGTCTGACTTGTCCAGAACGTTACCCTGTTCCAAGAAACTAGGCTGGCCTTCTGGACCTCTGCCCACAAGGTCCGAGTTCAGAAATCCTTCTTAACAGTAACCATTATACCACTGTGCTATTTCGGCTGTGCTGTTATTCAGTGGTAAGGGGCGGGGGGGGGGGGTCTGAAGCCTTTTTTCTTGCAGCTGATAAGTGATTTTCCTCTCTCAATGCTGGCAGCGCATCTTGCTGCACCTTGCCAGGTTGACTAGTCGCCTCTCTCCCTTTGCCATCACAGGGATTCAGCTAAATGTTATCTGTGTGATTCTAGGAAAAGCCTTGATTCACATCATGTTGGTGCTCGGCAGGCCTTTTTCCTTCCTGTTGGCTCACTGAATTCAGTGTCTTATTTGTTTGTAAATCCTGTTTCCAAGCAACTGCACTTAGTTGCCCTGGTGTGATGAGATGGAGACTGGGAATGACTATGTAAGGTTAGTTGTGACATGAGCTCTTTCCAGAAACTCTCAAAATGCATTGAGGATGATCCTGAGGATGAGGGATATATAGGATTTGCACGCGGGGAATGGTGCACAGCCAATCTGGTGACTAGAAAAGTGGGCAAGACTACTCTATGCACTGGCTGGTCTTTTCAGCTACTTGTGACCCTTTCCCGTGTGGCACCATCTTGATGGTGGGAAGTGTGAAGGGTCAGAAAAGTGAGGTGGACAACTTTGTGAAGGTTTTTTAAAGGATGCCATTTTATTAACTTAAAAGGTTTTGGATGCACGCCTCACTATCCCTACCCTGACGATGATTTTCCTGCCTCAAATAAACTAAAGGAAACACTTTAACAAAAGGATTATGCCCCTTACATTTGGCATACACAACTTGTCAAGGAAATATATGGCAGTTCACTAATAATCAAATGCAATATTTATCTTCAGCTGAACAGTAATATTTTCTCCTTTTAATCTGGGTGAATTCCCCTTCCCCAGATTTAAGAAGGATTCTGGTCAAAATTTCCAAACAAAAGGTAGGAAATCCTGTCTATTACACAGTTCCAGTTCAAATCTCTCTGTTCCACTTTGATGATAAAAGTTCACAAAATTCCTTCCGTCTCTTTGTGGTAAAGAGCTTTAACCAACCTCTTCCCTTCAGTCTGGAATCGTTCCTTGCTTAATCAGTTTCAACAAGAAAAAGATCTTTGGTTTTATATTTCAGCCACAATACACCAAACCACTTGGTTGACAATGTTAAACACTTCTGCAGTAGTTCATACACTCTTGTTTCAAAGTTATTAACTTGTTGGGATGCTTCTGTTTTATTTGACCAAAACACGTTAGCGATTCTTCAACCACTTACATTTTGTTAACCACACCACAGTACTTCAATTCCTTCTACCTGGTCCGTTCATCTACCAGGTTGGCTACAACAATTTTCACTGTGCTGGTATACTCCCCTACCAGTACAGATTTTGTATTTATTAGTTTATATAGCGCTTTATGCCAAAGCGCTGCACAATTGAACAATTTGATCCAAAAAAACATAAACAATATAACGGTAGAAGGTAAGTATGGTACAGTATGAATCAATCAATAAATAAACCAGCAAGAAGAGCAATTAAACTGGAGGGAATAGAGAGAAAAGCAGTGGGAAGGTGAGGGAAAGGAGAGGAGGAGGAGAGAGGGGAAAGGATGAGAGTGGGGTAGTAGGGAGTGGAGGGAGGGAATCAAGGGAAGGAGAAAGAAAGGAGGGGGAGCAAGAAAGCATTACGCCACTTCCTGACCTGGTGTACTCTCCTGCCAGGCCACAACAAACTGCTACTTGTATGTAATTCAGTGGTAAAGGATACACACATTTACAATGCCTTCTGCTTCACAATTCTTAAGTACATTAAATGTTTTTAGGGGTAACAAGAAACACACTGGTGCCATTTATACACCTGAGTGTCTACCACACTCTCTGCAAGTTATGCTCCTCTCCCTCTAAATATTCTGTTTCAGAAGGGCAGCCTCCCTGCCATTCTTGTTTATCTCCCTTTCTGTCAACCAACCTGTCAAGATTTAAAAATGGCGTGGACTATGTACCTGTAATCCCAAGTACCAGCCAGGGAGTGCTAGATTACTCGCTAGTGGGAGACCGGAGATGCCTGGAAGCGGGGAGCGTAGGCAGGGCTTCTCTAGGACAGGAGAGGGCTCTTTCCCCTGAGGGACGCAGGGGAAGATGAACCAGGGTCCAGCGACCTGTTGATGTGCTGAGTGAAGCTGCACACAGTTCCAAGGTAACACACAAAGTTCAAATCCAAGACGTGGTATCAGGGGAGTTCCAAAAAACAGAAAACCAGTCCGTGAAGCAGTCTGGGGTCAAAACACTGTTTTTCCAGTCAGGTAGCAACAGGGTAGAAGGATAATCCGAGAGAAAATCCAAAGTCCAAAGCCAAATTCCAAACAAGAAAAACCAGAAGCATCCGTGGAGCAAAAGTAACCAGAAACGCCACTCGCCAACAGAGGACAGCTGAGAAGCGGCGTGTGGAGCGTTGATTCGACCTTTAAGCGTTTAACCCTGGCAACGGGTCACGTGACATCCTACGCCGGAAGTGTGTTGCCATGGACGCTCTTTGAGCGTCACCCAATTGCCAAGACAACCGCCAACAGTTGTCCACGGGGACACAATGGAGGTCGTTTCCGAGGCAGAAAACGGGTCCTGTGTTGATGCAGGAACCAGAACGTGGGCATGGTGCTTTCGGCAGCCACACAGCCATTATGGCGGGCCAACCTCCGACAGTGAGTCTGTCTCTGCTTATGGGACGGGGCGGCAGCATGACCGAGTTCCCCCCTCAATGGCCAACGACCACGTGGGCGGGAGGGATATTCCTGGTGAAACCGAGCAACCAGCTCTGGGGCATGGATATTGGAAACAAGCTCCCAGTTGTGTTCCTCAGGACCATATCCTTTCCAGTCAATAAGATACTGCAGGTGGCCCCTGCAAAAACAGGAATCCAGAAAAGCATGGACCTCATATTCGTCAGTGGCAGATCCCAGCAGTGAAGGTGTGGGAGGCAGCACCAGGCGTGTGTAAGGGGGACAAGGCTTAAGCAGGGAGGTGTGAAAGACAGGGTGAACCTGCCAGGCAATGGGTAAGGCCAAACAATAAGAAATGGCGTTGATGACCCTGGTGATTTTATAGGGACCTATGCATCTGGGCAGCAGTTTATGACAGCCAGGGATGTTAAGATGTTTAGTGGATAGTCGCACACTGTCGCCGATTGCATAGACCGCAGCGGGGCTCTTATGGACGACAGTGAGATCCCTTAGACAGGCGTTTGCAGCGGGGACCAGGGATACCGGTAAGTCAGACAAGGGCAGAATCCAAGGATGTTGGCCGTAGAGAGAGCAGAAGGGTGAGAAGCCGGTGGAGGAGTGCAGTGCGTTATTCTAAGCAAACTCGGCGAGGTGGAGGACCTGATACCAAGCACTCTGATACTGGAGACAGAGGCAACATAGGTATTGTTCCAGTGGTTGATTCATGCGTTCTGTCTGTCCATCTGTTTCTGGGTGATAAGACGACGAAAAACGTGAATCGATACCAAAAGAGCTGTGAGGGCCCTCCAGAACCTTGACATATAATGAGATCCCCGGTCAGAAATCGAGACAGAGGGCAGACCTAAGTGACGAAAGATGTTTGCGAAAACAACTTGGCCAGGGCAGGGGCTGACGGGACACCAGTGCAGGGAACAAAGCAAGCCATCTTTGTGAAACTGTCCACCACCACCCAGACCGTGTCAAACACCTGTATTTTCGCAAGATCAGTAACAAAGTCCATAGATACGGTATGCCAGGGTTTTTGAGGTAGGGGCATGGGTTGCAATAACCCCAAGGGTTTACCCTTTCGGACTTTACACTGGGCGCAAACGGAACAGTTAACGATGTAATCTGCAACATCGCGCCGCATCGTTGGCCACCAGCACCAACGTTGGAGGAGGGAGAGGGTGTGCTTGTGTCCAGGATGACCATTCACAGCGGCATCGTGGGACCATTGCAGAGCCTGTAACCTGGTAGCCAGTGTGCAGGAACAGACAGTCCTGAACAAAATGAAGGCCCTCAAGGAGTACAGGATTCCAGTCGTGAACATGCTCTAGATGTTGGGGAAACCCATTGCCGTATGTTTGTGAGTAATGGTGGAGGCGGTGTACACAAACAAACAAAATGTGCTTTATCGAGAAGGGTGTCTGGGTATATGGGAAGAACGCCCCCCCGGTCATACGAAAAAGAGCATCTGCCTTACCATGGGCCGAGCCCGTGTGGTGTTTGATAATAAAGTCAAAAGCGGAGAAGAAAAGGTGGCAAACGACCTGGTGACTGTTGACACATTTTAGGGTGGCTAACTTCTGGATATTCCGATGGTCGGAATAGACCGTAACAGGCCATTTTGCCCAAGCAGATGCCGCCAGACCTGAAAGGCGTCCTTCACTGCGAGTAGCTCCTTCCCTGTGACTGTGTAATGCCTTTCTGTGGGTGTGAATTTCCAGGAATGGAAAACTACGGGATGCAATAGGCCTGTTGTAGGGCGGGACTGAGAGAGGACCGCTCCTAATGCAAAGGAAGAGGCGTCAGCCTCCACTATGAAAGTCTGGTCTGCATCGGGATGTTGCAAGATGGGGGCTGTGGTGAATGCAGCCTTCAAGGTGTCAAAAGCTGCTTGATGTGCAGAGCTCCACTGAAAGGTATTTTTGGGACTAGTGAGTTCTGTGAGAGGGGCGATAATGGTTGAGAACCCGGATATGAAACGCCTGTAAAAGTTTGTAAAGCCTTAGGAAGAATTGCAAGGCCTTCACAGACTTAGGAACAGGCCAGTTCAGGACCGCTTTGATTTTAACGGTGTTCATTGATAACCCATGTGACATGATGTGAAATCTCTCTTAGTGGCGTGGAAGAGACATTTTCCGGGCTTGGCATTCAAGGAATGGTCCCTAAAACGGTCTAGAACTTCAAGGACATATTTAACATGGGTCTGATAAGACGGTGAGAAGATCAGGATGTCGTCCAAATATACTATAATGTACGAATCAATGATATCGTTGAAGATGGAATTCATAAACGGCTGGAAGGTGGCGGGGCATTACACAGCCCAAAGGGCATCAAGGTATATTCAAAAAGGCCATATAGAGTGCAGAAAGCAGACTTCCATTCGTCCCCGCTCCTGGCCCGAGCTAGGTTGTAAACCCCCCTTAGATCAAGTTTTTAGTAAAGATCATGGCGTGACCCAATTGTTCCAAGAGGGGGGAGATCAATGGTATAGGATAGCGATCCTTGATGGTAATGAGGTTTAATCTGCTGTAGTCTACACAGGGGCGAAGAACCCCCCCCCTCCCGCTTAGGGACGAAAAATATAGGACTGGCCGCCGGTGTTTGAGAGCGTCTAATATGACCCAATTTAGGAGACAAGGTGATGTAATCCCTTAGGACCTGGACCTCTGTTGGTGACAGGGAGTAGATCCTCCCGGACAGGATTTCGGCTCCTGGCACCAGGTCGATAGGGCAGTCAAAAGGCCTGTGCGGCGGTAGCGTTTCGACGCAACCCTTATCAAAGATCTGTGCGAAATGGGCATACTCCGGAGGGATATCTGCTGTTATAGCGCCTACCGCATTGGGCATATTCCATACAAACTGCATCTAATCCAGCAGCGTCTGTTGAGCCGGGACTAATGGCTGTTACAAGGGCTAGGCAGGGAGTATTGGGGACTGTGTCCTGCTGCAAACAGTAGTCTTGGCAGTGAGAAGATTCAAAGGAAAGGAGACCCAGGGACCAATTAACAAGGGGGTTATGTTTTCGTAACCAGGGAATGCCCAATATGATGCCAAACTGTGGGGTTATAATCATGTCAAACATTATAGTCTCCTTGTGGATAATGGGTGTGAGTGGCACGGTGTGTTGTTTGATCAGGCCTGAAACCAACTGGGTACCATCCACCTCCTGCACTGCCTCTGGCTTGGTCTTGTTCTGGACAGGTAGGTTCAAAGAGGCAGCCAGGGCGATATCAATGTAATTGCCCGTGGCTCCTGAGTCTACTACTAAAGGCACCTGATGTCTGGTGTTGTCGGGTAACATGAGTAGGGGCTCTATGGCTAACTGGGCGGTGCCAGGGAAGGGAGGACCAATGTGTGGGGGAATCGTGGCTGGGCTCATCCGTGCCCCCTCTTCTAGGGATTAGCCTTTGGAAAACCTGTGGGCTTTTCGGGTACCTTTGGACACTCCTTTACGTAATGGTCATTGAGCTCACAATAAAAGCAAGTGTTGGAGGTACGGCAGCGTTCCCGTTCTGCAGAAGTCAGAGGTCCACAGACGCCTCCTATCTGCATAGGTTCCCCGGATCCCTCAGATGACGGGGAATGCGCCAAAAAATGGAGATTGAAGGGGTTTACTTGACTCCATCTTCCGCACCGAACTGCGAGCGTCTACTTGTAGGGCCAGGTCAACTAACTCAGGGAACTGGACGGGAAGCGTGGGCAACACAGCCAGTGCATCCTTCATAGGGTCGCTAAAACCTCAATAAAAAATAAATAAAAAAACACTGCTTTTTTTTATTTTCTTGCCAGGCAGTCTCAACGGAGAGCTGATTGAAACATGCAATGTATTCAATGAGGCTGGTTTTCCCTTGTACCAGATCCAATAATTCAAGATCACGTGTCTGCGCCTTGTAGCGCATGTCAAACACACGAGTCATCTTGGCCACTAATTGGTCAAAATCGTATAATACAGGACTACCCCTCTCCAGAAGGGGGCTGGCCCAGGCGGCAGCTATGCCACTGAGATGAGATAACCTGAAGGCAGCCTTGGTAGTGGAGTTAGGGAATGCAACATGAGCGTCTATGAGCGTCCCCCAGTCGCCAAGGCAACCACCAACAAAGTTGTTCATGGGACCACAATGGATGTTTTTTCTGAGGCAGAAAACGGGTCCTGTGTTGATGCAGGAACCAGACCGCAGGCATGGTGCTTTCGGCAGCCGCGTGGCCATGATGGTGGGCCAACCTCCGACAGTGAATTCGTCTCTGCTTATGAGACGGGGGTGGTGGCATGATCCAACCGCTGATAAGAATTCTGCTCCCCTTTCACACTTCTTTGGCAATGTGGGCTTAAAACATTTTCTGTTTTAGTGGTAACGAAAACCACACTGGTGCTGTTTATCACACTGGAGTGTCTGCCACCTCCCTCTGAATGTTCTCTTTCAGAAAGGCAGCTGCTCTCCCATTCTTGTTTATCCCTCATTTTCTTTCAATCAACTCCTGAAAAGAATGATGCTCCACTTTCTCACTTCTTTGGCAATGTGGGCTTAAACATTCTCATTTGAGACCCACTTTTGTAGAGGGACAACAGTCTTTATCGCTCAATATCTTAACAACCTTCATTTGGGTTGGGCAATTTTTGTTCTTTTGTAATTGCCTTGATTTAGTTTCCTTTTGGCTTTGGCAAAGACAGTTTCTCTTTTCTTGCAGTTGTATTGCCCTCTCTGGTTGTTGGCTACCATTCTACCCCATAATATCACAATCGCACTTCTCTGGTCTGATTATACAGTTCTTAATTCGCCCTCTGCGTATTCTTATATCAGCACGATTCACTTTATTTATTTATCTATTTATTTATTTCGGCATTTGTTGAGTACACCTAACCCAGAGGCATCTGGGCTCTGGTTACATAAGATTGACGGTTATCTTAGTTACAAGTTTCATTTAATTACAGACATAGCACTTTGCATACGGTTACATCATGTTATATGGTTTACTAGTACATTGCATAACAAGATTACATAAGCGTTAGGACAGTTGAATATAGTAACATAAAATGAAAAAATTGGTATAGTGAGCTTGTAGATGAGGCTAAAAGGGGTACTTATGTTACTAGTTACTTAGGTCGAAGAGCTAGGTTTTTAGCCCTTTACGGAAGAACCATAGGGAGTGATCTGATCTTTGCTCTAAGGGCAATGAGTTCTATTGTTTGGCTGCGATCACTGGGAAGCTAGTGCCTCAAGCTTTTTTACGTCTGAATCGAGGTACTGTCCGGTTGAAGGAATATGCAGGTTGCGTGGGTCTAGTGGACTGGGCTTTGGTCATTTGTTTAGCTAGGTAGGTAGGGGCGGTTGTTGGGGAGAATTTTCATTCAATGGCTAATTTCCCTTACCTAGTGAGTCCCCCAGCACCTTTGCTGGACCTCTGGAGTTTATTTTTCCACTTGGTAAGAGTGTACCCCTTTCTTTCCACTCTTACCTGTGTTTTGCCATGTGTATTTCATCTGTTTTTGTGATTGTGGACTCTGGAGTACACCACTTCAGTAGCCCCCCTTCTTTTGTGTTACACAGCACCTTCAGTGCAGTGACACAGGGTTGTCTTTTAGACTTCCCACTGACTCCATTTCTGAGAGTGACTATTGTCAAAATCGCTGCACACTGCTGTAGTGGTCCGGATAGCCACCTGAAGAGCCTCTCCTGTTTTTAAGGAGCGCACCTTTTATTCACTGTCTCTGCTGCCGGCTTCATCCCTGTATGGTGCAGACCCCTCCAAACGTCCTCCTTCGGATCGAAGCTCCAGGAACCGAGGGTCTGCAGGAAACTACCAGGAACAACTGCTGTGGCACCAGCCTCTTTCTTGAATAAGGTACTGTGTTCTGCTCGAGAAATTTGGGTGAATCCCATTTCTTTGCCTCCAAGGCTTGCCCTTGTCTTCCCTTCTTCTTATAACTTTTGCTTCCTCTGTTGACAATATCTAAGTTCCCCTGGCTATGCCGAATCGTGAACTATCTGACTGTGTAATCCTCGACAACAGGAACCCGGTTCCACTTGACACTGGCTCCGGTCTATTGACTCTTTTGAATTTCTGTCAAGAGTGTTCTCTGATTCTGTCTGCCTTGACAAAAGTATTGCCTATGATTTTTGCCCCAAACTCTCTCTGGGTTTCTCAGGTGCCAAGTGTGTTTTTTCCCCGGTAACATTTCTTGCCGCGGATACGCGTTTCTTTAGTAAGACCGAACTGTCATTACTGTCAAAAAGTGATTGCAAGTGTATTCCCGGTAACATCTTTTGTTTCATAACAGTCCACTAAAACACAGGGTACTTCAATTAAATTTGTACGGTATACTTTAAATTGTTAGTTGTAGTGTATTTTTCGTGTCGTTTTCGAATTAATAGAAGTGTTGTGTTTAGAACAGATGGTTTAAAAATAAATGTACTTCTATTTTATTTTTTACCTGAAACCTTGAGTCAGTGTTTGCTTGAGTCACAGTAATTGTGGTTCCTTTGTGTAATCTCTACTACTGCTCATATACTCTTGAGATAAGTCTGGCTGCTCCGCTACTGCTACCACTTTAACACAGTAGTACAGGCTTGTACCAAAGGTAAAACTTGTATTGCCACGTGTAGTCTTAATTGTGTGTAGTGGTCCCTAAGGGCACTACACAGGATTCTGCCTAACAGCGGTTTGGAGAGACATTTGTGTGTAAGGGAGAGTATTGTGAAGGTGATGCGTTCCCGTACCGGGAGCCAGTGGATTGTTCCTCTGGCTGTTGAGATGTGGTCTTTCTTAGGGATGTTAAGCACCGCTCTTACTTTTATTTTTAAATGTTTTTATTGCCATTTAAGGTCATACATAAAGCAGTTAGGCATAGGTTATGTCTCATAATATTGATTGTGTGACACATTCGACAAATGAACAATAAGTGACAACAAAATAACAATAACTTAGACTGTCCTCTCTCCTGCTGTTACAATGCGGTCCACTCGTCACGTGTAGACTCAGTATCGGGGCCGTCGTTCTCCGTGCCAGTCTTCGGGGGGTAGCGCCAGGGCGTGCGCAGGTTTGGTGGTCTCATCAGGATGGCTAATTTGCAGTTCATGCCATGACATTCTGCTCAGGGGGGTTTGAAATTCGTCGACGATCATGTCTCTCATGAGGGCCTTCCAGGACTCCAGTGTGGCACTCGTATCTTCTCCGCCCCTGCTGTTCCCCTCCTCCCAGGCTCTGGTTTCAGCGGCAGTCCATCTCTCCATTTCCTTGATCCAGGGTCCGAATCGCGGGCCTGCAGGCAACTTCCAGGCCATCGCTTTTGTTCTCTTCGTGAGTATGCACGCCATGTCCATAAGTTTGACTAGATGCCTGATTTTACTGAGTCTCGGGTAGGTGCCCAAGAAGCATTCCTTGGGGGTCCATTCATACCTTTCCAATCCAGCTCTCCTGCAGGTCTGTTTGGCAGCTAGCCAGAGCTTCTGTGATCTGGGACAGGTCCAGAACATGTGAATCATGTCGGCCTGTTCAGAGGAGCACCATGGGCACGACGAGGGAATGCTATCGTTGAAAGTGGATATTCTGTGCGGTGTCATATAGGTCCTGTGGAGGACGTTCAGCTGGATCATCCTGAACCTGGCGTTCCGTGAAACCTCCTTCGGTTGCAGCAGGGCCCGTGCCCATTCGACCTCCGTGATTTCGGTTCCAATGTCAGCTTCCCACTTCTCTTTCAGGTGCGCACTTCTGGGGTTAGATCGGGCGTTTATTTGGGCATATAGTCTCGATGTTGGCTTCCAGCCGTCGCTCAGATTGTACATTTCCTGTACAAGAGGGTGTGTCTCCGGCTCCTCGGGCCATGTGTTCCATTTTGCCTTGGCTACATGTCTCACCCTCTGGTACCATAGGAACTGGCCCGGTGAGAGCCCGTCTTTTAGTTGAAGCGAGTCAAAGTCTCTGAATGATCCCTCGTCGAACAGGTCTCCCCAGGTGTAGAGACCGCAGGTCTCCCAGCTCCTCATCATTGGCAGTTCAAGGGGGGTCTTGCAAACATCAGCCAGAATGGGGATTTCGGGCATGTAGGGGTGCTGAAGGCCAAGTAGGGATTTGACCTTGTTCCAGACCTGTCTCCCCAGCGTCACTATCATGGGTGGGTCGGGGAGGTCCCACCAGTGAACTCCATATTACCTCCTTGGGGTGCATTGGCGTGATCAGCCGGTGCAGGAGGCCAGTCTCAGCCGAGGGCTCATCCAAAAGCCACTTGGTGACATGTGTTAGTTGTGCCGACAGATAGTATCTCTGGAACTCGGGCAGTTGGATGCCACCCTCAGCATGGGGAAGCGTGAGGATGTGCAGGGCGAGTTTGTGTCTCTTCTGGCCCCATAGGAAGTCTCGAAGCAGGGATTCTAGTTTCCTGAAGAAGGGAGGCAGGATATAGTACGCAATATTGGTGAAGTAATAGAGGAACCTTGGCAATATTATCATTTTGGATATTGCAGCTCTGCCCATCACCGAAAGGGGAAGTTTCAACCAGAATCTGATGGACCTACGTACCCCGCACAATGCAGTTTCAGTATTGCGCTCGTGAGTGGAAAGTGGGGAGTGCGCGATGGTGAGGCCCACGTAGCGAAAGGCCTCCACCTGCCATTGAATCCCAATCTTGGGTAAATCTTCGATGTCTTTCCCTCTGAGTCTTGCAAGGGGAAAGGAGCATGATTTCTGTCTACTAAACTTTATCCCAGAGTATTTGGCGAAGTTGTCGAGGATGTCCAGCGCAGTGGGTGCGTTCTCTCTGGGGTTCCGTAGATATAGAAGGACATTGTCGGCGTACAAGGAGATGATGTTATCTATTCCGCCGATGTTAATGCCGGAATCAAATAGCTGCCTCCTGAAATAGATTGCCACTGGTTCCAGGCCCAGGATGTATAGCATCGGCGATAGTGGGCACCCTTGCCTGGTTCCCCTTTGGATGGGCCAAGCCTCCGACACCATACTTCCAGTCTTCACCCTCGCCACCGGGTCGTTATAGAGAACCTCTACCCACCGGATGAATTGCTCTCCGAGTCCAAACTCCCTCAGGGTAGCAACGAGCCATTCCCAAAATATTGAATCAAAAGCCTTTATGGCATCCAGTGAGAGCACAGCTAGATCTTCCTGGCGCTCCACTGTTTGTGCCATAACGTGTTGTAGCCTTCTTAGGTTGGCAGTGGTTTTGCGTCCTGGGACGAAGCCGTTCTGGTCCTCATGTATCAGGGATCCCATTACCTTCGAGAGCCTGTTGGCTAGTATAGTTGTGAGGATCTTGCCGTCATAGTTCAGCATCGCCAGGGGGCGATACGAGTCGCATTCATCGGCAGGTTTACCTGGTTTAAGCATTGGTATTATGAGGGTCTCTCTCATGCTGCTCGGCAGGGTCCCGGTCTCGTATGCCTCTGTGTACACTCCATGTAGTATCGGGGTTAGGATCCCCTCTTAGGCCTTGTAAAATTCCGGGATAAGGCTGTCTGTCCCAGGGGTCTTGTTTGTGGAGAGGGACCGGATCGCCTCCGATATGTCCTCCAGTGTGATGGCTTTTCCCAGGGTGTCTCGTTGATCTTGGCTTAATCTGGGTAGCTCGATCTCATCCAGGGTGTCTCTGATATCCGCTTCAGGGATTCGCTCGTTGTGAGCATAGAGTTTGGCGTAGAAGTTTGAAAAGACATTGTTTATTGCTTGTTGTGATCTTTGCGTTATACCATCCTCATCTTTGATCTCTCTGAGGGGCTGTCGCGGGTTCTCCTTCCTGCATAACCAGGCAAGTATCCTGCCTGGCTTATCTGCTTCTTTGTGTGCCTTGAGGGTCCGTGCAGAGAAGTCGAACTTGGATAGTCTTTCCCATGCAATCCTGGAGTCCTCTCTAATCTCCTTCAGCCTGGCCTCACTCGCAATGGTCAGGGGTAGAGTTCCTTCTAGGTGCCTAATCTCTTCTTCCTTGTGCTCCAGCTCCCTTCTCAGTTGCCTCAATCATGCGCCACATCGGGATGGGGGGGCCTAGGGCCCTTCAGGCAGAGCTGCATTAACAGAGGGGAATGATCCGAAATCGACCTGCCCTGATAGGACGCCGACTCAACTTGGGGGATTAGTTCGCTGGCTATGAAGAAGTGGTCATTCCTGGTGTGCAGGCTGTGAGGTGCAGAGTAGAAAGAGTAAGCCCTGTTGGTGGGGTGTAGGTCTCGCCAGATATCGACCAAATGTAGATCTTCCACCGCGTTGCGTAGGGCACGGGAGGCAGGGTTATTGAGGGTGCGTGGGGTTGCAGTCCTGTCTAGCTCCTCATCCATCACGCAATTAAAGTCTCCCCCCCTCCCCCCCATAGGAAAGTGTCTTCCCTGTGGTGTGTGATTCTGGCATACAGCTGCTTGAGATGAGCAGGTATGCCATGTTGGGGGAAATATGAATTCACGATGCATAATCGAAAGTTCTCCAGCATGCCCCAGACTATGACCTATCTGCCCTCTTTGCCGGCCTCCATCCCCATCTGGCGAAATGGTATGTCCGGGCTAACCCATGTGTATACGCCTCGTGCGTACCTCGAGTAGGAGGCACCATTGCCTTGACCGCCCCAGTAGCCCACTAGTTTGTCAGTGACAGCAGTTGTGAGGTGTGTTTCCTGCAGGAGGGCAATGGATACCCGCTTCCTTTTCAAGTATGAATGTATACGGTTCCTACGCAGATAGGATCCCATCCCTCTAACATTCCACGTGATTATCTTGAGACGTGTCGTCATCGTTCAGCTTCGATTATTGGTGTGGAAGGCTTCTCGCCTGTCTTGTAACTTGGTCGTGCGTTACCGGATGTTTTGTCCCGATTCAACTGTATGGAATGATAGGCTCCAGCCTCTGGCCAGTGGTGCGCTATAGTCTGATTAGTGATCTTCATTAGGAGGGCAGTCTTGACATTAACAACAACAACTACAAAACTGGAACTGGTGCGGCCAGCTACTGCATCATTCTTGCGGTGCTCGGGTGCTCTCGGCCCGTCAGAACCCATCCGGGTGTCAGGCTCGAGCATGGTCGGTCAAGCAACTGGCCTGACCTGATCTATACGTGGGGGTCTGGTCCTGTGCCTGGTGTGAGGGCCAAGCGAGAGCCAAGCGAGGGCCGCATCTAAGTTGGTTATCAGTAGTGTATGTTACTTTCTTGGTTGCCTGAGGTTGCAGGGAAGCTACGCTCATGTTACTTATGTTGTGCGGGTCGGTTTCATTTTCAGCTGTCCTTGGGGTGGGCCTCAGTTCCTTCAGAGAGGTTGTTATCCTCCATCCACATGTTAGCGGCCGCCGGGGACTCCAGAAAGACTGCACGGCCCTTGTAGATGACTTTAAGCCTCGATGGATAGAGAAGCATGTATTTTAAGTTTAGTTGCCTGAGCCTAGCCTTAACTGGCACAAACAAGTTCCTTTCCCTCTGTACCTTCGGGCTGTAATCCGGGTAAATTGGTTATTTTGGCATTGCCGCGTTCAATGGCGCCCATCTCCCTGGAGTACCGTAGGATGGTTTCCCGATCTTGGAAATTGAGTACTTTCGCAATTATCGGGCGAGGATGTGAGCCCGGAGGGGGCCTTTTCTGGAGGGACATATGTGCTCTCTCTACGGTAAATCCTTGTGTGAGTTTTCCCGCTCCTATCTCCTGTTGTAGCAGGGATTCAATGTACGCTGTTGGGTTAGGACCCTCGTCGCCCTCCGGGATGCCTAATATTCTGATGTTGCCCTGTCTGGCCCGTCGCTCCGCCTCCTCGGCCCTCGCTTCAAGAATGGCGACTTTTCTCTCAAGGTCCACAACTTTAGCTTTCAGTTCGACAGTGCCTTCTGCCGTTTCCTTTATGGTTGTTTCATTGTTGGTCACTCTCTCCGTTAGTTTCCTGGCATCTTGGCGTACCAGCTGGATGTCAGATCGGAACTCGTCTATTTTTGAGTCTATATGTGTGCGGAGTGACGCTATGGCTTCTAGCACTTGAGATTGGTTCGCTGTGGAGTCTGGTTCTTTTGCTTGTGGGGGGATCTGGGACGGCGGAGGACGGAGTGGTGGAGTCCTTAGCCTTAGTCGTGACATAAGTGTCCATTGTTGCAGGCCTAGTCTTGTTTCTGGAGCCCATGCTGAAGTCTCCGCCCCAGCCCTGACCGTTGGTCTTGGTAGAGGGTTCACACAATGGTTCTGGTGTTACCCCAGCGCTGCAGCCCAGTTCTGGGGATGTCCAAGCTAGGGAAGCTGGGGTTTATAGTGCTCAGTGTGAGCCGGGGAGGGAGCACTCCCAGCACTTGTCCGTGGTGGGTCAGGACGCAGTGCGGGGTTGTGGCTGCCGAGAATTGCACACCCCCCCAGCCCCTCCGGCTGTAAGGTCCGCAGTGCGTCTCCCCACGGGGTTCCAGGGTGTAGTATTTGGGCAAGGCGGGTCGAGGGGGGGGGGGGTCTCAGTGTCCGGGGCAGCCCGCTGGGGTGTGCTGGTGTGGCGTAATGTGCGTGTTGCGCTGGGCACCCCCACAATGCCACATCCCGGCCCAGATATTGTTCATGCTAGTGGGCGCCTTATTGGGTGCTGGTGGGGCGGGGGACCAGGGTGCACTTCCTCTGGTTACGCTCCCCCCGGGTCTCCTCACCTCAGGCTTGCTGGATCGCCACTTGGGGCCTGCCGCTGCGGTGCGCTCTCGTCTCGTGGCTACTCCCCGAGGCCCCACGGCTCCTCCGCCGATGCAGACTCCTTCGGAGTCGGGCTGGGACAGCCGGGTTCGTGGCTGCTATCTGGCGTGTTGCCGGCGGCTCATCCGGCACACGGTCGGTGGGGTGTCGTCGCACAGGCACCTGTTGTTGGGGCCTGAGCAGCCTGGTGGTCACCGACCCCTCCGGAGGGGGGGGGGATCACGGGCTCCTCCGTTCTTCCCTCGCTAGCCGCTATGGAAATATGGGAGCAGAGGCGGCCTCCGCTCGGGTCGCCGCGGCTTCATGTGGCGGTCGCCATCTTGGGCCCAGGCAGTTGCGGGAGGCAGGGGAAGTGTGGGGGGGGCGTATAAGCGGTTCACCGCTCCGATTCCGCCAGCGATTCGACACGCCTTGTAGCAGGTCGGTTCCCACACCTAAACAGCAGCTTGTAGTTTCAGAAGGTGTCTACTTCGCACCAATACAGGCTCGTGATGCGGCGTCTCGGCCGGAGCTCAGCACATCCGCGTCCATCCGACATCAGCTCCAGGCCACGCCCCCCAAGCACCGCTCTTACAGCATTGTTCTACATAATTTGTAGTTTATTGATGTTTCGGGAGTTGGAGCCTGCGAAGAGGGAGTTACAGTAATCTATCCTTGACAGAATAAGGGCACTTGCCAGGTTGATGCAGCTGTTTGTGGTACGATATGGTCTACTGGCATTGATCACTTTGGCCGTATAGGCCGCTGCTGAGGCGATTGCATTGACTTGGCTTGTCAGGGACAGAGACGAGTCAAGAAAGACTCTTAGGGTTTTTACTTATTTTGCTGTAGCAATAATGTCTATGGTGAAAAATGTATAGGAGTCGGGGAGGTTATTCAATCTCAATTGACTGCCAATGAGTAGTAGTTCTGTTTTTTCATCATTGAGACATAACTCGTTTTGTGCCATCCAGACTTGGATAGTTAAGTAAATTTCGCTCAGGACATTGGAGTCTGTGTTGTAGTTGCCAGTGATGGGGCAGATTATTTGGGTGTCGTCTGCGTAGTTGGTATTGGTGACCCCCCGGTTTGTGTAGAAAGTCGAAAGAGTGGCTTAATGAAGACGTCGTACAGCGTTGGTAATATACAGGAGCCTTGTTGGACTCTACATGTTACTGGAGGTGGGGGAGCTGCTGCAGTAGTCAAGAATTCTCTCATGGTGCGATTGGATAGGAAGGATTCAATCGATTTTTATGGCGTTGGTCGAAGTGAGCAGCTGATGCAAGGTGTTTGCAGAGTATACTGTGGTTTACCAAGTCGGAGGCTGCCGAAAGATCAAGTAGCAGAAGTATGGCCAGATTGCATTTGCCCTTATCCTTGTTCCCATCCATTTGGATTTTGAGATCCAAAGGGCCGGTTTCGTTCCATGCCCTGGCGGAAGCCTGATTGGCGGAGGTCTAGGAGGTTGTGAGATTCCAGGTATTTTTGTATTTGCACGTATTCTAGTCTGTTCAGTTTTTTCAAGAGGAAAGGAACCGTTGTGATGGGTCGATAGTTTGTGGGGATGTTAGGATCCAGCCTCGTTTTTTTGAGAAGTGGGAGTACCCAAGCTTCTTTGAGATTTCCAGGTACGTTGTTAGTGGAGAATTGTTGATCAGGTCTGTAATGAAGAAGGCAAGCTCTCCCACGCATTCGTTAATGAGAGGGGCTGGGCATATGTCTCTTTGGGATTTAGACAGTTTTAGGCAATTTATGATTTTGGTTGTTTCAGTGATGGTGATAGCAGTGAATTCGAATCTGTGCACAGAATTGGGTGGTGAAGGTTGCAAGACTTGAGTCTGGACAGCTGGGGCCAGTTTAGTTTTCTTGGTGTTGATTTTGTTTTGGAGGAGAGATATTTTGCCGAGGAGGGCATCTTGAATGTTCTTATACCATGGTAGATCTTTGTTACAGTGTTCTGGTAAAGGGGCTGGGGGATTCGAGTTCATGTAGAATCATGAAGAGGTCTCTTGTGCCTGAGTTGGCACGTGTGATTCTGTCGTCGTAAGAGTTACTTTTTGATTGCAGAAATGCTTGTTTGTATTCTAAGGAAAGAGTGATGAAGTGCTGTTTGTTTTCCAGCAAAAGGGATTTTTATCCAGGTGCTTTCTGCGGTTTTTTTTTTTTTTTTTTTTTTTTTTTTATCTCGTAGGTCTTTGAGGCTAGAAGTGTACCAGGAGTTTAGGTGGGCAGCTGGTTTAGGCTGCGGTTACACAAATAGGCCACTTTGTTGATGGCTTCAAGCAGGGTTTGGTTGTAGAGTGCCACCATGCCTGTAGGATCAGAGTTGGTGTGTGGTGGTGCTGCTGAGTTAGGTGGGGGCGGGATAGTCGGTGGGTAATGTTATTGATAGAGACAAGGATAAGATTGTGATCTGTCCATGGGTAAGGGGTGTTGCCTAGTATGTTGGTGTGACAGTTAGTCTGCTAGGCAGTCGAGAGTGCAGACTTTGTTGTGTTTCGAGTTGGAAATGCAATGACAGAAGTCTTGCTTTACAATTGTGTTTGCAATGTCGATTGCCTGGGCGTCTGCAGGGTCACTAAGGCCTAGGTTGAAGTCTCCTAGAATGATCATTTTTGATGAGGTTTTGGTGTTGGTGGAGAGGAGCTGAGGGCTGGCTTCCTCAAAGGAACGTAATAGGCCTGGAGATCTGTAGATAAGGTGTATGGTCAGAGTGGAGATGGCTGATGGGGAGATTTTGAGAGATAGGAGTTCGCCAGAGGAGAAGACCAGGTTGGGACTTTCTCTGAAAGGAAGGCAATTTTTGGCGATGAAAGCCACTCCACCCCCTTTGGATACCTCTCTCTTTCCTGAATATGTAGTTGTAGCCCTCTGGGATGGCTAAGGAAAGGGTAGGTCCGGCAGCTGGATGCAGCCAGGTTTCAGAGATAGCTAAGAAATCTAGGTTGTTGATAGTGATGAGATCTGCAATGTCAAGTGCATGAGCTAGGAGGAATCTGGCGTGAATGAGGTCTCCCTTCAGGTGAGTTAGTGTCTGGTTTCTGGTTGTCCAGGGTGGTAGTGGTCTTATTAGTGTTAGGTTCTAATGGGATTTCCTTTTTTGGGGTAGGTTCTGTAGTTGTCTTAGAATTTTTGAGTACTATCGGGGCGATGACAATGGTCCCCAGATGGTTCGAGTGATCCGATAATCTGGGTGGTGTACTGGTTTTCTTTATTGAAGGAGTGCTTCTGGTCAATGAGGTATATTTTGTTCTTGAATTCAGATGTTTGTTTCTCGAGGTGATCAGTTGAGCAGTGGTTGGCTGGTTGGCTGGTTGGTGTAGTTTAGTAGAGGTCAGGCGACAAGCTAGGCGTTTGTTTCTCGTTATGAGATTGCATGGCTTCTTGTGGTATGAAGGATACATTGTTGGCTGTTGTGTGGTGAAGTGTTGAGGCCTTTCCGCTAACTGGTGGTGTTTGCGAGGTAGGCGGGACGCTAGAAACCTTTTCCTACGCTGAAGGGAGCATGGATACTTCGTGCAGAGGATAGTCTTGAGTTGAGTAGTTGGCATAGGAGTGGGCGTTGGCCGAGCATTGGGGAGGAAGGAGGAAGGAGGAAGTAGGAAAGAGGAAGGATGATGGTGGGATGTTGTGCGGATTTGAGAGCACTAGTGCCATTTTCAGGCGGAATGCATGTTTTGATTTAGTGGCGACAGATGGCCGGTGGTTGGTTGGAGCGTCTGAGTGGACTTGGGTAGTGGGAACTTGGTGGCTCTGATCGGGCGTGGGGGCTAGACATTATAAGTGGTCAATGGTCAGGTGTTGGCAGCTGGGTGCTGCATGGCTGGAGCTTGCCAATCATGTGGCGAGCACTCCTGAAATGGGGAGATTGCAGGGCTGGCAAGGCTATGGTGTACAACTAGATTGTGTTAGGCCTATGGCTTGCTAAGCATAGAGAGGTCAATGGGCATGGTAAGAGACAGCTATACTATATTGGACTAGGGTGCCTGGTGGATCGATAAGCATGGTGATAGCACTGCTAGATTTGACACAATCCTGAGTGTCCATTAAAGCATAGTAGACTTATTAAATATGGTAAAAAAAACACATCTAAATTTGAGTGAGGCCTAGGTGCCTACTTAGCATAGTAAAATCATTAAATGTGGTAAAAGACGCATCTAAATTTCAATGAGGCCTGGATGCCTACTCAACATTGTAGGATCATTAGTCGCGATATAACACAGCTAGGTTATATTTGGGCCTAGCGGCCTGCTAGACAGAGTAGTGTCATTGAATGTGGTAAAAGCAAAGCTGGGTTTGCGTGGGGCCAAGAAGGCTTGCTGAGTGGTTAGTCGAGTAACTGGAGTTGGTGAGGGGCTTTGGAGGCCTAGAGGCATGTGCCAGTGTGAGCAAGGTTTGGGTCTGTATAGTCTTACTTCCGTGTTGAAGGATAGGGTCCTTGCTTAAGCCAACTTGTGTGTGCCCCTGATGAGCGTCTGTATGGTGGTGTAGGCTGAGGAGGGAGGGCGGTTGAGCAGAGGGGGTTACCGCTTCCCCACGCTCTGACCGGCTCGGACAGGAGCCTTGGGAGATGGGCCTTTGGGGCGATGGGCTGGCTTCCGCCTGCTGGTGGTGTGATTGGCTCTATGAGGATATTGGGAGACAATCGCTTCCAGGCAACTTGAATATGGAAGGCTGCTCGCTGCTGTTTGATGGCAGTAACAATCTTGAAAATCGTTTTCGTTTTTGGCAAATTCGATGTTGTATGAGGGTCCCTGGGCAACAGGTATACACAGAAATACACTCCAATCTATGAAGCAACGCAGCAGATACCTTGTGAGTACAATGTATCACTTTGCAGTGTAAATCAGTGTAAGGTGTAAATTAGAAGTATAAATCTGCTTCGTGTTGGTTCCATATTCAAAAGGCAACTTTGTTTGCCTTAATGCTACTATCTCAATTATGAGATTCAATAGCCTGGACTTGGTACGAGGTTGGTTATGGAGCACTCTGGGGTTACAATGTAACTGTGAACTCGCTGGGTCTTGTGTGCGCACCTGTTCGCCTCGCTACCTCCAGGTCTTCTGCTTTGGTTTCCATACGTGGCCCGGAAATCTCCTCTGCACGGCTTCCAGCGGCTCACGTCTGTCAGATTCAGAGCTCTGCCGGCTCTCACAACAACATGGAACTCCTCAGACTCTTGTGCTTGTCTGACAGTGGGGAAAGCTGCACACTGTTACGCCTTCTGCTGTGCGACCTCTGCAATTGCAAAGTTCAGCCTCTGAGACCTGCTCTGGACCAACTTCCAAATTACACACAGCTTAGGTCCCGGGTCACATTTGCTTTCGGCTTCTGCTGCCTCGTGGAGAATACCAAACTGCTCCACCTGCTACTACTGCTGTCTGCTTCACCTTCTTTTCCTCCTTCTCTAATGGCTGGAACCTGTGGGGGCTTTTTTTGCCTCTGTCCTTCTCAGGTGCGGGTCATTCTTACTGAATGACTGCAACCTGCTGTCTTGTGCCTCTGCAATCCTCTTCCTCATGTCCGTACTGTGGGAATAATGGGACCTGAAGTCTTCAATGTCAAAATTAGCTTGCAGTGAAATTAACCTAAAGTTCACGGTTCTTCTCACATATATTAACACATGGGATCCCATATGGGTTACACAAAAGGTTGTGGTGTTATTAAAGACTGGGATTTCTCAGGATTAAATTGGTGGTCATTACAGACTTCTCTTCCTTATTTCTTTGGGACTTATAAAAGCTCTTACTTATATAAATGTCAGTAACCTTTAAA
Source organism: Ambystoma mexicanum (assembly GCF_040938575.1). NCBI lineage: Eukaryota > Metazoa > Chordata > Amphibia > Caudata > Ambystomatidae > Ambystoma > Ambystoma mexicanum. The sequence continues at coordinate 911,993,314 of NC_090923.1, read as the reverse complement.
GAATGTTTTATGTTTCCTAAAACCTGACTGGTACCATGGACTTCACCCCAGGTTTGACAGTTCGTCTGAGAGAATCAACTTTATTGCTGACAACAGGCCACTACATATTTTGGTATTATAGATGTTTCCTTCCTTGAGGAAGACCAATACTGCGTCTCATCCCACAAAGTCCTCTGATTCCCCGGGGTCCTTCTCCTCAGAGGTGATCCACACAGCTAATACCACACCCAGGGTCAGGATCAGGAAGCGTCTGCCTTTCCCTGGCAACCTAAAAGACTTTAGGTAGGGTTTCTGTGATGACTCTGCTGGATTCGTCACAGGGGGCAACAGGAATCCTTTCCCTGTTGCCTCCCCACATCCCCCCCCTGTACCTCCCAACGACATCCATTCCCCTTCCTCCCTCTCCACTTACCTGCTGGACCGGAGCTTTGTGCTCCGGTCCCGGCGATTCCCCTGCCCGCGGCTGCTGCCATGCAAATTCAAAAGGGACGGATGCGGCCATCTTCCTTTTTTTCCCTTTGGGAGATTGGAATAGCTTTCAGCCCCTTGTCGGGGGTGCGTACATGGCCAGTAACATCTCCTGCCGGTAACAGCCCTTCGCCGAGGCCCTTGCTTCTCTCGGGCCAACCTAGGCTTGGACTGGCAGGTTGTTATCGGCTGTGTAAGCTCCCCGACTCCGGGGTGATGGCTACATTATCTTGGAGTCCACATCCCTGCGTTTGCCCCAGAAAATGCTGACTGCGGATATGGTGACGAGCACTGATTGACTGTCCACTCAAACTTTGTCTCATACAGAAGTGGCTGATTTCAGGTTAAGGTCAAACATACCCCTGATTTAGGGTTATAAGCTACCACTCTGCACTAGCTCTTGAACAGCTAATGGGATTAAATCCGGACGCATCAGGAAGGACAACATGCCAGAGGAAGAAAGCAGAAGCTCTGCATCAGCACCTCTAGCACTCTAAGAATGCTGGAGGAAAATATTTACCTCCTCTGAAGACCAGAAATAACCTTTTATAGCAAAACTTAGCTTTGTGGGCTACATTGACCCACTGAACAGAATTCTTCTCCATAACCACCATAACTTCTCCATGGCAGTCAACCGCAAAATGGCTACGCTGGCTCCTTGGGGCAGCATTGCGTCAAAACTGCACCTTGCAGCGACAAAAGGATGGCTGCACCATCTTGCCAAACACAAAATGGGTGAGTTTGAACAGCAAGCGCACAGGGGAAAGGTGCCAGTGTGTTCTGGGGCGAACCCAAGAGAAGCGAATCAAAGCAGTGCTGCTCTGCAGCTTGCAAACCCACAATTCCCAGTGAAAAAGGGAAATATTTATATTAAAAATGATGCCACTCTGATGCTTTTTCCTCTGATCCCTCATCACACTACTCTATTAAGGACACTCTGCCATGCCGATTCACATTCACATTGTGCTCCAGCAGACAAGAGCAGTATCTTTGACTGACAGGCTGTTGTTCAGTTGTAAAAAAATCAAAAGAAGCTTTACTTCAGCCACACGGGAAACGCTTAACTTTTGGGATACAAAATATCAAAGATCAATGCGTCAAAGAGGCCCTGGCTCTGGGTCCATGTCCATTTCAGTGCATCTGTGTTTCCAACAAATTGCTGGCTACCAGAAACTAACTACGGCTACAAAACAATGTGGAAATGCAGAGGGAAGAGAAGAACTGAATTTGCAAGAAAATGCCAGCTGGCTTCACACATGTAAAAATGAGCTTTTGCAAACAAGAAAAGAAAATGCCTGTTTTAAAAGTACCATGTTGAACAAAAACTTGTCTGTGCCTAGCAATGTAAACGGGTGTTTTGCTGGGAAACATATAGGGGATGTCTTATCCAACAGGTTTGTTTTGATCCAGGACAAAATAAAATAAAAAGAATGAAACTGCATTGGCTGAGTTTTGCAAGCTCCAGAACAGGTTTTTTCCTGCTGGCTAAGCTAAGGCTTCCCCCAAAAGGAACCGCCAGAAACTTTTAGGACACTTGGCTGATAATTACTAGGTTGGGAAACTTTGACTGACCAAGACAAAGAAAGTTCACATACTCATCAGACTTTCGGCTATGCAGAGGCCTCTCACACGGCTATGCAGAGGCCTCTCACAATGGACATTCTGGGATACAATGATGTGAAAAAGAAAGTCACACCCCCCTGTGACTTCTACAAGAAGCTTCAAAGAAAAACTCCAGGTCAACCCTGGACAGGGGATGGCCTGGAAAGGCATGACCATATTTCGAGTACAATGCTGACCATTTGGTTTAAACAGCAATTTTATTAGGAAACTTTTCAGACTTTTATCCTTGTAACCGGACTTTACAGGCATGTCGAAAATTAACAGTTTTAATGTAATTTATGGAGGTTTAATTTAAAGACATTGTAGCTTTCACTGCCATATTTGGAATAGAAATGGCATAGAATTGGTTATTCCAAGGAAGGAATACATGATGCCATTGCACATTTCAATGCTGACATGCCTAATAATAATCCACACACATGTACAAAGTTATAGAATTTTAGGGCAAATATTTCACACCACAAATGACCAAAAATTATTAGAAGGGCGAAACAATGTCTTACAGACTACAAAGTTGGACGGGCATGTGCTGCATATAATATGTAACCTGTTTATGTAATTTGTTAAAATGCTACCACTGTACAAGTGTGCCATTTATGGCAAAACTGGATGTTAGCTAAAGTAACTGTGGGAGGGTCGGGAGATTGTAAAACTTGCATCATAAATCTGGCAGCATGCCCTTGAAACCCAACCAACTGAGACCAAGGCGTCAACCATTACCCCTGACCAATCCAGTTAGCATGCTTAGCTAAGCCTGCCCCACTGTATAGTTCTATGATGACACCATGATTTATATAAAGGGTGGTTGACCAGACTCTGGACATACTCTTTCCTGAATTTCATGCGCCTGCTTTGCTGATTTTCCAGATTCCAGATCCCCCCCCCCTGCAAAAGCCAAAGCATAGCGGATTCCAGATTCCACTGCAACGCCAAAGCATTGCTGACCATCCCAGCAAGGCCTCAATCCAGAGAGCCCAAATCTAAAAATCCCAATAACCAAAGGGAAAGCTGTGGTGTTCTTTTGGGAAGCCTCCTGAAACCAGAACTGCTTTTTGCCCACTAACTGCGTGCTCTGCTTACCCGCTCCATCCCGCTGAGGCGTCGCTGTGCTGTGACCAGACCTTTGCCCAGCTGTCTTTTGCCAGGAGAGGCTGCCGTCCAGTGACCCAAACCATGCAGTTCAGAACCCGTTTGACTGTGCCTAATCCCAAATTTAAGAGCGGACTGTGAGTATCCACACCCCATCACACATAGTCTACCCCATCTTGAGTTTTCTTTGTTCCACTCTCTAAGCAACCCTATCCCGATAACTTGTCCAACTGTCAGAATTCTCTGTGCATCTTGTCCTTGTTCACCAAGCGTTGGCGCCACTTTCCTCTTCATTTCTGTCTTGCATAGATTATGTCATTAGCGATGTTTTGATTAAATAAATTAATTTTCCCTAAAGAAAAGGGGTACACTGCGTGAAGGGTTACAACTGCAGCTTAACTTTTATATTCACGGGTGGTGTTCCACTTTTCTTAGCCATTAAATCTAGTTTAAGTGAAATTTGCCTTTCATTTTAAAACTGATTTTCTCTTTTTAACTGATCTATTTTCCTAAAAACAAACCTCACTCTACCTTCCAAATCTCTCTCAATTCACCAGCTACAGTCCTCCTTTTACTTTACTTTGTCCCTGTGCTGTGCATCCATCCCCCTGCCCAAACACTGCATCCCAATTAAGTGTTTTTCACCCGTTTTTTAAAAACTGCAAACTAGAAAAAATTCAACTGTTCCATGTGTGAATTGGCTGAACTGGGTTTTCCATTTCAATCTCCATTGTGAACTGTTTTCTTTTGTGATACTTTGCCTGATGGTTGCTAGTGATATAACATCCCTGATACTGTGATAAAACATATGCATATTTTTATTTAAACACACCTATAATTAATTATTTATCAAAATGTGTTTCCATTTTAGGCCTTTGCAAAGGGTTTTGTGAGGGAAGGTTGGATTTTGATTCTGTTTGCTGTCTCTTATCCCTGACTACCTGCTGCTTCTTTCTAACCACTCAGAATTTCATTATTTGTGGGTTGAGGGAACATTGCAGGGGAAACCTTAACTTGGGTGATATCTAACCTAATTCAAAAAGTGCTCCGATTCAATTGTGCTTTGGATATAGAAAACTGCCAAGGCTACCTCCAACCTCGTAATGAGGCCAAGTGTCCAGGGTTGGTTATGGTTGTAATCCATGTTTGCGGAGACTGAGGGCCAGCCGCAATGAAATCTATCTTTAACCAGTAAGCATGTTAATTTCACATGCTTACTGTTCATGGCCTGTAAGAATGTGGTTGTATTTTCGCTTGTTCCCTCCCTTGCCTTGAAGCGCTTTGAAACACATTGGGTATAGGCGCTATATAAATAAACTATCATATCATACCTCTTGGAGTACTAGAGGCCATGCCCACTATCTCCAAAAGGGCCCATATCTAGCGTTTTTGGTAAATCATGCAGCATTTATGCTTCAGGAGATTTGGCTGGTGTATCAGTTTTTGATTGATGGGTACCATAGTCACCAGTCCAAGGCAAGGAAGGGCCTGCTGGGACATCCTTTTGGGGGGTTGTTGATTGGGGTGTCAAATGATCTGGAATCCAGAACAATTAATCCAGGGGAGTTGGGCGGGGGGGATATCCTCATGGTGGAGGTGCTCCTGGTGGAGTGGGGGCAGGAGGGGGGGGGGTTTGTTGGTGAATTGAGTGCTCTTTGTTACTGTGTACGACCATCCGGGTGGTGCTGTCACAGATGCAATTTTTTGCATATATCGATGGGCTGATTACAGAATGGGCTATGGCTGCGGGCAACAATGGCATTATCTTGGGAGGGGATTTGAATGCAAGGTGTGGTGAGCACATGATTGAGGGGGAATTTGGTGATGTGAGCTCAACCAATATAAAACAGTAAATGGGACGGGGGAAAAAGTGAATTCCTTGGTGAGTGGGAATTGATTGTTTTTAAATGGTAGAACTAAAGGTAACATACCTGGGAAGCCAACCTGGCAGGGTGGGACCAGCCGAGCAACTTTGGATTATGTGGCCTGCAATAATGTTTTCGTTGAGAGAGTTGAAATGGTGT